>NC_132795.1:59601480-59908424 GCF_048418805.1 Vulpes vulpes
GGTTAAGCATCTGCTTTCAGGTCAGGGCATGATCCCAGGGACCCGGGATGGAGCCCAGAGTCAAGTTCCCTGCCCAGTGGGGAGTTTGTTTCTCTCTGTCCCACTCCTCCTCTCCCTGCTCATGCTCTGTCTCTCAAATAAATAAATAAAACCTTTTTAAAAATAAAAATAAATAAAAAATATAGTATTGTTGGGGCACCTAGGTGGCTCAGTCAGTTGAGTGTCCGACTCTTGATTTCAGCTTGGGTTCATGGTCTCAGGGTTGTGAGACAGAGACCACATCAGGCCCCAGACTTAGAGTGAATTCTGCTTGAGATTCTTTCTCTCTCTCTTCCTCTGCCCCTCCCCCTGCTTGCATTCTCTCTCATAAATAAATAAATAAATAAATAAATAAATAAATAAATAAAATCTTAAAAAAATATGTTATTGCTAAAAAATGCTAACCATCACCGAGCTTTCAGTGAGTTATAATTTTTTGCCGGTGGAGGGTCTTGCTTCCATGTTGATGGCTGCTGACTGATCAGGCGATGATTGCATTCTCTCTCATAAATAAATAAATAAATAAATAAATAAATAAATAAATAAAATCTTAAAAAAATATGTTATTGCTAAAAAATGCTAACCATCACCGAGCTTTCAGTGAGTTATAATTTTTTGCCGGTGGAGGGTCTTGCTTCCATGTTGATGGCTGCTGACTGATCAGGCGATGATTGCTGAAGGTTGGGGTAGCTGTGGCAATTTCTCAAAATAAGACAACAATGAAATTTGCCACAGGACAGTTCTAAAGATTCAGTATGATGCAAAGTCTCACAGACTAAGGTAAATAAATTTACTTTAACAAGTACCTCTATCCTTTGAAATACTATGTAAAATGGGGGAGGGGGCACATTGACTGACTCTTCTTTTCCCGAATGATTTATCTATAGCATGTGATGCTGTTTGATAGGATTGTAGTTTCTTTCAAAATTGGAGTCCTCTCAAACCCTGCTGCTGCTTTATCAACTCAGTTTATGGAATATTCTAAATCCTTTGTGTTCATTTCAACAATCTTCACAGAATCTTCAGGAGTAGATTCATCTCAATAAACCCCTTTCTTTGCTCATCCCTAAGAAATAACTCTTCATCTATTCAAGTCTTATCATCAGATTGCAGCAATTCAGTCCATCTTCAGGCTGCACTTCTAATTCTAGTTCTCTTGCTGTTTCCACCACATCTGCAGTGACTTCCTCCACTCAAGCCTTGAACCTGGCAAAGTCACCCATGAGGGTTGGGATCGACTTCTTCCCAGCTCCTGTTCATATTGATATTTGGACATCTCCCAATCAATCATGAACGTTCTTAATGACATCTAGAATGGTGAATCCTTTTCAGAAGGTTTCAATTTACTTTGTCCAGAACCATCAGAGGAATGAGTGGTGTGTTTGTTTGTTTAAATTTTAAGTAGGCTTCACACTGGGAGGGGCTTGAACTCTCCATCTTGAGACCAAGACCTGGGCTGAGATCAAGAGTCAGATGTTTAACTGACTGAGCCCCCCCAGGCTCCCTGAAATGTATTTCTTAAATAATGAGAATTGAAAGTTGAAATTACTCCTCAATTCGTGGGCTGTAGAATGGATATTGTGTTAGCAGTCATGAAAACATCATTAATCTGGTTGTCCATCTCCATCGGAGCTCTTGGGTGACCAGGTGCATTGTCCATGAGCAGTAATATTTCGAAAGGAGTCTTTTTTCCTGAGCAGTAGTTCTCAACAGTGGGCTTAATATATTCAGTAAATCATGTTGTAAACAAATGTGCTGTCATCGGGCTTTGTTGTAAACAGATGTGCTGTCATCGGCTTTTGTTGCTCCCTTTCTAGAGCACAAGCAGAGAGATTTAGCATAATTATTCAGGGCCCCAGGATTTCTGGAATGGCAGAGGAGCATTGGCTTCAACCTAAAGTCACCAGCTGCATTAGTTCCTGACAAGAGGGTCAGCCTGTCCTTTGAAGCTTTGAAGCCATACATTGACTTCTCTCTAGCTGTGAAAGTCCTAGGTGGCATCTTCTTGCTAAATAAGGCTGTTTATTTTATATTATTTATTCATGAGACACACACACACACACACACACACACACAGAGACACATGCAGAGGGAGAAGCAGGCTCCGTGCAGGGAGCCTGACGTGGGACTTGATCCGAGGTCTCCAGGATCAGGCCCTGGACTGAAGGCAGCGATAAACTGCTGAGCCACCCGGGCTGCCCATGTTTTATATGCATTGAAATCTGTTGTTAATGACCTTCAGTAATGACCTTAGCTCGATATTCTGGATCACTTGCTGCAGCTTCTACATCCGCACTTGCTGCTTCACCTTGCACATTTATGTTATGGAGACAGCTTCCTTACTTAAGCCTCATGAACTAACTACTGCTAGCTTTAGACTTTTTTGCAGCTTCCTCCCCTCTCCCAGCCTTCACAGAATTGAAGAGAGTTAGGAACTTGCTCTGGGTTAGGCTTTGGGTTAAGGGAAAACTCTGGCTGGTTTGATCTTCAATCCAGACACTCAAACTTTACCTATATCAGCAATAAGGCTGTTCCGTTTTCTTATCATTTGTGTGTTCACTAAAGGAGCACTTTTACTTTCCTTCAAAAACTCTTCCTTTGCATTCACAACCTGGCTAACTGTTTGGCTCAAGGGGCCTCACTTTCAGCCAGTCTCAGCTTTTGACACGCCTTCCTCACTAAGCTTAATCACTTCGAGCTTTTGATTTAAAGTGAGGGATGTGCAACTCATCCTTTCACTTGAACACTTAGAGGTTATTAATTGGCCTAATTTCAATACTGTTGTGTCTCAAAAAATAGGGAGTCCCAAGGAGAGGGAGAGAGAAGGAGGGACAACCAGTTGGTGGGGCAATCAGAATACACACATTTATTAAATTTACCATCTTATATGGGTGAGGTTTGTGGCACCCTCAAAAATTACAATAGTAACATCAAAGATTACTGATCAGGGTGCTCCGGTGGCTCAGTCGGTTAAGCATCTGACTGTTGATCTCAGTCCAGGTCTTGATCTCAGAGTTATGAGTTCAAGTCCCATGTTGGGTTCCATGCTGGGCATATATCCTAGGTAAAAAAGAAAAGAGATCACAGATCACTATAACAAATATAATAATAATGAAAACTTAGATAAATTTTAAAGATTTTATTTATTTGTTTGAGAGAGAGAGAGCATAAGTAGGGAGAGGGGCAGAGGGGTAGAGAGAAACAGATTGCCCACTGAGCAGGGAGCCCAATATGGGGCTTTATCCCAGAACACTGGGATCATGACCTGAGCTTAAAGCAAACACTTAACCAACTGAGCCACCCAGGTGTCCCTCAGTTTTTTTTTTTTATTATTTTTTTGAGAGAAAATGAGCTGGGCAGGGGGTGGGGGATAGGGCGAGAGGGAGAATCTTAAGCAGGCTCCACGCCCAGCGCAGAGCATGACACAGGGGTCGATCTTACGACCCTGAGATCAGGACCAGAGTGGATATCAAGAGTCAGATGCTCAACCTGACTGAACCACCCAGGTGTCCCAATAATGAAAACTTTTGAAATATTGGAATTATTACCAAATGTGACACAGAGACATAAAGTGAACAAATGCTGTCAGAAAAATGGCACCATTTGCAGCCACTCTGGAAAACTGTGTGGAGGTTCCTCAAAGAGTTAAAAATAGATCTGCCCTACGACTCAGCAATTGCACTGCTGGGGATTTACCCCAAAGATACAGGTGCATTGATACGCCGGGACACCTGCACCCCGATGTTTCTAGCAGCAATGTCCACAATAGCCAAACTGTGGAAGGAGCCTTGATGCCCATAGAAAGATGAATGGATAAAGAAGATGTGGTCTATGTACACAATGGAATATTACTCAGCCATTAGAAATGACAAATACCTTTTGCTTCAACGTGGATGGAATTGGAGGGTATTATGCTGAGTGAAGTAAGTCAATCGGAGAAAGACAAACATTATATAGTCTCATTCATTTGGGGAATATAAAAAATAGCAAAAGGGAATAAAGGGGAAAGGAGAGAAAATGAGTGGGAAATATCAGAGAGGGAGACAGAACAGGAGAGACTCCTAACTCTGGGAAAGGAACAAGGGGTGGTGGAAAGGGAGATGGGTGGGGGGTGGGGGTGACTGGGTGATGGGCACTGAGGGGGGCACTTGATGGGATGAGCACTGGGTGTTATGCTATATGTTGGCAAATTGAACTCCAATTAAAAAAATGAAAAAAATAAAACTTCATTCAGAAATACTGTTAGAAGTTGAATTGTGCCTCTAACCCCCAATTCATATGCTGAAATCTTAACCCCCAGTACATCAGAATGTGAACTTATTTGGAAATTAGGTCATTACAGTTGTAATTAGCTAAGATGAGATCTTTAGGGTGGACTCTTTTCATTTTTTTTGAAGATTTTGTATATTTATTCATGAGAGAGAGAGAGAGAGAAAGAGAGAGTGAGAGAGAGAGGCGGAGACACAGGCAGAGGGAGAGGTAGGCTCCATGCAGAGAGCCTGAGGTGGGACTTGATTCCAGGTCTCCAAGGAACACGCCCTAGGCCAAAGGTTGTGCTAAACCGCTGAGCCACCCGGGCTGCCCAAGGTGGACTCTTTTCAATATGACTGATGTCCTTCTAAAAAGGGTAAATTTGGGGGAAAAAAAAAAAGACAGACAGGCATGGAGGAAAGATCATATGAAGACACACAGGAAGAAGACAAGCCAAGGAGAGAGGTCTAGAACAAATTATTCTCTTAGGCACTCAGAAGAAACCAACCCAGCCAACACCTTCTTTCAGACTTCCAGCTTCCAGAACTATGAGACAATATATTTCTATACTTTAAGCTACTGAGTCTGTGGTATTTATTTATAGCATCCCAAGCAAACTAATACAGATTTTGATACCAAGAAGTAGGGTGCTGCTGTAACAAATACCTAAAAATGTGGAAGTGGCTTTGGAACTAAATAATACTAAAGTAGAGTGGACCCCTAATCCAATATAACTGGTGTCCTTATTTTTAAAAAGGGGGGGAATCTTTGTATAAGGGCAGGTGTGCACACAGAGGGAATGTCATGTGAAGATTGATGTTGTGCTTCTACAGGCCAAGGCAATACTAGAAAGTAGAAGAGAAGCAAGGAAAAGATTCTCCCTCACAGCCCTCAGAAGAAGTCAACTTTGCTGATACCTTGATCTTGGACTTCTAGTCTCCAGAACTGTGAGACAATAAATCCCTATTCTTTAAACAACAGTTTGTAGTGCTTTGTCATAAACACTTCAGCTTTGTCATAAGCACTTCAGCCACAGGAAACTCATACAAAAAACTAATGATGTGGAGAAAGGGGAACCCTCTTGCACTGTTGGTGGGAATGTGAACTGGTACAGCCACTCTAGAAAACTGTGTGGAGGTTCGTCAAAGAGTTAAAAATAGAGCTACCCTACGACCAAGCAATTGCACTGCTGGGGATTTACCCCAAAGATACAGATGCAGTGATACGCCGGGACACCTGCACCCCGATGTTTCTAGCAGCAATGTCCACAATAGCCAAACTGTGGAAGGAGCCTTGATGCCCATAGAAAGATGAATGGATAAAGAAGATGTGGTCTATGTACACAATGGAATATTACTCAGCCATTAGAAATGACAAATACCTTTTGCTTCAATGTGGATGGAACTGGAGGGTATTATGCTGAGTGAAGTAAGTCAATCGGAGAAGGACATAGTATGGTCTCATTCATTTGGGGAACATAAAAAATAGTGAAATGGAATAAAGGGGAAAGGAGGGAAAATGAGTGGGAAATATCAGTGAGGGTGACAGAACATGAGAGACTCCTAACTCTGGGAAATGAACAAGAGGTAGTGGGAAGGGAGATGGGTGGGGGGTGGGGGTGACTGGGTGATGGGCACTGTGGGGGGCACTTGAGGGGATGAGCACTGGGTGTTATGCTATATGTTGGCAAATTGAATTCCAATAAAATTTTTTTTTAATGAAAAAAAAAAACTAATGATAACTTCAATAAATAAACTATGCTTCCTCGGAAACATAATATTGTAAAAATGTCAGTTATCTCTGGATTATTTTAAAGATGAAATGTAATCACAAAATTCCAACATTTTATGTGATATTTGACAAATGATTCTAAATATTATGCACTAGTACAGAATGTTGAGAATGCCAAAAGAGAAGAAAAGGTAGAAGGATTTTTACTAGTACTGGCAGTCCTTACTTTGCATGGTGGTTGAGGGCCACGCAAGCTGGAATAATACAAAGCAATTTTAATAATAAATAGGAAAAATCATCATTGTTCTGTGAGCATTCAACATTTTTGTCAAAAGTTAAGAACTCTCTTACTTTTGGTTATCAACATAAGGGAAATTTTTAAAAATAGTAAAGCAGTCATTTAAAACATTAGAAATATTGAGAATTAAAGTTTCAAGTATCTTTGAGTTCCTCTAATATGATGGGGTTTTTTTTGTTTTGTTTTTGCTGTTCATAACATCATTATTCAAAATACTCCCAAACTGGAAATAACACAAATGCTCCTCATTATTAGTACTGGGGAATATATGCTGGAATGTTAATAGAATGGAATTCATACAGCAATGAAAAATTGAAGAAATTTACAGCTACTAGCATCAAGATAAATGAATTTCATTATTGTGAGCAAAATTAGCAAGTCAAAGGAAGTGAATATACAGTATAATTGCATATTAAAAAGTTTAAGAACAGGCAAAACTGGTGTGTAGGGGTGCAAGAGGAGATGGTAAAGATATCAATCAGAGCAAGGTAAAGATTATTCCAAAAGTCAGGAAAGGAGTTACTTTAGGTTGAATGAGTGGGAGATGTATTTGAGAAGGGGCATCCTAAAGATTTATAAATTACATGAAGTGTTCTTTGTTAGGTATTGTTTACACAAGTGTATGCTTTATAATTACTATTTTAAGTGCCATGTATGTTTTATATCATATTTGGAATTTACTGATACATATTTAATATTATCTTTAAATTAGAAATGAAGACAGACTTGGTGAGTGTGAAAGGAGCGCAGAAAGCATCTGGGAGGCTGTAATATTCTATTTCTTGACATATACACATGTGCATATATATATGTATTTATATATGTATATATATATATAATGTATTTTTCAGAATAAAAATCATCTTCTATCCGAAAAAAAAATGGCACCATTGACTGACACAGTTTGGGTTGCTACAAATCTTCAATGTGTAAAAAACGTGATATTAGCAAAGTGCGGTAAAACAAGGAATGCCTGTTCTTGGACATTAACCCAAGGGAATGTTGCAAATGCTAGTGCTTAATCTTTCATACCCATGTAACAGTTACCAAAGCTCTGAGCAGAAAATCCGTGGTATCCAAGGAAAGGAAGGCAGCCAAGGAAGGCAGCCTCCTTCAGAGTGGCCACCAGGTACACTACCCCAAGACTCAGTCGCTCAAGGCAAGAAGTATTTATCTAGTTCTCAAGCCTGAAGGGCAATGATTTAGACTGAGTTCTAGTGAATGTCTGGTATGGCCAATTCAGAATCAAGGGACAGAAAAAAAGGGCTCTAGGTGATACTGGGATGAGCTATTAAGTCACCTTAAGTCACCTTGCGAAGGGCATGGTGACAGGGAGGAGCGCCAAACTGGAGCCATTAACACAGTCACTCTATTTAATTCTCTAGCCCTAAAATAATTACACAATTTGAAGTAGGGACAATAACCACATGTGGCTAATGGCTGCCATGGTGGAGGGTATAATTCTACTGTCATTGGTCTCCTTGCAATTCCTCAAAACTGCCAGACATTCTCTTGCCTCAGGACTTTTGCACTTTCGCTTACCTCTGAAACTCTCTTCTTCAGATGTGAATATGAATCACTCTCTCACCTCCTTGGTTTAAATTTCACCTTTTCAGTGACGATTTCTTTGTCTATCCAATTTTAGATTGTATCTCCTATCTCTAAGTGCTTTCTTCCCTGCCATACTTTTACATGCTATTTATTGCCATCTGGAATATTATATATTTTAATTGGTTACTTGTTTATTATCTGTATTCCTCCACTATTATGTAAACTCCATAGGAAGCTCCATAGGGACTGGCATTGTTTTGCCCATTTAATAAACTGCCATATCTCCAGGTATATAAACTGCTATCTCTCCTAGAGGAATACCTGGCATAGCAGGTACTCAATAAATATTTCTTGAATAAATTCTAGCTTTCCTATGCCTTTCTGCAAATATCATATAAATAAATGAGTCAGTTAGAATCTGATACAATAGGGGCCCCTGGGTGGCTCAGTGGTTGAGCATCTGCCTTCAGCTCAGGGCGTGATCCCAGGTCCTGGGATCGAGTCCTGCATCGGGCTCCCCACAGGGAGCCTGCTTCTCCCTCTGCCTGTGTCTCTGCCTCTCTCCCTCTGTGTGTCTCTCATGAATGAATGAGTAAAATCTTAAAAAAAAAAAAAAAAAGAATCTGATACAATAAATTGTAACTGTTTCCAGCTTATGGAGAGAATCTCAAGAATGCCAAAGAACAGGTTTACCCACATGAAGTTCTATTTCCAGACTCTTCCTAACATGAGAGATCAAAAACAGGATTTTATACCCTAATTAGAGTCAAATGAAAAAAAAAAAGCTATCTGAGCAGCCCAAAAGAGGCCCAAATTTACCCATTCTGCCATATCTTTAGTGCTAGGAGATAATTTTCCATCCAGCAAAAATATAAATGGCTGTTACTTGATTGTCTTATATATGCTTTTCTCTAAGGTTTACTTTTTGGTCGCAAACCAACATCTGTGTTTCACAGTCATTTGAACACGTGAGTTGTAAAAGAACAGCTACACCTTCATTTCCGTATGAGTGGTCAGCAACTCTCCCACTGTTTTTATTGTTTTACTGACCCCTCAGTGTCTCCTTAAAGTGGCAAGTCACCCTAAATCAGCTCCTTAGGCAACCTTTGGGCCTTCATTTTGCTGTATGTCTCCAAGTGAAGTGATATATAATAAGCAAAATTTAGTATTATACCAGTTTGATTTTCATTTATTAAATATTTATTGAGCACCTAGTATATATCAAGTATTGTGCTATCTCATATAGCATTAAATCTCGTTACCAAAACTTCAGATGTGCATATGAATCTTAAAACTTAAAATCTACTTTGAGGGCAGCAGGGGTGGCTCAGCAGTTTAGCACCGCCTTCAGCCCAGGGTGTGATCCTGGAGTCCCGGGATCAAGTCCCACGTCAGGCTCCCTGCATGGATCCTGCTTCTCCTTTGCCTGTGTCTCTGTGTCTCTCATGAATAAATAAATAAAATCTTTAATTTTTTAATTTTTATTTTTTAAAAGATTTTATTTATTTATCCATGAGAGACACAGAGAAAGAGAGAGAGGCAGAGACACAGGCAGAGGGAGAGAAGCAGGCTCCATGCAGGAAGCCTGACGTGGGACCTGATTCCGGGACTCCAGAATCATGCCCTGGGCCACAGGCAGGCACTTAACCACTGAGCCACCCAGGGATCCCCAATAAAATCTTTAAAAAAATAAAAATAAAATCTACTTGGAAAGACAGAAAATTAAACAATTAATTATAATAAAGGTTAAAAATGATGAGAGAGTATACCGTGGACCTACTTTAAATTGACTTTTTGAGGTATTTTTACATTCAATAAAACTAACCAATTTCAAGTGTACTGTTTGATAAATTTTGACAAAAGTGTACAGTTGTATAACCACTACCACAATCAAGATAATTTTCATCACCCCCTAAAAGTTTCCTCATGCCCCTTTATAGGCAATCTCATCCCTCCCACTCATCCCCAACCCCTGACCATCACTTATCTGCTATTAGTATAGTTTTAACTTTTCTAGAATTTTATGTAAGTGGACACACATAATATGTAGTCTTTTGTCTATGAAACATGAGATTCATCCATATATGTGTAGTTTGTTCCTTTTTATTGCCGAGTAGAATTCCACTATGTAGATATACTCCAATTTGTTTATTCATTCACCAGTTGACAGACATTTGAGCTATGTACAGTTTGGGATTATTACAAATAAGGTTTCCATGAGCATTTGTGTATAAGTCTTTATATATATATTTTTCTTTTCTCTTGAATAAATACCTATGAATGTAATTACTGAATTGTATGGTATAAGAAATTGCTAAGTTGTTTTCTAAAATGGCTGTAGCATTTTGCATTCCCACCAGCAAAGTGTGAGGGTTCCAGTTGTTTGGCCTCTGCCCCAACACTTGTTAGAGTCCTTTAAATTTTGCCCACTCTAGTAGGTGTGAAATGTCGTCACTTTATTGTGTTTTGATTTGCATGTCCCTCATAACTAGTTATGCTGCTCATCTTTTTGTGTGCTTAACTGCCATCTCTGTATCTTTGGTAAAATGGCTATTCAAACATTTTGCCCATTTAAAAAATTTGGCTTGGGGGATCCCTGGGTGGCGCAGCGGTTTGGCGCCTGCCTTTGGCCCAGGGCGCGATCCTGGAGACCCGGGATCGAATCCCACGTCGGGCTCCCGGTGCATGGAGCCTGCTTCTCCCTCTGCCTGTGTCTCTGCCTCTCTCTCTCTCTCTGTATGACTATCAAAAATAAATAATTAAAAAAAAATTTGGCTTGTTCGCCTTATTATTGAATTTAAAGGGTACTTTATATATTTCAGATAAAAGTCCTTTGTTGGGGATGCCTGGGTAGCTCAGCGGTTTAGTGCCTGCCTTCAGCTGGGGTTCTGACCCTGGAGACCCCACACATGGGGCTGCCTGCATGGAGCCTGCTTCTCCCTCTGCCTGTGTCTCTGCCTCTCTCTGTGTCTGTGTCTCTCATGAATAAATAAGTAAAATCTTAAAAAAAAAAAAAAAGTCCTTTGTCAGATATTTGTTTTGCAAATATTTTATACTCATTTCTGGCTTGATTTTTATTTTGTCAACAATGGTTTTTCAAGACAAAAAGTTTTAATTCTGATTAAGTTCAATTTGTTAGTTTTTTTAGTGGTTCTGGATTTTTGCATCCTAGCAAAGTTACAAAGATTTTTCTACTATATTTTCTTCTGGAACTATTAGTGTTAGGTCTCAACCAACGTGACCTGCCAATGTTCAGTGATTAGTTCTCACAAATGAAATGTGCTTTCCTTTCATGAGAAGGGAAGGGAAAGATGATGTGAGTTGACACTCCTGCCCTTGTTTAAAACACTGTGTGGGGGGATCCCTGGGTGGTGCGGTGGTTTAGCGCCTGCTTTTGGCCCAGGGCAGCGATGCTGGAGACCCGGGATCGGATCCCACGTCGGGCTCCCGGTGCATGGAGCCTGCTTCTCCCTCTGCCTGTGTCTCTGCCTCTCTCTCTCTCTCTCTCTCTCTCTGTGACTATCATAAATAAATTTAAAAAAAAATAAAAAAAATAAAACACTGTGTGTGGGCTGCCCCAGTGGCCCAGTGGTTTAGCACTGCCATCCGCCTGGGGTTTGATCCTGGAGTCCTGGGATCTAGTCCCATGTCGGGCTCCCTGCATGGAGCCTGCTTGTGTCTGCCTCTGTCTCTCTCTGTCACGAATAAATAAATAAAATCTTTAAAATAAATAAATAAAACACTGTGTGTGCCTTTGCCCCTTCACCTGGGATTGAATTTTCAAAACTCAATCCAGTCTTCACTAGACTACAAGCTGTCCAAGGTCGAGACCTATGTCTTATTCTTATTTTGTACTTATATGTTTGAGCTGCGATTCAGTAAATGTTTTGTGAATGTAAGGAGGAATTCCTGGGTCTCTACTGTTCTGCTGGCGTATGGAAGGTACCAGGCCGTTTGTTGCAGATTTTTTTGGTAAGTATTTTATTTATTTATTCTTGAGAGACAGAGAGAGACGCAGAGACACAGGCAGAGGGAGAGGCAGGCTCCCTGAGGGGAGCCCGAGTCTGGACTCGATCCCAGCTCCCGAGTCACCACCTGAACGGAAGGCAGACGCTCAACCGCTGAGCCACCCAGTGGCTTTCGTGCATGATGATGCCAGAGTGGCTGAGGCCAAGGACAAAGAGAGGGACAGATGAGGTCCAAGGACCTGACCACCCAGCCCACAGCCCGGTGTGAACTCTGGGTGGTACTTGAAGTGGGATGTGAAGTCCCGGGAAAGGAAAGGTTTTCAAGCAGGGGAGGCAGTGAGCTGATCAGAAGTTTTAAAAACGAAACAGAGATGGGGCTGGTTGGGCTGCCGATCTCCAGGGACACTGGAGACGTCCAATGGGCCGTGTTCCTGCACAGGCAGTTCAGTAGATGGACCGAGAGCCTGGAGGTACAGAACTAGGTGCCACCCAGGTGCCCCCGTTCATTGTAGTTTTAATGTCTAGTCCTCACAAACATGACTTTAGAGAAAAATTGTCCCATCTCAGTTGCACAGAAGAAGGACAAAGAGATGAGGGGAACCAAATCCCACACCACCGTTCGTGAAGCAGGGAAACTGCACAACCTGCGAGTGTAAGATAAGGTGAAAACCACTGGAGATAGACTCTCAATTCCTCCTGGGCAATAGCGCCCACATCTTTTGGGCTAAGTCCCTTACTTGGCCCAAATCTGTGGGGCTTGCGTGCATCCGCTTCCCTAGTCGGAGAATGCTAAGGAGACGGAAACCCTGAGTGTGGGGATTTAGGGGACGCAGAACTCACTCGCTACCCGCACTGCAGCCTGGTTGCCTAGCAACTGCGGGTCGATAGCTCGGCGTTCGACGCAACCCAGCCGGCCTGGGCCGCGGAGCTCCCGGCGGCGCCTTCCGCGGCCCCGCACCCTGGGGCCCGGGTCCCCGCCGTGCGCAGGCGCGGACGGGGCTCGGCTGGGGGAGGGGCGCCGGAACGCAGGCTCCGCTCGCGGGCCCCGGCGGGAGGGGCGCACGCGCGGGGGGCGGAGCGGCAGGCGCCCCGAGTGGCTGCGGAGCCGGAAACGTGCCTCGGAGGGTGCGGCCCTGAGGAGACGGCGGGCTGGGCCGGGCCGGGCCGGGCCGGGCGGGGAACCTTAGGCCAGCGGCCCCCGGGGCGCGGGGGTGAGCGGGCGGGGAGGGCCCGAGGCGAGCTCTGCCCGGATGAGGAACAAAGCGGTGGGGCAGGCGCGCGCGCCCCCCGCGCGGCCGGCAGGTGGGCTGCGCTCGGGCCGGCCGGGGCGGGGCGAGGGCGGCGGGGCCTGCGGGGCCTGCGGGCCCCTCACCGGCGGGCGGGCGGGCGAGTCAGCCGGCCGGCCCCGGGAGGCGGCTCTCGGGGGGCCCGGGGACGGGGACTGCATCCTCCCCTGTTTAGGTGACCGCCCTTGGCCTTCCCCCCCAGGTTGGGCAGCCTCCCTCCCGAAGCTGCTGGAGGAAGAGCCCCGGGTGTCCCCCGGCATGCCCCATCTCGCGGCGGGGTGCGCGGCCGCTGGCCCTAGGGACAAGTTGGGCGGCCCCGGGCGGCCGCGGGGCCGAGCGGCAGCGCCTGTGCAGCGGTTGTGAGCAAGATGCGGTAGCACGTGACCCTGGAACGCAGACCCTGATGCCGGTTCCCCGCCACCCGTGTGTTCCTTTCTCTGACACTTGGCCCCAAGCAGATGCATCACAGGTGAGTACTTGGGCTCCGCGCCCGTGGCAGCTTTGGAAAACATTTAGCAACCGAGAGTTCAGAGTGCCTTTCCTTGGTGCCATGGAGGGAGGTTGCAGCGCAGGTGCGATTTGCAAATGGGTTTAAGTCCCAAAGGGACCAAGAAATCCAGAAACCAGAGTTGGATTGAATATACTCTCATTCAGCCAAATTTACTCCAAATGTGAATAGCCAAATCCATATAGCCACACGTTGATTGTTGGCTCATTGACATGTTTTTCCCTACGCCTTTGAGTTATTTGAACGTTTAGTATTTTGATCTGGATTCCAGGGTGTATTTTTAGCTTAGCACCATGCTTCCACCTTGAATTTTGCTGGTTGCCCTATGGCTCGGATGGTAATGTGCAGAAATGAAGTTGTTAGTTTTGCAGGTAGAAATTATTAGTTTTGCAGATTTCATGATGTTTCAAGTGCTTAATGATACCATGCCAGTGCAGAAATATGCCAGATAGTTACACTTGGCTGTTCTTTTGGGGCCCTTTCATAGGCTCTATGTTTAGGATGAGGAAGGTAAATTCATTGAAGTTGCTGAAACTGTCCATTGCATTTTGCAAAGTGACTGCGTTTCAGTTAGCTTCTAATATGCCATTCTTTTTTTTTTTTTTTTTTTTTAATTCATGAGAGACCCAGAGGCAGAGACATAAGCAGAGGGAGAAGCAGCCCTCCTGTGGGGAGCCTGATGTAGGACTCACTCCCAGGACCCCAGGATTATGACCTGAGCCAAAGGCAGATGCTCAACCACTGAGCCACCCAAGCGCCCCCTAATATGCCATTCTGAAAAGAAGTTAGAAGACTCTAAGAAAGTCATTAAGATCAGCAACTGACAAATGATTTATTCTTAGGTTAGTTAGAAACACACACAGAAAGTGTAGAAGTGTGAAGGAAGCGATTTTACCAGGAATGAGGAGGGAAGAAGAGAGAGGTTGGTGTCTTGATTTTGGCCCTCCTTCCAAGATTGCTTCCCAGAAACCCATATGAGAAAGGTAGGTAGAACAGAATCGCACTTTAGAATGAGAGTGTCTCATGAGGATCATATTGTAAATTCCCTTCATCTGCTTTCTCTCTCTGAGATTCTAGTTACCTTTGGTTTATGGCTGCTGAGGTCATCACATTTTAGTGACTCACTACAAAGCAGAAATCTGCTGAGCCTCTCACATTAAACTCTGGTTTGAACTGGTTTGAGAAGGCCTAGGAGTCAACCTAGAAACACCATTTTGATTTTTATGTGGAGATTAGGTACACAGATTAATATTCAGGAATTTTTAGAATGAGATTTGAAGCTAGATTTTTAGGTGTACTTTAAGAAAATTATTGTAACCCATTTGTTGTGGGTCATTACTGCTCTAGTGGTTGTAGAATTCTAGTTACATTTGGAGCCATAAAAAGTTACAGGAAAAGTCTGTTTTTAACCAGCCCATGTGTAGAAACTTGCAAAATTAAGTTAGCTGTTGTCTCTTTCGGCTATAAGGATTTTTTCATTCTTTTATAGCGTAAATACTGCTGTTAATGTGCCGTCCTTCATAGGTATACCTCGTTTGTTTTTTGCCTCTTTATTAAGATTGAAAATGCATTGCTCCATCCAAAGCAAATGTTTCAGAGTGCCTATTCTCTACTGTTGGCTTTGTTCATTTTATTAATGTCTGAGAGTTTAGTTTTATGAGATACCTGGCCTGGGGTAAGATTAAAGCCTGTGACTGTAGAATAATGCAGGAACAGGTCTATGTGGGACTTTAAACACAACCCACAATATAAATATACAGCTCCTAATTACTGGAACTATGTAAAAGGCAAAATGGTTCTATTAGTGTAATTGTCTTTCTAATTATAGTTAAAAGCTTGAGTTTTTTTTTTTTTTTTTTTTTGAGATTTTATTTATTTATTCATGAGAGACAGAGAGAGAGAGAGAGGGAGAAGCAAGCTCCATGCAGGGAGCCCGATGTGGAGTGGGACTCTATCCCAGGTCTGCAGGATCAGGCCCTGGGCTGAAGGCGGCGCTAAACCGCTGAGCCACCAGGGCTGCCCAAGTTTTTTTTTATTGTAGTTGTCCTACAGCGTTATATTGATTTCAGGTCTTGATATTTAATGTTATGTTAGTTTCAGGTGCACAACATAGTGATTCAGCTTAGGTTTCTTAAATTGGCAGACCTGGATTTAAGTCCCAACTTTGCCACTTGTTATGTAATCTTGGGTTAAGTTTTTTAGCCTCTCTGTTTTCTCATCTCTAAAATGGGATCAAGAATAGTACCTACCTCACTTACAAGGATTAGGTGAAATAATTACGTGTAAATCACTTAGGTCAGTGCCTAACACATGTAGTAAGGGAGTAGTAAGTATGAGTTATTACTATTTTCAGGTTTATTGGTGGCTGATACTGTCATTTTTCAAATGAAAAACCTATTTAGGTTTGCTCTCAATGCTAGGGAATGTGTAAATCCATTTGATTCCTCTTCTCCTTTACTCTTCCCATGTACACAGACACAGAAGAACTTGCATTACTATTCCCTATACTTATTCTCAGTATAAGGAGTAGAGGTTTTTTTTTTTTTTTTTTTTAAGATTTTTAAAGATTTTTTAAGATTTTATTTATTTGAGAGAAAGTGAGCACACAGCCTGAGCAGGAGGGACGAAGGGAGAGGGAGATGCAGATGGCTACTGAGCAAGGAGCTGGACCCTGAGCTTGATCCCAGGACCCCAACATCATGACCTGAGCCCAAGGCAGATGCTTAACCAGGTCTTTAGTGACCTTTGGATAACCTATTGGCTAGCCTCTTGAAATTATAATGTTTATAGTATGGTAGTCTCTAGTTTTTTTTTTTTTTTTTTTTTAAGATTTTGTTTATTACGAGAGACACAGAGAGAGAGGCAGAGACATAGGCAGAGGGAGAAGCAGGCTCCATGCAGGGAGCCCAAAGTGGGACTTGCTCCCAGGACTTCAGGATAGCACCCTAAGCTGAAGGCAGACACTTAACCCCTGAGCCACCCGGGCGTCCCATCTCTAAATTTTGATATAGGAACTAATAGTTATTGATAGCCTCCAATAGCATCTTGTTCAAACCACTGTTATTCTGATAACATTATTAATGACAATGTAACGTAGATTGCATAGAAAGGGTGATTCTCAGATTTTTTGGCCTGACAAAAATGGTCTAGATTTTAAAAAAAAGATTTGATGTATTGAAAAACGTTTTGGCAGTGTTTTGCAGTATGATCTGTGCTATGATTTGGGGCATAGAACATGTCTCTGAGCCTGGTTTCCTCATTTATTTTGAAGACTTGGTGAGAGAATATGAAGTAAATTTTTATAAAGTATGTGTAGCAAAGCTTACATAAGAACCTATTTGGTGGCTATTAAGATTTCTATACAGAATTTTATTTATTTATTTATTTATTTTAAAAATATTTTATTTATTTATTGAAGACAGACACAGATAGAGAGAGAGGCAGAGACACAGGCAGAGGGAGAGGCAGGCTCCACACAGGGAGCCTGACGTGGGACTGGATCCCGGGTCTCCAGGATCACACGCTGGGCTGAAGGCGGCGCCAAACTGCTAGGCCATCAGGGCTGCCCTCTATACAGAATTTTAATAAAATCTAATCCATGAAGGAAATATGGTGCTTCTTCACACCATTAATAATTGAATTCAGACCCACTATCGCTATAACTCTTAGTAAAAATTATTTTGAGTGGGTTAAACTGTATACAGAGGTCTGGTTTGAAGTAATAGAACATTTGCATAAAATACTGTGAAAGAAAACTTGGATGATTTGAAACAAACTCTGCCATATCCTCTAAGAATTGCACTTTTCTTCAGGCAGTGTACATAGGGTTTGGAACAAAATCCCTGAGTTAAGTCCTTTTCTGTTTTGTGACATTGATTGAATTAATGTCTTTGAATCCTAGTTTCCTGATCAGTAGAAAGAATAAGACACTCTATCTTAGAGAACTGTGAGCATAAAAATTAAGTAGTAGTCAGCTTCCATTTTCCTCCCCCCATCTTTTCAGGCTCTTCAATTACTTTTTTTTTTTTTTTAACTTGGAGTCATTAATTATGTATACTTGTTTTTATTCAAAATCTGTAATGTCTGGGGATAACAAAAGTAATTCTAATGATGGCCAAATTTAACAGAAATTTTTTAACCTCATCTTAAAACTTCCACTGATCCTTCTGGTTCAATGGCAATTTTCAATGTTAATAGGAACATAAAAACAAACATGCACACAATTACACAGTTTTCATAAAGGTCTATTTCATTATTGGTTTAACAGTTAAATACATTTAAATAATGTATAGGTGACTGGAGGACTGCAGTATTGGTAACTAGATAACCAATTTAACTAGAAACCAGCTAACAAGTAACTGTCTAAATATTTAAAATACAGCTCTTGTTCAGATCATCCCTTGTTTTGATCACCTTCTTGGGGAAGGGAGGCGGGGAAGCCTGCTGGTCACACTGGAAATATATTAAGGCCAAATCCTCTGATAACCATTCCCAGAGGTTTCTTTCAGCTGGATTAAGCCTCCAACTCCAGGGCAAGCCCAAGTTTGTGGCCTCCAGCATTAATGCTCTTCCCATCTACCAGGGAAGACAGTGTAAGCTTGACACCAGGCCTCAGAGTCTGAGTGTAGCCCACTCCAGTTAAACTAGAGTTGTTGACTTTTGCCTGATGTCCAAGCAAGGTTTACTGAAGTGTCAAGATCTTCACATACTTTCTGATTAAATTGATCCTCCAAATTCTATCCTGTCATTGACATTAGTGTGTAGTTGGAAGTCCCCAGTCCTGTAGCCTACTGCAAAGTTATTTCTTGTCAGCTTTGATTTGGCACTGTCAAAAGTCATCTGGTAGCCAGCAAGCCAGTCCTCATAACCAAAGACGGCTGAACCATGGATTGCAGGTCCAGCAAAATCAAAGTCAACGTCACAACCAAAGTTTATACACTCCCACTTGTAAGAAGGCTTGATTTTACTACTTTTCTTCCCTTTGTTTGGTGAAAAGGTGGTATCAGATGTCAGTTTCAAACCTTGACAGATCTGGTCTTCAATTGCGATTTCTGTTCCCAGAGTGTTATCGGTGTTCCACTTTTCTGTGAAAGTCAGGCCATACTCACACCATTTATATCTGGTCTTCAAGGTTCCAGTAACTTTACCAGTGTCTGTATTAGATGAACCAGACGTTGAGAATTCCACACCACTGCATGACTTTGTTTTCACATCCAGTTTCACCAACCCAAAACCAAATCCTTTGTTGAAAATATCTCTGGCAGCTTTGCCAAGGTCAACATAGGATGGAGGAACACACATTGGCTGCGCACAGCCCTGCCCGTAGGTCGCCATGGCGAGGCCACAGGAAGGGGTGATCTGGTGGTCTCCTGAGAGGAGCTGCTACCACCGCTCCACTCGCAGCTCCAGCTGCTGGGCTTGCGCAGGGTCAGGCTGCAGCTACCCTGGCTGGAGGGCAAAGTCTCCGGGCAAAGTCGCTCTTCAGTAACTTAATTGGAATCACTGAGGTAAGATTTTGCATAATGGGTCGTCTGTGCTCTTTCTTAGGATGAATGAAATGAACCTGAGCCCAGTGGGGATGGAGCAGCTGACTTCATCCTCTGTGAGCAATGCCTTGCCAGTCTCAGGGAGTCATCTAGGGTTGGCTGCCTCACCCACTCACAATGCCATCCCTGCCCCAGGTGAGTAGTAAGGGAGAGCCACTGAATTTCAATACTTAATTGCATTATCAATTCTTGGTGGAGCCTAAAGGGAGACAGAGCCCCTTTAAGAGTGTAAAGGAGAAGCCCAGCAGGTCTGAGCAACAGTTCCACATGTGGCAGCATCATGGAAGAAATGTTTTTGTGGACTACTGGAGTTGTAGTGGATTGGAGTAGCAGTTTTTTTTATTAGTCCTCTTGTGGGGTTGGTGGCCTTTATCTAGAGATGTAATTGACTTGGCATTTTATCTAGGTTTATCTGTTCATCTGGTTCACATCTTTAGCACTCTGTCCTTGGGTTAATAGAAGAGAATGAAAGTTATTCTACCAACTGTTCCCAGAAAGTAAGAGCGCTTGAGCTTCATTTTTTATTACCTCTGAAATTGGCAACAACTGCAAATACACCAGGCTTAAAATTAAAAGAGGAGGTACCAGAGATCTCCTCTATGGAAATGCTGTTAGCCTCTGTACTCAGAAATAGTATAGAAAAAGCTCTCATTTTCCTCCATCACTGTACTTTAAAAAACTTTTATTTATTTTCTTTTTCTTTTGAAAGAGAAAAGAGATAAGCTATTGACTCTTAATGATCTATGGCATTGTAATGTATTGGGATTTTTTTTTTTAAGGTTTTATTTATTTATTTGTGAGAAAGGGAATGATCACAGGGAGAGGGAGAAGCTGAGCACAGAGCCTGACATAGGCTGGATCCCAGGATCCTGAGATCATGACCTGAGCCAAAAGCAGATGCTTAACCAACTGAGCCACTCAGGTGCTCCTGTATTGGACTTTCTTTATCACAATTAGAGTTAATGGAGATGCCTGTCTGTGGAGCATGTGACTCTTGATTTCAAGATTGTACATTTGAGTCCCATGTTGAATGTAGAGATTACTTAATAAAATTTTTTTAAAAATGTTTAAGGGTGTTTTAAATCTTTAATTTGTTTAAATAGTTCTCTGTAGGGATTACCTGCTTAGTTACTAAAATGCAGCAGCTGAATAAATTCATCTAAACTAGGGTCTCCACCTTCTTTTCAGGTGTCCAAAAGAAATTTAAAAAAACTTATTAGTAAACTCATTTGATTATCTCTTAGGCATTCCTTTTAGTGAACACTCTTGTTAAGGAGTAAAGGCCTATTAAAAAATATTGCCACTGGCAAAAATAATGCAAATTAGCACTGTCCAAGTTTGTGAGTATTCATTGTTATACTTAGGCATAGTAAGAGTCACTTCGACACTTTGCAAGTATAATCAAAGATAAATATAATCTAAAATTTAAATTTTTAAAATTATGAAATATAGCAAATATACAAAAGACTACATGAAAGTATATTTGTGCAGTTTTGCATTTACCTTCCAAGTATAAGCATATCTTGGAATTTTTAAAAAGCAAAACATTCTCACCATATAAAATGGGAAATACAAATAATACAGGAAAAGAATTCGTAATATCATTACTCAGAGACCACTCCTGTGAACTTTGGTATTTTTTCCCATTATTTTTATCTCTATATGATTTGTTCTCTTAAACTGTATTTAAACTAGTTTTTTAATTGTAATGTTTTAATACTTAAAAGCAATACAGACAACTGGAAGATCAGCTTGACCATTTTAAAACTAACTTAACTCCCTTTAAGACCTATTTCTGGATGTCTGCACAATACTGTCTGTGGATATAAGGGGCTACTAAGTGAGATTTTTCCCCTCATATGTAGAAACCTCCCTAAGAGTTTAGCTAGTGATTATAGAGAGAGTTTTTAAGTACTTACTTTCTTTTAATTGAGAAAAAAAAAACATTTTTTTGTAGGCCTGCCAGTGGCAATTCCAAACCTGGGTCCCTCCCTGAGCTCTTTGCCTTCTGCTTTGTCTCTAATGCTCCCAATGGGTATTGGGGATCGAGGGGTGATGTGCGGGTTACCCGAAAGAAACTACACCCTACCTCCACCACCGTACCCCCACCTGGAGAGCAGTTACTTCAGAACCATTCTACCTGGTAAGTAGTACAGTTATTTGGAACATTAGAAGAAAGCCTCCTCTTAACTTCCTTTCTTGAAGACTTGAATAACACTTTTTTCTGTTTTTCAGTATTGGATATTAATATCTAGGTGGGAAAAAATAAATATTTTTGTACCTTTCCTCTTACAATGTACAGATAACACATTATTAATATAACAGTTTGACTAAGTTTTATTTATTAAGGGTGCTTAAGCAATTTTTCTCCTTCTTTCCTCCAGTATTTCCTTGATTCAGTTTTTATAATTCTGTAGTTGTAATTCCTATCAACCATACATCCTGTTAGTGTCATTATTATAAATTAAGGTTTATAGGGTTTTTAAGTTTATTGATATTTTTGTTCTGAATATTTATTTTAGAAAATTTAGCAAATAGGGAGGAGAACCACTCATACATAGTTCCATCGTCCATCTTTTTGATGTACTTCCCTCCTTTTATCTCAGTGTATAGCTTTTTAATATTTTTCATAATTAAGACTATACTTTCTACATGATTGTGTATCCTTTTCCGCTTTATATTTTTCTTTCCTTTTTTTTTCTTTTTTAAGATTGTTTATTCATGAGAGACAGGCAGAGACATAGGCAGAGGGAGAAGCAGGCTCCCTGTGGGGAGCCTGATGGGAAACCCCCTCCTAGGACCTCGGGATCACGCTCTGAGCTGAAAGCAGACGCTCAACCACTGAGCCACCCAGGTGTCCCTACTTCATATTTTTCTGTAGTTATTTTCCATAACTGCTGCATGGTTTTCATAATTATTCTTTTTAATGCTGCATTATAGTCTTCTGAATGGATATTCCATGGTTTATTTATAATCAATCTTTATTGTTGGACAGTTTGGTTTTTCTAGGTTCTTATTACAGGAATGTCTTTGTATATCATATCTATAAAATGCTTTTAGGGAAGATTATCCTCAGTGGAATTTCTTGTGCAAGAGCACATGAATGTCTTTTGGGTTCTTAATATATATACTTTCCAAAGAAGTTTTAGTAATTTTCATTCCCACTGGCAATGCAGCAGGTACCATTTCACCATATCCTTACAAGCATGTATATTCAAGTATTTCTTTTGGTTTTAATAAAGCAGATTCGATTGTGACTTTGTTTTGAATGGAATGTAATATGCTATGATAGTTTAATAACTTAAAACTTAGTTTTTTGTTTTTTTGTTTTTTTTTTTTTTACTTTTTTTCAAAGATTTTATTCATGAGAGACATACAGAGAGAGGCAGAGACATAGGCAGAGGGAGAAGCAGGTTCCCTGTGGGGAGCCCGATGTGGAACTCAATCCCAGAACCCCAGGATGCCCGAGCCAAAGGCAGATAGATGCTCAACCACTGAGCCACTTAGGTGTCCCTGGAAGATTTGCTTTTAAATCATTTTACCTTTTAATTTTTATAAAACAAATTTCAGCATCTTGGGTCTCAGGAATTCCAACTATGTATATATTAAAGGCATCATTTAAATGCTTAATTTCCATGGACTTAGTTAATCTTTTATAGTGTGTGAGTTTCACAGGGATAATCTTTTATAGTGTCTGAGTTTCACAGGGAAAACTGAATTATGGTATATGTATGTTGCTATTTATAAGGTATATATATCAATTTAACCAAATAAGTAAGTAGAAGATTCTTTTATGGTCTATTTATGTTGCTGTTTTTATAAAGTATATCAGTTAAGCCAGAGAATTAGGTAAGAGATTAATCTAGTTATTTGTAAGGAAAATAGTTTCTAGCATTTGGAATTTCTTATATTTAATGCTGTACTAAAAAATCTCTGATATCTCATCTTTTCCCTTTCCCAGGCATTTTATCTTATTTAGCTGACAGACCACCTCCTCAGTATATCCACCCTAACTCTATAAATGTTGATGGTAATACAGCACTGTCTATCGCCAATAATGCTTCAGCCCTAGATCCCTATCAGTCCAGTGGAAATGTTGGATTGGAGCCAGGCATTGTTTCAATAGACTCTCGCTCTGTGAACACACATGGTGCCCAAAGTCTTCATCCCAGTGATGGCCATGAGGTGGCCTTGGACACAACAATCACTATGGAGAACGTCTCTAGGGTTACCAGCCCAATCTCTACAGATGGAATGGCAGAAGAACTTACGATGGATGGTGTTGCAGGCGAGCATTCCCAGATCCCAAATGGCTCCAGAAGTCATGAACCTTTGTCTGTAGATTCTGTGAGCAGCAATCTTGCAGCAGACACTGTAGGACATGGTGGTGTGATACCCATTCATGGGAATGGCCTGGAGCTCCCTGTGGTCATGGAGACGGACCACATTGCAAGTCGGGTCAACGGGATGTCTGACAGTGCCCTCAGTGACTCCATTCACACCGTGGCCATGAGCACCAACTCTGTAAGCGTGGCACTCTCTACCTCACACAACCTCGCCTCCCTAGAATCTGTTTCCCTCCATGAAGTTGGCCTAAGCCTAGAACCTGTGGCTGTCTCCTCCATCACCCAGGAGGTTGCTATGGGGACAGGTCATGTAGATGTATCTTCAGACAGTCTTTCTTTTGTACCACCTTCACTGCAAATGGAAGACTCCAATTCAAACAAGGAAAATATGGCAACCTTGTTTACAATTTGTGAGTGTATTTAGCCTTTTTCTTTTGGAAATATTGGTAGAAAGGGTCATCATCTCTAATAGTTTTATTCCAAAATCACGTGTTAGGGAAGCATAGAAAGTAACTAAATTTTGGGATTTTTCTTTGTGTATTGTGCTTTATTAATGTGCCTTTTCCTCCAGCTGAATGACATACAGACATTTTGTTGGTTCTTAAGTATTCTAAAATAAGGAAACCAGAGTCATTTCCTTCTGTATTTTACAGATAGGGTCAGTCCAATATATTCATGATATTTCCCTGGGTTTCAGAAATAGAGTTATTATAGAAGTAAACTTCAGTGAGGTAGTCTGTGTGTCATGCTGTGTGCTTTGTCAACATAAGACAAATTTATTAGATGATATGTACTATCTTATCCCCATGGAAAAAATGTAGGTTGATACAAACACAGTTTTTATTTTTGCTCAGAATGCATGTAAATTACTATAGTTGGACATGTAAGAATTCTTTTTATGGGGCAACGGTAACAAAAAGCAGTGTAAAGACTGTTCATTTGTTGGTGTTACTACATTCTTCATTCATGCAGGAAACGTGTTGAGTGCTTACTCTGTGCTAGCCTCTGTGCTAGAGGCAGGGTAGAAAACAGTCTGTGAAGGATGACACATGCCTTTAAAGAGCTTATGTCTGATGGGAGGCATAGGCAAGTAAACAAGCTATCGTAATACAACATAAGTGGGAAGATGGGATTAAATTTGAGGTTTAAGAGAGCCTAAAGCGGAGCATCTAACCAAGCCATGGAAGGAATAGAGAAGACTTACCAGGGGAGGCAGTACATATGTTAGTTAGCACAGACTTGAAGGACAAGAAAGATGTTGGTAGCTGAGTATCAGGAAGAACAGTGTCCCAGACAGGAGTTGGCACCTGTAAGTACCTAGGACTAAAAAAATTTTGCATGCTTCAGAATTGCTGAAGCATAGTATGTAGGTGATGAGAAAGAAGTAGGAGCCAGAACCCAAAGGGTCTTCTAAGAAGTCAGTGGTCTTAACGAGTGCAATTTGGGATGGGGGCTCTGTTGCAAAAGTGAGATGAGTAGGCAGGTAAGGAAGATGATGCCAAAATTTAAGTGGAAGGTGATTTTCTAACCTGGAGTTGAGGTGATGTTGAGGAAAGTGGGGAGTATTTACAAAAAACTTAGTAGAGCTTGCCAATTAAAGTTGGGGGAGAGAAGGGTGAAGGAGATATACCCTGGTTTCTGGCATGGGAAACTAGGTGGAGAGTGGTACCGCTTCTTAGGATAATGAATGGTGGAGGAGGCTTCTTTTTTTTTTTTTTTTTTTTTTTTGAGGAGCTGGTTTCAGACCTGTTGATTTCAGTGTCTATAAAATACCCAATAGAGTTTTTTTTTTTAAGATTTTATTTGACAGAACACAAGGGGGGGAGGGGCATAGGAAGAAGGAGGAGACTTCCCATAGAGCAGGGAGCCAGTGACCATGACCTGAGCCCAAGGCAGACACTTAACCAACTGAGCCACCCAGCCATGCCCCAATAGAGATATCTAATGAGAATTTTAATCTGGAGCACAGAGATCTGTCTGCAAATATTAAGGGATCCTCAGCATTAGAATGTCAATCATAGCCATGGAAGTGGGGTAAAATTACCTCCTAGTGAGAATGTGGAGTATAAGAGAAGGTAGAGGAAGAGCTTCCAAATTAGACTGAATAGGAGGGTCAGAAAAGTAGGACAAAGCTTCTGGTGCCTCAGAAGCCAAGCAGTGAGGAGAACTTTTATGTTAAACTTTTAAAGTCTGAAATCAATAATTTTAAAATATTTTAATTTAGGGATGTGATTAATGGAGGCTCATTAACTCAGCAGAGGATAAGAGAGGCCTAAATAAGCCTGTTGATTCTTTTTTAAGTGGTCATGTGGAGTCTTGCTCCTGTGTGTGTGTGTGTGTGTGTGTGTGTGTGTGTGTGTTTTAAAGATTTTATTTATTTATTCATGAGAGACAGAGAGAGAGGCAGAGACACAGGCAGAGAGAGAAGCAGGCTCCATGAGGGAGCCCAACGTGGGACTCCATCCCAGGTCTCCAGGATCACACCCCGGGCTGCAGGTGGCGCTAAACTGCTGCGCCACTGGGGCTGCCCTCCTGTGTGTGTTTTTTAAAAATGAGATAGAATTCACATACACGTTTTAAAGTGTACAATTTCGTAGTTTTTTTGTATACTGACAAAGTTGTGTAACAATCATCACTATCTAATTTCAAAGCATTAACACCCTGTAAAGATACCCCACTAGCAGTTGCTCATCATTCCTGCCCTTCCAACTCCCTTCCCTCCCTGCCATGGTCCTCAGGCAACCACTAATCTACTTTCTATCTATAGATTCACCTGTCCTGGACACTTCATATAATGGAAACATATGACATGTGGCCTTTGTGATTTGCTTCTTTCCCTTAGGACAATGTTGTCATATTTCATTCATGTTGTAGCAGGTGTCATTGCTTCATTCCTCTTTATGGCTGTGTAATAATCCATTGTTTGAATATACCACATTTTGTTTATCCACCTTTCACTTATGATGAACATTTGGTTTCTCCTTTGGCTATTATGAATAATGCTGCTGTGAACATTCATGTACAAGTTTTTGTATGTACATATGTTTAAGTCTCTTAGATATATATTTAGGAATGGAATTGCTCTGTATTTAACTTTTTGAGGAACTGTTAGAGTTTTCTGAAAAACTTTGCACCATTTTCAATTCCCAACATCAACGTGTGAGTGTTCCAGTTTCTCCACATCTTTTAAACACTTTTTCTGTTATCCATCTTACCAACTGTGAAGTGGCATCTCATTGTGGTTTAGATTTGGTTACCGGATTGATAATGATGGCAAACTTCTTCCTTTACATGTTCTAATTGGCCATTTGTGTATTTTCGAGAAACCTTTAAAGCATTTTTTTGCAGTATGAAATCTGAATCTCCTTTGGAGATTTAGCATAGTTTCTTATTAAGAGCAGTGGACAATCAGTTCTCACTAGGTATAGGGGATCTCTAATCTGATATTCAAAGTATTTTTAGTCAAGTAATGGTTGAAGTGTAAGATACTATTTCTGCTTTGCCTAAATATGAAAATGTACTGATATTTTATGTCATTTAATGAGAAATGTTCAATAATTACTTAGGAAAAAAAGATACTTAGATGGCTGTGGTTCTGAGGTTGATGTATTCCATCTGTTTTGTGGATGAATTTGGAAAGTTTGAACATAATCATTGACTGATAGGGTCATGTGTGCTATTCCTTAACAGAAATGAAGCAGATTTATGGACAGGGATACTCATGAGCTTGTAAAAGTGAAGTTACAGTAACCAGGGGATCCCTGGGTGGCTCAGCGGTTTAGCACCTGCCTTCAGCCTGGGCGTGATCCTGGAGTCCCAGGATTTAGTCCCACATCGGGCTCCCTGCGTGGAGCCTGCTTCTCCCTCTGCCTGTGTCTCTGCCTCTGTCTCTCTCCGTGTCTCTCATGAAGAAATAAATAAAATCTTTAAAAAAAAAGTTACAGTAACCGTAGACAGCAGTATATACAAAGACAACACCCTTTTTGACATGCAAAAAGAAAGACTATATGAACAGTAAGAAATTAAAAGTCTTAAATACTGCAAGAATATAACTACCTACTGTCCCTAAGAGCATTTTTTGCCCTCCCTCTTTTTATTTATTTATTTTTTGGTCTTAAGAATCTGTCATCAAACCTGGGTAACCAGTTTGTTCATAATGAAGCAAAAGTTGGCAGTCATGTACCTAGCTCTGACTCTTTAGATTTTATTTATTTGTACAGGAGAGACACAGAGGTAGAGACACTGGCAGAGGGAGAAGCAGGCTCCACACAGGGAGCCCGATGTGGGACTCAATCCCAGGACTCGAGGATCACGCCCTGGGCCTAAGGCAGGTGTTAAGCTGCTGAGCCACCCAGGGATACCCTAGCCACCCAGGGATCCCCCAGCTCTGACTCTTGACCTATATTGTCATCTGTTTTGGCTTTGTATGATGGCATTTCAATTCCTATTTGCTCATATAGTTTGGTAGAATTGGAATCTTAGGACTTCAGATACCATATCTAAAAGTATTAGGTATCTACTTAATGTAAAGAACACTACTCTTTTTTTAAGATTTTATTTATTTATTCATGAGAGACAGAGGCAGAAACATAGAGGGAGAAGCAGGCTCCCCATGGGGAGCCCAATGCAGGACTCAGTCCCAGGACCCCAGGATCATGACCTGAGCTGAAGGCAGACATTCAACCACACTTGAGCCACCCAGGTGCCCCAAGACCACTGTACTTTTTTTTTCTTGAATTAATATACTGTTATTTTTTTATCAGTCTCTTCTGGACTGAAACAGTAAAATTGTTCTGTGAGATTTGATCTGCTCTTACTGGAAAGAGATATAAGAGTGGGATACGTATCTTAGTGTAAGAAAGTGATTCTTTGATCAGAGTATTTTTACTAGAACTTTGCTTCTTACAAGTTACACTTTAGTAATTAGCATTTAAATAAGAAAGGTGGTACTTTAGGCTGCTTGAACTAATGCCATTTCTGTGTCTCAAATTTCCTACCCACAGGGTGCACTCTCTGTGACCGAGCCTATCCCTCAGACTGCCCGGATCACGGACCAGTGACTTTTGTTCCTGACACTCCAATAGAGAGCAGAGCAAGGCTTTCTCTCCCAAAGCAGCTTGTCCTCCGCCAGTCAGTGGTTGGAGCAGAAGTTGGTAAGAATCTTGGAAGCATAAAACCCCAAGATTTATCTTTCTAGACACATTTGACCAGTGATAGCAATAAATCAAGTTGAAACTTTATTGAGAAATTTCCCCTTAGAATCAGAAATGAATAAAGGATGGGATGCCTGGGTGGCTCAGCAGTTGAGCGTCTGCCTTTGGCCTAGGGCATGATCCCAGAGTGCCAGGATTGAGTCCCACATTGGACTTCCTGCATGGAGCCTGCTTCTCCCTCTGCCTGTGTCTCTGCCTCTCTCTCTCTGTGTCTCTCATGAATAAATAAATAAAATCTTAAAAAAAAAATGAATAAAGGAGAAAATCTTGGCCTGAGTCTAAAGACTTTTATTCTTGGCTGTATTATTCTCTAATGATTATGACAAAACAGTCCTTGAAACTTGTTTCTTTTATCAGAGAATTCATCACTGATAACCCTTTGTCACAAAAGGGTTGTCTAATACTCCTTAGGAAAAAGGAATAAGAAACATAGACTGCCAGAGTTTGGTTATCCAGATTTAAATTTAAAATCGTTTCTGAATTACTGTGCCATTTCTTTGTCGATATTAAGCTGGGTTCATTATTTTTTCAGCTGTAGTTTGGGTATGAGTCAGTTGAAAACATTAAAATAGCTTAGATAATATTGAGCAATGCTTTAAGCACAGATGCTTGAAGTTTGATTTACTCTGTAGTAATTATATTTTTATAATTGAGTTACATCCTATAAGCCTTTTTTATGTATTAACTCTGAAATAACACTTAGAGGGACTTGATTTGGTTCCTTCTGTGTAACACTGGGTTTAGGTCTTTTTTTTTTTCTTTCTTTCTTTCTTTCTTTCTTTCTTTCTTTCTTTCTTTCTTTCTTTCTTTCCCCTTTTCTTTTCTTTTCTTTTCTTTTCTTTCTTTTCTTTTCTTTTCTTTCTTTCTTTCTTTCTCTCTCTTTCTTTCTTTCTTTTCTTTCTTTCTTTCTTTTTTTCTTTCTTTCTTTCTTTTCTTTCTTTTTTTTCTTTCTCTTCTTTCTTTTCTTTCTTTTCTTTCTTTCTTCTTATTTATTTATTCATGAGAGACCAGAGAGAGAGGCAGAGACATAGGCAGAGGGAGAAGCAGGCTCCATGCAGCGAGCCAGATGCAGGACTTGATCCCTGGACTCCAGGATCAAGCCCTGAGCCGAAGGCAGACACTCAACCACTGAGCCATTCATGCGTCCCAAGGGTTTAAGGATTTCTGATACTGCTGCTTACTCTGCACTTTTCTTTTCTTTTCTTTTTTTCCATGAGAGAGACAGAGAGAGGCAGAGACACAGGCAGAGGCAGAAGCAGGCTCCTTGTGGGGAGCCCAATGCAGGACTCGATTCCCAGACTGGGATCATGCCCTGAGCTGAAGGCAGACACTCAACCACTGAGCCATCCATGTGTTCCTTAACTCTGTGCATTTCTTCTGAGCCCCATTTAATCTGATCATTACATTTTCTGTATTTATGGGATAGAACCCATAAGACTTTAGCTATATCATAGGAGTGCTGGAATAGCCATAGTTCTTAGGTTCGCTGAATATAAGATTCTTTAAATGAGCTAAGCCACTCTGTCTTGTGTATCCTGTTAGGTGCTTAATCATTGATTGGGTAGTTGATGTCTTTTCACTGATAGGAGTGTGGACTGGAGAAACCATTCCTGTGCGGACTTGCTTTGGGCCTTTAATTGGCCAACAGAGCCACTCCATGGAAGTAGCAGAATGGACAGACAAGGCAGTCAACCATATCTGGAAGGTCAGTGTTCATGAAGCTTTTCTCTGGCTTTTGGATGTTTTTATTATAGTGAGGTAGTTAAAAGTGATGTAAAAGCAAAACTGGCTAAACTTCTATGGTGTCATTCACCTGGCATTTATTTAACATTATATCCTTTCTGTTCTTTGTAGCCAAATTCTAATATTTAGCAAAACACCAGCTACTAAACTTAGAAAAGAAACTGCTTTTAGTCTTCCTTTTGTTAGATAATCCAGCGATTCTTCATTTTGATTTTTTGAGGCAGCTGAGGACATGGACTTTGTTTATATGATGAAAGTCTTATTTTGTAATCAAAACATTCCTCAAATAGTTAGGTTGGCAAACAGTTCTGGGATTGGAAGCTAAGATCATTTCTTTAGTTTTCTTTTTTAAAGATTTTACTTGATTTTGAGAGAGAGCGAGAGAGCCAGTGAGCACAAGCCGTGGAGAGAGGGAGAAGCAGACTCCCTGTTGAGCAGGGAGCCTGATGCGGGGCTTGATCCCAAGACCCTGGGATCATGACCTGAGCTGAAGGCAGATGCTTAATTGACTGAGCCACCCAGGTGCCCTGGATCATCTTTCTAGTTTTCTAATGGTAAAATTTCAGGAAAATGCAAGGTTTTATTTTTTTCATTTTTTTAAATTTTTATTTATTTATGATAGTCACAGAGAGAGAGAGAGGGAGAGGCAGAGACATAGGCAGAGGGAGAAGCAGGCTCCATGCACCGGGAGCCCGACGTGGGATTCGATCCCGGGTCTCCAGGATTGCGCCCTGGGCCAAAGGCAGGCATTAAACCGCTGCGCCACCCGGGGATCCCAAATGCAAGGTTTTAATGTAAACAGCTATTTGTATAACATATTTATGTAGAGTCACTTGTAGTTAATAGATTGGAAATGATGCCTGCAAAATTGAAGTGAGAGGAAAGTAGATCTTGTGATCATTGGAAAGGTAAGGTGCTGCCAGCATTGGGGACATGAGTTTTGGTATCCAAAAAACACAGAAGAATGCTAGGTCCATTAGAAGAAGAAGGAGAAGAGATGGTTCTATGACCTTAATGTCTCTTTAGTCACTCATTATCACCAAGTGGTAGGTGATGAAAACAAGTAGACTGTTTTTGTTTTTTCCAGTCAAGCCAAAATGTAAATAATTAAGAGCAGGGTCATTTTGTACCTCGAGCACTAACTGTTGGTCTCTAGTGGTCTTTATTACACTGCTGGAAATGGGGGCTGGGTGAAATGACAAATGTGTAAGAAGGCAACCATGGAGTTCTGCACTGACTAGGAAAGCTGTAGCCTACTGTGGAGTAAATGAAACTGTTGCCAGCCTAACTTCAGTAGCACTTTGTATTGCTTGTCAGTTCATTTGACATGTATGTTTGCCTTTTGTTGGCAGATATACCACAATGGTGTCCTAGAATTCTGCATCATCACAACTGATGAAAATGAATGTAATTGGATGATGTTTGTGCGTAAAGCCAGGTAAGAGTGGTCTTGGATGAAGAGATAGTTACGATTTGGATATTTTTAATAGGAAGCTTTGCATAAAATAGAGCAGAGCCAAAGATTCCAGATTATACTGATATCTGAACAAGACTACTTACCTTCTTTACTCCAGTAGTTGTTGACTAATGGTGGTTATAAATCAAAACAGAAGAAGCTATCCTTTTTAAAAATAGTTTAACCTACCAGTGCAATAGGAAGTAATAGGGTCTTCATTGAATTTGTAAGTGGGTACCTTTTCTCTATATCTGCTGTTGGTCAACCATTAGGCCGTAAGTTAATTATTATTCAGCTAATTATCTCAGTCTTTGTCATATTGCTTTTTTAAAACTTTATTTTCTTCTGTTGATAAGTTCTCTAGTGTTTCTGACTGTAAAGGGGAATCAGCTGATGTACAGAAAAAAGAATTCTGCTTCTATACAAGTCCCTCCTAATACGATAGAGAATTAGAAAAACTGACCCAAAGAAAATAGTTCTCTAAGTTTTCATATAGAATTTTGCTCTAGGGATATGATGTGTTTAGTATATACCTCAAAATTAATATACTTCATCTATTAAATGTGATAACTTAGGAACCGGGAAGAGCAGAATTTGGTGGCTTATCCCCATGATGGAAAAATCTATTTCTGCACCTCACAGGATATCCCTCCTGAAAATGAACTGCTTTTTTATTACAGCCGGGATTATGCTCAGCAGATTGGTAAGTTACTATAAGACTTGTTTTTCCTGCATCTAGCATAGTAAAAACACTCTGAGGACCAGTAGTAGTTTTGGTAATGACTTACATGTTCGCTGAAGTAAATAATATACCTTTGTATAAATAAAAGCAGGATATTATCCATGTGTTAGAAGTGTTATAATCTGTGAGGTTCTTCACAAGCTGAATGTTATTGATCATGCAGTATTCATGTGAAAGTTACTTTTGTGGTAAAATTTTGATTTGGGATATTTGAAGTTCCTTAGGCTACTTTTTCTGAGCCAGTACCATTGTAATTTACGTTCATAAAGAACAGTAATTACGTTCCTTTAATTGACTTAACCTGCATAGTCTTTTTCTTTGCATTGTGTCATGATGACAAGCTATGTTTAAGAGTTTGTACTACAAAAAAAAAAAAAAAAGGTTTTTGCTTAGGAAAGATGTATCATCATCTTCCTTTGTGCCCAACACGTTGTGTGTGATGCGGGGAATAGAGGATTAAACTCTACATTTTAGTTTTACAGGTAGTGGGCAAGATGGAAATTTTGGTAGAACGGAGAAGTGTAAGCAGTGTTATTAATATCAAGAACGAGTTTTACAGTTTAAGTATGAGGAGACATTGAGTCATTTTTGTTTTGAAGGTGCTCCTGAACACCCAGATGTGCACCTCTGTAACTGTGGCAAGGAATGCAGTTCCTATACAGAGTTCAAAGCTCACCTTACCAGCCACATCCATACCCATCTTCATAGCCAGGGCCACAGCAGCAGCCATGGGCCGAGCCACAGCAAAGAAAGGAAGTGGAAGTGCTCAATGTGCCCCCAGGCTTTTATCTCTCCTTCCAAACTTCATGTCCACTTTATGGGTCACATGGGTATGAAGCCCCACAAGTGTGATTTCTGTAGCAAGGCTTTTAGTGATCCCAGCAACCTGCGGACCCACCTCAAGATACATACAGGTAAGTTGAATTAGACCATCAAAATGGAATTGTGCAACAATTAGAAATTGCGGTAGTAAAGAAATTGCAGCTAGCTAGTCTTGCAGGTGGAGTTAATACGTGAGAAAATGAATCCATCTGGCTGTCAGCAGGACTTCATTGGGTGATAGATAAGTCTTGGTGTGGTAATTGCACTTCCTCAGAGGGTGTTAGCTCCTGTTATTACGATGTTTCACATTCCAGGTGCTGCCCCCACCATGGTTTGAAGGTGACCGGGAAAATGGACTTAATCGGGAAGTTGATGCATGTGTTTGGCCTGAAAGCAAAGGAATGCTATAGAAACATTCTGAGCCTTGCAGAGAGCTCATTCTGAGTCACCAGCCAGAGCCTATTTCTCTCCTGTGAATATTGTCCAGTAAATACTGCCAAATTTTGTTTTTTGAGTTTCCATTTACCAGATTCCATGCAAGCTAACCCCTTTCTTTTAGCACTTATTTTTAAAATACATTTACTACAAAATAACTGATGACATTTTAGTCTTCTTGGCTGGGTCATTGGTTCTCCAAATCTTTGAAAGTTAAATTCTTCCTTGTCCTTTTGCATTTAAGACTGGTTACAATGAAGACTATGTAGCCCACAAAACTTAAGATACAGATTAGACTTTACAAAAGGTTTTCTAACCCCTGACTTAAAGTAATCTTATTTTTGCATTCTTAGGAAGATTTTATTTCATCTCTGGTTTATGAGGTTGTATGTTTAAAAAAAGAGATAACTCTAAATTTAGGTTGTAAAAGTATGTTTTGCTCTATACACAAATGATATAATTCATGAGGTTTTTAAAAACATAATTGGATTAGGTTGGTTGCTAGGATTAGAAGTAATTTTTTTTTTTAGATTTTATATCATGAGCTATAAACACTAAAAGAATATGTATAGATATTTAGTTAAGTGGTCCTAGAAGGAGGTCAGATTTATTAGCTTCACTGGCTTTTGTTGAAGAACATAAATTTGTTTTCTCTGACTGGTTCTAGATAGATAGATAGCCCTAGAAAGTGATGTGCCAACTATCAGTTCTGTTTCATTCCTACCTCTGCCGCATACTCATACATGTGTCTGTTCACCTTGAGAATGCTAGTGATTGATTTATTATTCACAGTATGGCAATTTGGATTAATGTGCAGGTCAGAAGAACTACAGATGTACTTTGTGTGACAAGTCTTTCACCCAGAAGGCTCACCTAGAGTCCCACATGGTTATCCATACGGGTGAGAAGAATCTCAAGTGTGATTACTGTGACAAGTTGTTTATGCGGAGGCAGGACCTCAAGCAGCATGTGCTCATCCACACACAGTAAGTTACCCACAACCACTGTGCTTTCTAGGTTGGTAAACTTGAGTGCTTGCAAGTGCTGACTCATCATCTTCTCCTGCCTTTGCACCCTGGTAGCCACTTCCTGTGTTCACACAGCAAAGCAGAGGTTGGAAATCTTTAAGTTTTTGGTTTTATCCTGGAATATTTCATTTGTTTGCTTTATTCTTCTTCTTTTCACTTCTCTCTGTATTTTTTTTCCAACATATAATCTCATTTAGTTGAACAAATATTTTTAAGTACCTCCTTGATGCCCAGCATTATGCCAAGTGGCAAAAATATAGAAATGAAAAGATATGAATCTTGTCTTTAAAGAGCTCAAAGTCTGATAAGAGAGGCAGAACAGTAAAGCGCTACCATACCATGTTACAATTAGAGTGAGCATTGGATCCTGAGAGGTTGTGCAAGAGCGTCACAGACCTGGCTAGAGTGTCCTGGAAAAGTTTCCTGGTAATCTGACCTAAGTTTTTTGTTTTTTGTTTTTTGTTTTTTGTTTTTTGTTTTTTTGAGCTAAGTATTAAGGGAGATAAATTAGAATTATTCAGGGAGGCAAAAAAGGGTAAGGAGTGGGAATAGTATTCTAGACATATTTAGAAACACATAAGAAAAAGAAACATAAGGACTGTGGAGCACAAGTGGTTCTTTACAGTTTAGAGCATAGTGTGCATGTGCAAACGATGGAGAGACAGTGAAGTCCTGAATCTTTTATCCAACTAGGAAACTTAAGTTTCATTCTAGAAATAATGGGGAGCCCCTGAAAGATTTTCCCTCCCCATGTAGCAGGCACTCTGGTGGCTTAATTATGGTAAAAAAAGAATCCAAAAACACATAACATAAAATTTACCATCTTAACCATTTCTAAATTTTATTTATTTATTTTTAGAGATGGGGAGGTGGGTGGAAGGAAGGGCAAAGAATCTCAAGCAGGCTCCACACCTAGCACAGAGCTCAACGTGGGGCTCCATCTCCCAACCCTGAGATCATGACTTGAGCTGAAATCAAGAGCCACCCAGGTACCTCATTGTCTTAGCAATTTTTAAATATACTGTTCAATAATGTTAAGTGTATTCACACTCTTGTACAAATGTTGAAGGACTTTAAGGAAGGGGATGTCATGGTGAGATGTCCATTTTATAAAGATTACTCTGGCAGCAGGACAGGATGATTGAAGGAGAAGGTCACATTGGGAGTTCCATGAAGAATTTATTGCATGAATCCAAGTGTAATTAAATGTCTGGGCTGTGTTAGTTATATAGTGGTAAAGAGAAAAGAACATTTTGTGGTCCTGAGCTTTTATTTAGCAAATGTTAGAAGAGGGAGAAGACATTAGCTTGTATTATGGGGGTACTGTTTAGAAAGTCATGTTCAATGGACACTTGATATTATTGTAAGGTTTAGTTAAGTACTTCACTTTGATTTTAGCTCTTTTGTCTGATTCCTAATCAAATGCAACCTAAGGAATGCATTAGTTGGCTCAGTTGGTTGAGCATCCAACTCTTGGTTTCGGCTCAGATGATGATCTCATGGGTCATGGCGAGCACTGCTTGGAGCTGCCCACTCAGCGGGGTGTCTGCTTCTCTCCTTCCCCCTCTCCCTCTGTCCCTCTCCCTGCTCTTGTGTGGTACTCTCTTTCTCTCAAGTAAATAAATCAGTCTTTTAAAAATGCAATCTGAAACACTAAAACATCCAAGAAGTTTGGATCTACATTTGTAATTCCTAAAGTGACTTTTTAAAGTCTTCATGAAGTAGCTTCATTATTAGTGTAAAATTTTATTTTATTTTTTTAAGAATTTTTTTTTAAATTTTTATTTATTTATGATAGTCACACAGAGAGAGAGAGAGAGAGAGAGGCAGAGACACAGGCAGAGGGAGAAGCAGGCTCCATGCACCGGGAGCCTGACGTGGGATTCGATCCCGGGTCTCCAGGATCGCGCCCTGGGCCAAAGGCAGGCGCCAAACCGCTGCGCCACCCAGGGATCCCTTAGTGTAAAATTTTAAAAGTTAGATGTACGAATTTTAAAATACTTTATAGAATTGTATATCATTAGAGGTGAAAGAGCTCTCTGGGATCATTTAGCCCAGCTGATTATGTTAGTCAGCTTGAGCTGCCATAACAAAATACATTTTGGAGATTGGAAATCCAAGGTCAGGGTGTTAGTATGATTGGATTCTGACGAGGGCCGCCTTCCTAGCTTGCAGATAGCTACTTTCTTGCTGTGTCCCTACATGGGGAGAGAGCAGGTGAGTTCTGGTCTGTCTGCCTTTTCTTGTGACACTTATCCCATATTGGGGGGGTGGGGGGTCAGTCTTAATGACTTTATCTAAATCTAAGTACTTCCCATAGGCCCCACTTCTAAATCCCATGACGTTGTGGTTTGGGTCTGCAACATATGAATTTATTGGGGAGTGTGGCACACATTCAACCTATAGCACTGCTCATAATAATCCCTTGAAAAATGTGGAAAACAATTGGTGCCAGAGCCCTACCTCCAGAGATTCTAATTTAGCTGGTTAGGGGTATAGCCCTGGCCTTGGTATTTTTTAAAGGCTCCCCAAATGACTCTTGTCCAGCTAGGGTTAGGAGTTACTGAGTACATCAAATGAAAGACTTGTTTCTACAGTATCTCCGGCAAGTGGTTGTATAGTTTCTTCTAGAATACCACACAACTGATTTAGTTTTGAAGAAAAATTTGCTTAAATCAGCTTATGTCAAGCTCTATCCATTCATTCTACACCTGCCTCTAGAATGATGCATGTAAGTTTAATGTATCTTTAAACTCATAGCCTTTCATACTTATGAATTGCTATCATGTTCCCTTTAAGCCTTCTTTTCATCAGGCTTCATGTCCCTAATTTCTGCAGCTTTTCCTCTTATCACCTGATTTCAGATTTGGTACCCAGAAGTGAGCGTAGTATTCCAGATATGATCTATCCTGTGCTTAATGAATGGAGTTATTTTCTTCTTCTTCTTCTTTTTTTTTTTTTTTGTTTTTTTAATTTTATTTATTTATTCGAGAGAGAGACAGAGACACAGGCAGAGGGAGAAGCAGGCTCCATGCAGGGAGCCTGACATGGGACTTGATCCCGGGTCTTCAGGATCATGCCCTGGGCTGAAAGTGGCACTAAACTGCTGAGCCACCAGGGCTGCCCATTATTTTCTTCTTTGACCTTGACTTTCTCTTCTTTCAAGTGATGCCTAAATTTGCACTTGAATTTTCTATAGCCATTTCACAGCATAATGCAATATAAGTTATTTTGAGGTTAGCGGTACAATTGTTTCTCTCCACTGGGGTTGAGAATTGGCTTTATCAGGTATTCACCAATGAAAACAATTCTCTTAAATGTGGATCTGGACTTCTTGTAACAACGATGAAACATCGTAACTCTCTTTGCCAAACTCCCATGGGGTAAAGAGATTTTAGACTATCAAGGCTTTAACCTAATGTGTAAGTCATTCATAATTAAGAAGCACTCTTCAGGGACACCTGGGTGGCTCAGCGGTTAAGCGTCTGCCTTCATCCCAGGGTGTGATCCTGGAGACCCAGGTTTGAGTGCCACGTCGGGCTTCCTGCATGGAGCCTGCTTCTCCCTCTGCCTCTGCCTATGTCTCTGCCTCTCTTTCTGTGTGTCTCTCATGAATGAATGAATGAATGAATGAATAAAAATCTTTTTAAAAAAGCACTGTTCACTCAAAATATTTTTTTAAGATTTATTTATTTTAGAGAGACAAAGAGTAGTGTGGGGAAGGGCAGAGAAAATCTCAAACAGACTCCCCACTGAGCTTAGAGTCAGACATGGGGTTCGGTCCCATGACCCTGAGATCATGACCTGAGCCAAAATCAAGAGTCAGATGCTTAACTGACTGCCATGCAGGTGCCCTCACTCAAAATATTTTTGAATGAGACTGTGTTTCCTATGGAGATCATAGGTAAGATTTTGAGATGTTTGTATTGTTACCTTTTGACATTTCAAAATGGTATAGTAGTATTGAAATTCATTTTGTTTATCTGCTTAGGAAAAAGCTCAGCTATAGCCCTAAAGCCAAATGCAGGAGAAATTCCTCTCGCATGTTTGAGGAGATAAATGTTTTTATGTCCTATAAAAAAAGTCTGAATTGAGGGGAGCCTAGGTTGCTCAGTCAGTTAAGCATCTGACTTGATCTCAGTTCAGGTCTTGATCCTCAGGGTCATGTATTCAAGCTCCCATTCGGCTCCATACTGGGCATGAAGCCTACTTTAAAAAAAAAAAAAAAAAAAAAAAAAAAAAGTCTGATTCTAGAGAGGTAGAGCTCCTCTGACAAAGACCTGAGGTTGTCAAAAATAAGTGTGTGCCTTACTTATCATTTGTAACCCCAAATCTAATGTTTTTTTTTCTTGTGTTCCTCTTAGAGAACGCCAGATCAAGTGTCCCAAGTGTGATAAGCTGTTCTTGAGAACAAATCACTTGAAGAAACATCTTAATTCTCACGAAGGAAAACGGGATTATGTCTGTGAAAAATGTACAAAGGCTTATCTTACCAAATATCATCTCACCCGCCACCTGAAAACCTGCAAAGGTCCCACTTCCAGTTCATCAGCACAAGAAGAGGAAGAAGAGGATGACTCAGAAGAGGAAGAACTAGCAGACTCTGTGGGGACAGAAGACTGTCGGATTAACAATGCTGTGTATTCAGCAGATGAGTCTCTCTCGGCACATAAATAAAAGCCAACTATTTTGGATGGAAAATGCAAAAGGGAAAAACATATACAACCAGTTACCCACTTTGGTGATTTTTATATATAATGGTTTCTGATTTTCTTCCTGTCAACAGTCAAAGCAAACTGAATGGAGGTGGATAAAGCACTTATAGAAGAATATCCTAATGAAAACACTTTAGAACAGATGGGGAAAAGAGAGCAGGGAACCTAATTTTAAATGCTGTATGAGGAGGAAAGTGTTAGCTTTTGAAGTCTGTTCCTTATTTACACAATGAACTAGGTGATGCATTTATACCTGAGTCAAAGCTATCCTCTGCCCAAACAAATCAGATTTATTTTAAATTCTTTCATTGTTGCATTTTCCTCCCAGCCCTATGACATGGTAGCATTCTAAACTTGGTCCCTGCCTCATAGTCATCCCGACTGCTGATAGTGGTTCTGGAGCTGTGTTTTATGTAGACTGTTGTGACTCAAGTCATCTCAGATGGAGATGAACACAGCAATGTAAGCTTGTTATTTTGACTTCAGCTGACAAGTTTAAAGCACCACCTGCCTTAATCTCTGTTGGCTACTTGGGAGTTTAGGGTAGATCTTGCTTCCCAAAATTTCAGCAGATGCCTAGAGGGCAGATGAAAAAAGGACCAGCCAGGCAACAGGCAATGGTGGATGAAAGAAAAGGAGAGACACCAGGGCCACTGTCCAAAAAAAGCTTTGATGGAAGCCAGGTTGAGACACATGGTTATTGTTCTTAAAAATCTTTGTAGGTTTAGACATGTCTCTCTCTGACTCCAGTAAAGCCTCTAGAGAAAGGGGACCTGGAGGTGTAGTGAGTCAAATAATGCCTGCTTAGTTGTCTCCTGTCAACAAGCACATGTGGACTCAGGTGGCAAAGTGGTACCTTGGATCATGGAAAGGAGGGAATGATCCTTTGTATCTGGCCTATCCTACGAAGAATACACCATTAAGTGTTGGCAACTCAGAATGACAAATGATTTCAATCACATTGGTGCATTTGCAGGGTCAGACCTTCTCAGTTGTCTGATGAAGGATCTCCTCAGTTACGCATGGTGGGTGCCAACAGATTTCAAAGGTATAGAAGGCTTCAAATGTTCACCACATGGTTGTGTTTTCAGGGTCCCAGCTTAGTTAATTCATCCATCTGTCTGGTCTTTCACCTGGTCTCACATGTATATCCTGCTTTTAGTAAGAAGCAGACACATCCTTGAGATGACGGTTGATGGAAGATGCTCCTGCTCTTTGGTGCAGCCTCTGGGCTGGTGAAGAGAGGACTCTGGTGGGAGGGTTTTGCTGCTAATGTATTTATGGAATGAATGTATTTCATTCAAATCTGTATTCCTCTAGGAAGGATTAAAATAAAGACCTTTTTTTAAAATACAGGATTCTTCTTGTAATCTCATTTTGTGGAAGAAGAAAAATGAGTCATTTAGGGAAAAATTAGGAATAGCTTGGTTTTGTTTTCTAAGGTTAGAAGTGGAGAAAGTATTTTCTAAGCATAACTCTGGGATAATATTGTAATGTATTTCTGCATAACTGTGCTTAAATGAACTATGCTTCCTGTGTTTTCCACTCTCCTTTCCTGCCCTCATCCTCCCTAAGGGAGGGCCTTTACTCTGCTGTCTTCTTGGAGAAACTGCAGCAGGTGTACAGTTGAGGGATGGGGTGAGGTGGTGGTTAGGGCTGGCTGCTGATGCTTGTCATGAAGCCTCTGTCAGTGCACAGGGGCAGCTCCAAACTCAGCCTTTTACCAAAGGCATCCTGGTGGCAGGCCACCTGTATTCCCAGGAAACTGCTGGTGCTGGAGCTACAAGCTCTTGTCTCCTTCCATCTCACTAGCTCATGCTGGGTTAAATGCCTTCATTTCGCAGCCTTGGATGAGATGCCATCCAAGATCGTTAGCCTGATAGGAAAATAGAGGAAGCCTGGGAAATAGTTTGAGAATGTAGCTGTTGATTATTTACAACTGTTTCCTCCATGCTTTACCTCTTAGACTTAAATGGCACATTCTAAGTCATTCCCACAAAATGAATCAGTAACTGCCCTTTGCCAAGAGTTTACTCAGCCATGTGTACCTCTCCAGGTACCCTCATCTGCTGCTGCTGTCGGGGTCAATCTGTTGGAGATAGTCATACTGAGAGACAGGACATGAGGTGAGCCCCTGCTGAATGTCTGCAATTTGGGCTTTGCTGCATGATGGTTTGTATCCTTAGTCAAGTTTTGTGACCTCTTTATGCCTCTGTTACCTGTAAAAAGAATCAGAGTTCCCATTTATAGTACTGTTTGATGTTAATTAATGTATGTGAAGAGCTACCACAGTGTCCCACATACAGTAAACAGTATTAGCTAATCTTAAGTTTTAAATTAGCCCAGCATAGACAGCTAGCCTTAAAAAGTCTGTTGGTGACCCCAGAAGCCCCAGGTTTTAGTAATACAAGTAAAAGACTCATGATTTAAGTTTTCAAGGCCAAGCCTTAGAAGCTAGTTTGCAGTTTTCTTGTAGATAAGTGTATGATGCTTGGTGTTTCTTTACTTAAAAGGGAAGTTGTTCATAAGCTTGTGTGTGCTGAGCTGAGGTCCTCAGCACATCAAAGGACAAAGAGGTGACAGGAATCAGCCTTTTCACCCTGTTGGCCTATCTAGTAAACACTCCCTTAACTGTCCTTGAGCAGAAGCATGCCAGAAGCTGCCAACCTGTCATCAGGTATGTAAATTTGCAGTCTGCTCACCAAAGCTGCATCGTAGAGTCAAACACTCAAAAATGGCCTATTTTCAAGAATATAAGTGATTACTATCTGTTATGGGTTGAATTGGGTCCTCCCCCCCAATTCATATATGGAAGTTCTAACCCCTAGTACCTCTGAATGTGAGCATATTTGGAAATGAAGTCTTCAAAGAAGTGATTAAGTTTAAAATGAGTTCTTTTCATCTGTATGGCTGGTCTAATAGGAAATTTGGACACAGGGTGAAAATGGATCACCTGTAAGACTAGGAAGGAGACCTCAGAGGAAACAACTCTGCTGATACCTGATTTCAGACCTCATAGTGGTATATATTGCCACTGGCAGATTCTTGTACTTTTGAAAGGGATAGAATCATTTTTCAACTCTGTTTCTATTCTTCATTTTTCTTGGTTATACACACTTGAGAGTCATGAAGTCCTCTCAGGACTGTGTAGTCCTCAAGCAAGAACAGAAGTTTTTCTTTAAAAAAAATTTTTTTTTAAAGATAATTATTTGAGAACACATGTGCACAAGCAGAGGGCAGGGGCAGAGGGAGAAGGAGAAGTAGGCTCTCTGTTGAGCAGAGAGCTTGGTGCAGAGCTCCATCCCAGGAACTTAAGATCATGACCTGAGCTTAACCATGTGAGCCACCCAGGTGCCCAAAACTTTTTCAAAAACTGTTTAAGTGCTGGCTCAGTTTAAGGCATTGTAGGGGAGCAAAAAAAAGTAGCCAGGACTTTGCCCCTGCCCTCTAGAAACAAAATCTTGAAGAGACCTGGTTGTACAGCTGGATCACCTAAGGAGCTAAAAAAATGTCCAGGTCAGCCCCAGACCTACTGACAAGTCTCCTGGGCTTCCCCACATGATCCTGAACCAGTCCACTGGAGTCTTCTGTTAGAGACCACGGAAGATACGTGCAGATGTCTATAACCTAATGCAAGCTAGACTGGTGAGTGTCACAGATATAAGTATTATTAAAATCCAGGAACAAGAGTGAGAATGTCCTAAGAGAAAACTAGTAAAGAAATGTGGGGAAGACTAGCCTGGATCCAAGTTGTAATAAATTAAAGATGGGGCGATACATTTGAGATCCAGGACTAAAAATTTTCCAATACCTGGTTTTCAATCAACCTGCTTTTGGTTATTTTTAATTACAATGATACTGTTTACTTGTGGCAGGCTTTGTTCTAAATGCTTTATAAATAACATTTAATCCGCACAGCTGACCTGTGATTATCCCTACTTCACATAAGAGGCTGAGGTACAGAGAGTTAAATGAGTGGTACACAGTTCTATAGCTAGTTAAGTAGCAGTCTGTGCCTCGCCAACCAAGCCTTACAGATTCTTCATTAGTGGCCCAATTAAAATTGGGATCTCACCATGGTGTATATCCATTACATGTCTTTAAAGGAAGTGACAAAATCTATTCCATTAGGCAAAGCATATTTATATACATGAATTAGGGAGCTCATGAGAAGTATGCTTTGGTTTTTGTGTTTTCTGCTCTACTGCAGCACATCCCCTGACCTTTTGTACTGCTGCATACTGAGCCACAGGGTGGAGACGGGCTTTGGGGTAGGACAAACATCAAGTTCAGTTTATAGTTACAATAAGAAAATCACTTGAGGGAAAAGGTACTGATGTTGGGAAAGGTTGGTCAATAGACAACTTCCAGCCCTTCTTAGCTAACATGGTCTAGGACATTTTTGACACATTTACTTGCACCTATAGCCTGGAATTATAGTAGTATATTTTAGTTTAACGTTTGTTTAGTCTTTCTAGAGCATTATGAGCATTATCTCATAGACGGTAAAAATGAAGTTCAGAAAATTAAGATTTTCTACATTTTGTATTCAGAGATTTTGCTGCCTGGGAGCACTTGTTAAAATATATATGTTTCAGGGTGCGTGAGTGGCACAGTTAAGTGTCCGACTCTTGATCTTGGCTCAGGTCATGATCTTAAGGTGGTGAGTTCAAGCCCTGTGTTGGGCTCCATGCCCAGCGTGGAGCCTACTTAAAAAAAAAAAAAAAGTGGGCAGCCCTGGTGGCGCAGCGGTTTAGTGCCGCCTGCAGCCCGGGGTGTGATCCTAGAGACCCAGGATCGAGTCCTGCGTCGGGCTCCCTGCATGGAGCCCACTTCTCCCTCTGCCTGTGTCTCTGCCCCTCTCTCTCTCTCTCTCTCTCTCTCTCTCTCTCTGTCTCTATGAATGAATGAATGAATGAATAAATAAATAAATTTTTTTTTTTTTTAAAGTACATATTCCTCCTCCAGGGTTCTCTTTCATGTTAGTTAATCTGATGATGTGACACCTCATTTCAGGGTGCATCACATTGCTACCTATAGTAGTTGCATGTTTGCCCTGGGGTTGTGAAATGCATTTTTATAAACAACGTCTTTGTGGGCCATTGCGCTTAATTGGTTTAGAGAACTGACACCTAGCTATGAAAGATGAATTATTCAAAAGTGTGGGAGACGACATAATACTCTTAGGAAATTTTTCAAGATGCCTGACCCAGATATGTTGCAGCAAAAAGAAAATCAACCAGTCTATTTTGCATCTGAAATTCCCAAAATGCAAATAGTGTTTTAACATATACTCTCTTGGATCCCTGGGTGGCTCAGCGGTTTACCGCCTGCCTTTGGCCCAGGGCACGATCCTGGAGTCCTGGGACGAGTCCCACATCAGGCTCCCGGCATGGAGCCTGCTTCTCCCTCCCCCTGTGTCTCTGCCTCTCTCTCTCTCTCTCTCTCTCTCTCTCTCTCTCTCTCTCTCTCTCTCTCTCTATCATAAATAAATAAATAAATCTTTAAAAAAAATAACATATACTCTCTTTAGGAATGAAACATGTTAGACTTTAAGGATGGTAGGGGATAGGGGTGCATATGTAAAGAAAAGCAATGGCTTGTGACCAAGATATCCAATTTTAAGCTTCTAAAAAGGAAAAAAAGAAAAAGGTATGTACAGCATCCTCATCCATTTTCATAGAGCTGTATGGTTTGGATGAAGGACTGCATTAGTGTTTTTAACAGTATAGATCTAAGTGTCCTCCAGAAAGGCAATGTGGACTATATCATGGCACATCCGTACGAAGCAATATAATGCTGCTATCAAAAAAGGTGAGAGACTACCATATGTTAACACAGAATTATCCCTTAAACATATTAAGTAAAAAAGCATGTTGTCTGACCTATTATCTATATATAATATAGTAACCTCAATTGTACAAAGAAGATGCTACAGATTGTCAATCCCCTTTTATACTTTCCTGTGCTATAGAGTCTGGAAAGCTAAAACCTGCTTCCCAGACTCCCTTAGAGCTAAGATTCCAAACAAAACCATAGTTGTCTAGTCAGATGCACTTGTATGAAAATTTGATTCAGAACAGAGTTCTGTGGGGACAGCAGCAAGGCCTGAGGCACCTACTTATTCTGCAGGCTTGGATCTTACCAAGGGTGATGTGTTTATGGACCTAATGGCAGTGATGGATGGAGGCTTTCTGATGTGGCAGGTAGCTTCTTGATCGTAGAAACAGCAGCTGTGCCTTGCAATTTCACTTCTGTGGTTATGGGATTGGGAGTCCCTCTAGAATTCAGCCTAAAATCCATTTCAGACCTTTTCAATGATACTATGAGTTAATGATACTGCTTAATAAATTCCTTTTGCTTACACTAGATTGAGGAGATTCTGTTGTCTGAATATATAAATGCTGATCAAGTAATTGGTATCAGAAATATCGCAGGAAACATATCCTCAAGGAAATGTGATCATAAGTTACTTATATGACCTGGCTGTGTTTCAAGGCAGTTGAGAGAATCCAGCTACTGTTAGAGAATGGGACACAGAATTGTAGTGGAACGTAGTTTAGAGCTTCACCTTTGATCACTTGGAATGAAATGTACCCTTATCAATAAATTTAGCTTGATCTAAACTATGTTTGCCTTCCCCTGGCTTAGCATCCTCAGAGTTGGGTTGGTTTGCTCTTTTGGACATATATTCCTCAAGAGTTATGAAATTCTTGCAACTCTGTTAATATGTAGGCCTTCCAGGAGTTGGCATTGGAATTATAGAGAATTTGAAGGTTTGTCTTAGGGGTCAGAGGCAGTAAGAGGTGTAGGGGTGGTAAATGAGAATTAGAATCTTACTTTGGTATGGTCATTGGAGGGTGTTCAAAAAAGTCAACCATCCTTATTAGATAGGGGAAGAGGAGCTGCTTCTGTTGGAAGGGAAATCGTGGGGGTTGGTGCTTGGTGCTACTCACCATGCTATCTTTCAGGTTTTACTTTGCCTCCAAATAGAGTAATTCTCATTGAAGAAATCTGTTGAAACTGTGAGTCCAACCTGTGTTGTAAATCAGTAACCTGCAGGATCAGACTCCGCCTCTGGTTTATCACTGTATCAGCCTTACGGCTACAAGAGGGAAGATACTATTCAGGATAGTCATGGATGATTCCTGGTTCTCTAACCTAGCCTCGATGTCCATCAGGCAGTTGGATGGGAATATGAAGTGTGCCTTACTGTTAAGTTTTTCCATTTTTTCCTGTATCACTTCTTCTGGTAAGTTACACTTTTTAAGGAATTTGTCCATTTTGTAAACCTGTTCAAATTTAGTCACATAAAGTCATCCTATATTAATGTCTATAGCATCTGTAATGTCCCTCTTTTTTTTTTTTGCTCCTGATGATAATCTCTGTGTTTTTTTATGATCAGTACTGCTCAGTTTATTAAGTTTCTTAGTATTCTAAAGAATCACTTTTTTTGCTTTGATGATTTTCTGTATTATATATTTGTTTCATATGACATTAGTTTCTACCTTAATTCCTTCTGTGTACATTTTTGGGTTTAAATTGGTGTTCTTTTTCTTTTTACAATGGCTACTTAAATAACTGAATTTTTTTTCTTTTCCCATATGCATTTAAGACTCTAAATCATCTTTTCAATAGAGTTGTAGTTAACATCCTACAAGATTTTTTAAGCCTTACATTCATTATCATTCAGTTAAAATTTTTTTTCTAATTTTTGCTTTGCTTTCTCCTTTGACCTTTGGATTATTTATAAATGAATTCCTCAATTTCCAAGTTTTCAGGAGTTTTCTAGTTTCTTTTTGAATTGATTTCTAGGTTAATTCAATGATGATCAGGGAACATACTCTGAAAAATTTCAGTTCTTTAAAATTTATTGGTATTTGCTTCATGGCCTTCTATCAAGTCAGTTTTGGAAAATGTTCCATGTATATTCAAAAAGAATGTATATTCTTTTAGGGTATATTCTATGAATAACAGTTAAATCAACTTGATAGTTTAGTCAAACTTGATTAATAAACTTGATAGTTAAAGTCAACTTGATAGCTTACAGAATTTGTGCCCCAAGAAAGGAATATTAAATTATCCCACTCTGTACATTTGTCTATTTCTCCTTTTAGTTCTGTCATTTTTGCTTTAGATATTTTAAAGCTATGTTTCTCAATGTTTAAAAATTTAGAAATGTATCTTGTGGGATCAGTCTTTTTATCATTATAAGAAGGATGCTATCTTTGGGGCACCTGGGTGGCTCACTGGGTTAAGTATCTGCCTTTGGCTCAAGTCATGATTTCACAGTGTCCTGGGATTGAGCCCCCGCGTTGAGCCCTGCATTGGGCTTCCTGCTTAGCAGGGAGTCTACTTCTCCCTCTCCCTCTGACCCTCCCCTTTGCTGGTACTCTCTCCCAAATAAATGACTAAATAAAATCTTTTAAAAAAAGGATCTTTATGATGTGACTTTCTTTTAAATAAAGTCTATTTTAATAATAAAATAGCTCTACCACATTAATACTTGCATAACACATATTCTACTTTAAGTTTTTAATTTTTTAAATATTTTTTTTATTCATGAGAGAGACACAGAAGCAGAGACACAGGAAGAGGGATAAGCAGACTCTATGCAGGGAGCCTGATATGGGATTAGATCCCTGGACCCCAGGATCACACCCTGAGTCAAAGGCAGGTGCTCAACCACTGAGCCACCCAGGCATCCCTCAGTTTTTAATTTTTTTAAAACGTCATTGAGTACCCCAAAACTGTTCTCAATTTGCACATATATATTTTCTCTCTTTCATTTGCTCAGTTTGGTTACTTTCTATTATTCTGTGTTCCAGGTCATTAATTAAATCCTCAGCTTCCTCTAGCCTACTATTTATTCCTTCAAGTATATTTTAAATTTCATTTGTTGTGTTCTTCATCTCTGGTTCTTTTTTTTCCTCTCTCTTTGTTAAGATGTCCTCCACTCTTTTCTCAAGTTCAGTGAGTATCTTTATGATCATTACTTTAAATTATCTGCCAGGCATATTACTTATACCTGTTTTGCTTTAGGTTTCTTGCTGTGGTTTGGTCTTTTTCATTTGGGACATATTCCTCTGTCTCCTCATTTTATCTAATTCTCTGTTTCTGTGTGTTTTTAAGTCAGTATGTCTTTTGCTTTTGAAGGTAATGGGCTTATGAAGATGAGGTCCTGTAGTGCCCTGCCATGTAGTGTCTTTGGTTCCTCAGGATCTGGCACTTCGTGGAGTGTCCCCTTTGCGTGTTGTGTGTGCCCTACTGTTGAATCCTGGTTTCTTTTTTTTCTCAGTCTAGTTGTCTGTAGTAACTCTCTTTGCCTGTGTGGGCCGTGTTGATCCCTCAGTGGATGGGGCATGGTGTTTTAACAAGGTGTGTGTTGGGCTGCTCATGAAATGTGACCTGCTGCCACCACTGCTGCCAGAACCAAGGCCCCGCAAAAGGCATGGGTCAGGAGACAAGATGGTGGAGTTTGCACCTATGTTCTGGGGGAGGTGGCCCACAGCACTGGGACTGAGGGAGGCATAAGTAGGAGGGGCAGATAGCACAGAGGAGTGGGGCTTGGTGTAAGCAAGCTAGGTAGTGTCAGAGATCATTCTTGCAGGTGGCCATACATTTATTTATGCTGGGGGGGAGGTGGGAGAGGAAAGTGGCATATGCCAACTCCTTTGTTCCCGGGGGAGGGATCTCCCTGCAATCCTTGTCTCTCCAGGATATACTCTGAGATGAGTAAATAACTCTCTCTCCCATCTGCGCCTGGCATTTTTCAAATTGCTGCTTCTACATTACAGCTCTGCTGGCTGTTTGAGGGTGGGGATTCCTAACATCCTCCAGCCTCTCCCAGACCTGACCCTCCCTCCCAATTTTATAATTGCAGGCTTTAAGTCCCACTGGCTGTAAGAACTCACAGTTCAGCTGCTCTTGCTTTCAGAACCAAATTTTATGGAGATTTGTCTTCCCTGTGTGGACTTCCCAGTGAGATAGTCTGTTTCTTGCCTTCTCCACAACCCTGGCCTCCTCTCCAGTATGGATGGCCATGTCCATTTTACTCCCAAACCATATCTTCACCCTTTGTACCTTCTTCAGTGTGACCTCTTCTCTACCTTTAGTTCTGGAGTTTGTTCTGCCAATCTTTGGCTTATTTTTTGGATTATGTATGCTGATGTGAATATTATCTTGTTGTATCATGAGCTGAGGCAATTTAGAGTCCTACTCTGCCATCTTCCTAGCATCCTTTTGCTTTCAACCTTTTAGTATTCTTAGTTTACGTGTGCTAATTGCAAGCAGCATATAGTTGTTTATTTGGTTTTTATAGATTTGAATAAACTGCCTTTTAATTACTTAGATCATTTATACATAATATACTTATGAATATATTTGGATTTAAAGCTTCCATCTCACCGTTCATTTTCTATTTATTTCCCTCATTCTGTATTCCTTTTTCTCTCCTTATGTCATTCTGATTAATCAAATATTTGTTATTTATACCCCTCCTTTTTGGCTTGTGTGTTTTTTCACTATTCTTTTAATAGCCTACAAATCACAACATGCTTTCTTATATTATTAGAGTTTAATATCCATTGCTTTTTTTTTAGAGAGGGAGGAAGGAAGGGCCAAAGAGAGAGAGAATCCTAAGCAGGCTCCATGCCCAGTGCAGAGCTAAACATAGGGCTCGATTTCACAACCCTGAGATGTGAAATGATGACTTGAGCCACCCAGGTGCCCTACATCTATTGCTTTTACCCATTCCAAAATAATGTTGGTATCACAGAATAACTTACTCTATTTGTCCCTTTCCAGCCTTTTATGTCATTGTCAGCAATTTTAATTTTTATATATATATTTTTTATTGGAGTTCAATTTGCCAACATATAGTATAACACCCAGTGCTCATCCCATCAAATGCCCCCATCAGTGCCTGTCACCCAGTCACCCCATCCCCATGCCCACCTCCCCTTCCACTATCCCTTGTTCGTTTCCCAGAGTTAGGAGTCTCTCATGTTTTGTCACCTTCTCTGATTTTTCCCACTCATTTTCTCTCCTTTACCCTATAATCAATCCCTTTCACTATCTCTTATATTCCCTGTATGAGTGAAACCCTATAATGATTGTCCTTCTCCGATTGACTTATTTCACTCAGCATAATACCCTCCAGTTCCATCCACGTCGAAGCAAATGGTGGGTGTTCATTGTTTCTAATGGCTGAGTAATATTCCATTGTATATATAGACCACATCTTCTTTATCTATTCCTCTTTCCATGGACACCAAGGCTCCTTCCACAGTTTGGCTATTGTGGACATTGCTGCTATAAACATTGGGGTGCAGGTGTCTTGGCTTTTCACTGCATCTGTATCTTTCAGGTATATCCTTGTAGTGCAATTGCTGGGTCATAGGGTAGCTCTGTTTTTAACTCTTTGAGGAACCTCCACACAGTTTTCCAGAGTGGCTGCACCAGGTCACATTCCCACCAACAGTGTAAGAGGGTTCCCTTTTCTCCGCATCCTCTCCAACATTTGTTGTTTCCTGCCTTGTTAATTTTCCCCATTCTCACTGGTGTGAGGTGGTATCTCATTGTGGTTTTGATTTGTATTTCCCTGATGGCCAGTGATACGGAGCATTTTCTCATGTGCTTGTTGGCCACGTGTATGTCTTTCTCTGTGAGATTCCTGTTCATGTCTTTTGCCCATTTAATGATTGGATTGTTTGTTTCTTTGCTGTTGAGTTTAATAAGTTCTTTATAGATCTTGGTAACTAGCCCTTTATCTGATAGGTCATTTGCAAATATCTTCTCCCATTCTGTAGGTTGTCTTTTAGTTTTGTTGACTGTTTCTTTTGCTGTGCAGAAGCTTTTAATCTTGACGAAGTCCCAATAATTCATTTTTGCTTTTGTTTCTCTTGCCTTCATAGATGTATCTTGCAAGAAGATACAAGTTCAAAAAGTGGGCAAGTTCAAAAAGGGTGTTGCCTGTGTTCTCCTCTAGGATTTTGATGGATTCTTGTCTCACATTTAGATCTTTCATCCATTTTGAGTTTATTTTTGTGTATGGTGTAAGAGAATGGTCTAGTTTCATTATTCTGCATGTGGCTGTCCAGTTTTCCCAGCACCATTTATTGAAGAGACTGTATTTTTTCCAGTGGATAGTCTTTCCTGCTTTGTCAAATATTAGTTGACTATAGAGTTGAGGGCCCATTTCTGGATTATCTATCCTGTTCCATTGATCTATGTGTCTGTTTTTGTGCCAGTACCACACTGTCTTGATGGTCACAGCTTTGTAGTACAATTTGAAATCCAGCATTGTGATGTCCCCAGCTCTGGTTTTCTTTTTCAATATTCCCCTGGCTATATATGGGGTCTTTTCTGATTCCACAAAATCTTAAGATTATTTGTTCCAACTCTGAAGAATGTTCATGGTATTATGAGAGGGATTGCAATGGAAGTGTAAATTGCCCTGGGTAGCATAGACATTTTCACAATATGAATCCTTCCAATCCATGAGCATGGAATATTTTTCCATCTCTTTGTGTCTTCCTCAATTTCTTTCAGAAGTGTTCTGTAGTTTTTAGGGTATAGATCCTTTATCTTTTTGGTTAGGTTTATTCCTAGGTATCTTATGCTTTTGGGTACAATTGTAAATGGGATTGACTCCTTCATTTCTCTTTCTTCAGTCTCATTGTTAGTGTATAGAAATGCCACTGATTTCTGGCCATGGATTTTGTATCCTGCCACACTGCTTAATTGCTGTATGACTTCTAGCAATCTGAGGGTGGAGTCTTTTGGGTTTTCTATGTACAGTATCATGTCATATGCAAAGAGGAAGAGTTTGACTTTTTTTAAAAGTATTTATTTATTCATGAGAGAGAACAGAGAGAGAGAGAGACAGAGACAGAGACAGAGAGACAGAGACACAAGCAGAGGGAGCAGCAGGCTCCATGCAGGGAGCCCAATGTGGGACTTGATCCTGGGTCTCCAGGATCACACTCTGGGCCAAAGGCGGCGCCAAACCGCTGAGCCACCGGGCTGCCCGAGAGTTTGACTTCTTTGACAATTTGAATGCCTTTTATTTCTTTTTTTTTGCCTGATGGCTGAGGCTAGGACTTCTAGTACGATGTTGAATAACAGTGGCGAGAGCGGACATCCCTGTCGTGTTCCTGATCTTAGGGGAAAGGCTCTCAGTGTTTCACCATTGAGAATGATATTTGCTGTGGGCTTTTTGTAGATGGCTTTTAAGATGCTGAGGAATGTCCCCTCTGCCCCTACACTCTGAAGAGTTTTGATCAGGAATGGATGCTGTATTTTGTCAAATGCTTTCTCTGCATCTATTGAGAGGATCATATGGTTCTTGTTTTTTCTCTTGTTGATGTGATCTATTACGTTGATTGTTTTACGAGTGTTGAACCAGCCTTGCATCCTGGGGATAAATCCCACTTGGTCGTGGTGAATAATCTTCTTAATGTACTGTTGGATCCTATTGGCTAGTATCTTGTTGAGAATTTTTGCATCTGTGTTCATCAGGGATATTGGTCTATAATTCTCCTTTTTGGTGGGGTCTTTGGTTTTGGAATTAAAGTGATGCTGGCCTCAAAAATGCATTTGGAAGTCTACCATCCCTTTCTCTCTTTCGGAACAGCTTTAGTAGAATAGGTATTATTTCTTCTTTAAACATTGATAGAATTCCCCTGAGAAGCTATCTGGCACTGGACTTTGTGTCTTGGGAGGTTTTTGATGACTGCTTCAATTTCCTCCCTGGTTATTGGCCTGTTCAGGTTTTCTATTTCTTCTGTTCCAGTTTTGGTAGTTTGTGGTTTTCCAGAAATATGTCCATTTCTTCTAGATTGCCTAATTTATTGGCGTATAGCTCCTCATAATATGTTTTTAAAATCATTTGTATTTCCTTGGTATTGGTTGTGATCTCTCCTCTTTGCATTTGTGATTTTATTGTGTCTTTTTTCTTTTTAATAAGGCTGGCTAGGGGTTTATCTATCTTATTAATTCTTTGAAAGAACCAACTCCTGGTTTTGTTGATCTGTTCTACAGTTCTTCTGGTCTATGTTTCACTGAGTTCTGCTTGAATCTCTGTTATCTCTCTTCTGCTTGGTGTAGGCTTTACTTGCTATTCTTCTCCAGTTCCTTTAGGTTCGCGGTTACCTTGTGTACTTGAGTTTTTTTCCAATTTTTTGAAGGACGTTTGTATTGCAATGTATTTCCCTTAGGACTGCTTTTCCTGTATCCAAAAGATTTTGAATAGTTGTATCTTCATTTTCATTAGTTTCCATGAATCTTTTTAATTCTTCTCTAATTTTCTGGTTGGCCCATTCATCTTTTAGTAGGATGCTCTTTAACCTTCACGTGTTCTAGTTTCTTCCACATTTCTTCTTGTATTGAGTTCTAGTTTCAAAGCATTGTGGTCTGAAAATATGCAGGGGACAATCCCAATCCTTTGGTATCTGTTGAGACCTGATTTGTGACCCAGTATGCAGTCTATTCTGGAGAAAGTTCCATGTGCACTTGAGAAGAATGTGTATTCGGTTGCATTCAGATGCAAAGTTCTGTATGTATCTGTGAAATCCATCTGGTCCAGTGTACTATTTAAAGCTCTTATTTCTTTGGTGATGTTCTGCTTAGAAGATCTGTCATTTACTGAAACTGCCATGTTGAAGTCTCCCAGTATTAGTGTATTATTATCTAAGTGTGTCTTTACTCGCCTGGGTGGCTCAGCAGTTTAGTGCCGCCTTCAGCCCAGGGCGTGATCCTGGGGACCCGGGATTGAGTCCCACATCGGACTCCCTGAATGGAGCCTGCTTCTCTCTCTACCTCTGCCTCTGTCTATGTCTCTGCCTCTCTCTGTGTCTCTCATTAATAAATTCTTTTAAAAAATAAGTATGTCTTTACTTTATTACTTGATTGATATACTTGGCAGGTCCCACATTAGGGGCATAAATATTCATGATTGTTAGGTCCTCTTGTTGGATAGATCCTTTAAGTAGGGCATAGTGTCCCTCTTCATCTCTTCCTACAGTCTTTGGGATAAAGTTTAATTTATCTATATGAGGATTGCTACCCCTGCTTTCTTTCAAGGCCAATTTGAATGGTAAATGGTTTTACAACCTTTCATTTTCAGGCTGTAGGTGTCCTTATGTCTAAAATGAGTCTCTTGTAGACAGCAAATAGATGGGTCTTGCTTTTTTACCCAGTCTGAAACCCTGTGTCTTTTGATGGGATCATTAAGCCCATTCATGTTCAGACTCACTATTGAAAGGTATGAATTTAGTGTCATCATAATACCTATTCAGTCCCTGTTTTTGTGGATTATTTCTTTGGGCTTCCTCTTTCTTTTACAGGGTCCCCCTTAATATTTCTTGCAGAGCTGGTTTGGTGGTCATATATTCTTTCAGTTTCTACCTATCTTGGAAGCTCTTTATCTCTCCTTCTATTCTGAACCAGAGCCTTGCTAGATAAAGTATTCTTGGCTGCATGTTCTTTTCATTTAGGACCCTGAATATATCCTGCCAGGCCTTTCTGGCCTGCCAGGTCTCTGTGGAGAGGTCTGCTGTTAATCTGATACTTCTCCCCATATAAGTTAAGAATCTCTTATCTTGCACTGTTTTAAGGATTTTCTCTTTATCCTTGAAATTTGCAAGTTTCACTATTAAATGTTAAGGTGTTGAATTTTTTTTTTAATTTTTTAAATTTTTGTGTGTGTGGGGTCCTCTCTATCTCTTGGATCTGGATTCCTGTTTCCTTCCCCAGATTAAGGAAGTTCTCAGCTATGGTTTGTTCAAATATACTTTGTGGTCCTGTCTCTCAGCCTCTTCTAGAATCCCAATTAGATGTATATTCTTCTTTCTCAAGCTGTCATTTATTTCCGTAAGCCTTTCCTCATGGGCTCTTATTTTTCTCTTTTTTCCTCAGTTTCCTTCCTTACCATCAGCTTGTCTTCTATGTCACTCCTCTCTTCCACCTCATTAACCCTAGCAGTTAGAACATCCAGTTTGGATTGTATCTCATTTAATCTATTTTTTTCAGCCTGATTAGATTTAAATTCTGCAGTAACAAATTCTCTAAAGTCCTTTACGCATTTTTTCCAGACCCACCAGTAGTTTTATAATTGTATTTCTGAATTGAATTTCTGACATTGTATTGAAATTCAAATTCTGTAACTCCATGACAGAGTATTGTTTCTCGTTATTTCTTTTGTGGTGAATTCTTCTTTCTAGTCATTTTGTCCAGTGCAGAGCAGCTGTATGAGCAGGCTGAGTCAAAAATATCAATGAAGACTTAGGTAAAAAAACACCCTAGATAATTCTGAAGAGGTCAGAGACCAGAAAATAAAAGGAAAAGAACAGAAGAAAATAAAACAGAAGGACTAAAGTGAAAAACAAATTTTCAAAGTAGTAAAAATAAAAAGCAAAAATACCCAAACCAAGGAAGAAAAAAGAAAAAGGAAAGGAAAGAGAAAAACGGGGGAAGGGGGGGTGAGGATGGTGGTGGTGAGAGAATGTAGTCTCTTTGATGGGTCCTAGAGGGTGATCCTCACTTGGTTCTGAGTGTATTTTGTTCTGTATGTTAGAAGATGCTCAATCCTAAATTTACATAAACCAGCAATACTTATAAAAAGGCCCAACACTGAACACAAAAACAAAAGGAGGGGGGGCAGAATGGGGAGAAGGAAAGAATATAATCTCACAGAATGAACCAGTATACCACTTGGTTCTGGGTATATGGTGGTCGTGTTTTAGAAGGTACTAACTTCCACCATTGTAAAACAAAAGGCAGAAAAAATAAAACACCCAAAATCATAAATCTATCAAAATTGAATACATTGAAGGGAATCCAGAAATGAAATGAAAAATATATCTAAGACATGTAATTGTAGAAATATGAATGTCAAAAAGGAAAAAAACTTAAAAATGAAGAGTTGGTAAAATATTGTAGTTAAGGTGGGAAAAGAGAAAAAATATTGGAAACTTTTAGTCTGATATAAAAACGAGTTGTGATGGAAAAAGAAAAGAGAAAAAGGACCCTCTAGCTCTATATACTATTTTCCCTCAGTCCTGGAGCTTTCTAGCATTGCTTGGTCAAGAGCCTGCCTTTCTCCTGTCCTTCCAGCTGGTCTCTGGGGGCGGGGCCTGCTGTGCTGCTTCTCAGGTATGTCCACCTGAGGGAGATGCCCGCCCCCTGCTGGGTGCTGGGCTCAGTGGGAGCTGTTGACCGCGTGAGGCCTCTGTTCCCTGGCGGCCCCGCCCCTCCCAGGCACACGGTGATGCCAGGAGGAACAACAGTGGTGGCAGCCAGGTCTCCAGCTCTGGAGTCGAGCTCCCCATGAGTGACTACCAGTAGCTCCCAGTCCACACTGGCCTGGATGCTCCCCGTGGGCTCGGGGGTGCTGAACCGCACAGCTTGCGGGTGCCCAGGGCCAGGAGGGCTCTCCACGTTCTGTGCCCTCCCTACTTTTGCCTGTCTCAGGGGAATGCAGGGTCGCTGGCTTTGTCCACTTGGTCGCCCTGGGCCCTGGGGCCGCCTCTCCCGCGGGGAACAGGCCTCAGCCACCTGTACCTGGAGTCGTCCGCCTGACTGGCTTCTCCCAGGTGCCCTGAGGGCTGCGCGCTCCAGCCCTTCACTGAGACCGGCCAGTGGTTGGCGTGAGCTCTGTCCCCGCCCCACACCCCTCCTTTTACAGCGACTCCAGGAGTCTGGGGGCTTCCCTGGCCCTCCTGCAGTTCTGCCCGGGAAAACAGCCGCAGATTTTTAAAGTTCCCGTTGGTCAGGGCTGGGCTTTCCCGCTCTGAGGCTCTCGCTGCGCCGCTTTAGCCAGGCTCCTCGCAGAGCCCCTCCCCCATTTTATTATTTTTTTCTGCCTTCTTGTTAGAAGCGAAAAACTTTCTGTAGTGTTCCAGCTGCACTTTACATCTCAGGTCAAATTCGTAGGTGTTCAGGATTCGGGGGCCAGGTGAGCTGAGGACCCCTACTTTTCGGCCACCTTGCCCCTCCAGATTTTCCATTTTAAGTTCAATTTCTAGTTTTTGGCCAAAATTCTCAATTTTTAAATTTCCCCGACCCTGTTAAACCTAGTTGTTGCAAAATCTGTTTCTGATAGCTCCTTTATTTGGATCTCTTATTTGTTCCTATTGTATTTTTCAGCTTTCAATTATGTTTTGTTTCATTAAGTATCTATTTTTATGCCCTGATTTTTACACGTCAAAAATTATAATAGAAATGTGTGGCCCAATATATTTTCTTCTTCCAGAGAGGATGTGTTTTTGGTAGGTGGCTAAGGCTAACAGCAATCCTGGATTACATTAGTGAATTATAATTCAGATTTAAAACTGGCCTTCAGACTGGAAGAGTCTCTGGTTAGACATTATTGCTAGGCCAACTCAAAGCCTTGGGTGGGGGGATATTCAAGCACCGCCTACTTGATCCTTCTCAATTCTGGTTTTGTTTCTCACTAGCACTGCATGGTATACAAAAAAAAAAAAAAAAAAAAATTGTGATCAGTGTCTCAGGCCCTTAGGTACCTTTCTAGAATCTACACATATTCTTAGGGAATATATTGTCACAATGCCAGGTTCCTTCTTGGGTTATGTTTCCTCCTGGCTATCGGTGCAATATTTCCTCCATGACCTCATTCCTCAGTGCTTCTGGGCTATGACCTGTATTTCTTGGTCCAACATTTGTGGAGTTACATGTTGAACTTTGCAGCGGATGCTGGGATGTACCACCTACAATCAATCCCTTTCGTGAATAAGCAGCTCTTTCCAAAGGTGCTCGCTACTGACTGCTCACAGCTAAAATTTTCTCTGGAAATGGCTCTCAGCTTATGGCAGCTGCCTTGCCGGGGGAGACTGCTTATCCCCGGCAGACGGCCGGAAACAAATGACTGGTTGAGGCGGGGGCACGTCTCAACCACAATGCATCGATTCCAGATTTGTGTGGAGGTCAGGTCAGCATTAGAGCTAAAGCTTTGAAAGGGACACCTGTTGCAGCCGCCTGAACGGTCCAGCATTTCCCTCTGCCCGGTTCTGCATCCCTGATTTCCTTACAGGCTTTGTTTCAGAGTATTTCCCAATTAATCTATTGCAGAGTTCCATGAAACCAAATTTACAGGTGTTTAATTTGCTTTTATAATCATCATGTATCATTTCTTTTTTGTTATATTTACGTCAATTTGAGGGAGAGAAATTACTGTTGGGAGCAGCAAAACATTTGGGAATGTGTATTACTTTACACTTTGGCCAAGACAGAAGCAATTAAGATATGACATTGTCTTTTGCCTCAGGGGCAATCTTTGTGTTTCATATTCTTTTTTTTTTATTGAGATATAATGACATATAACATTATATTGGTTTCAGTTATATGACATTAAGATCAGATTTCTGTATATTGTGAAATGCTCACAACTCATTCATATCCATCCACATATATACTTACAAATTATTTTGTGATAAGAACTTTTACAATTTACTCTTAGCAACTTTCAAATACACAATATTATTATAGTTTCCATGCTGCACATTACAACCTCATGACTTATAAGTGGAAGTTTGTACCTTGTGACCAACTTCACTCATTTTACCCAGCTGCTAGCCATCTGTTCTCTGTATCTATGAGCTCAGATTAAAAAAAAAAAAAAACCAAAACTGCACATATAAGTGAGATCATATGGTAATATCTTTCTGACTTATTTCACTCAGCATAATTTATGCCCTCCAGGTTCATCCACGTTGTTACATACAGCAAGATTTTCTTTTTTTATGGCTGAATATTCCACTGCACATAATTGTGTGTACACACACACTTTTTTTCCCATACATTGATGAACATTTAGGTTGTTTCCCTGTCTTGGCTGTTATAAAGCTGCAATGAATATGGCAGTGGAGATACCTTTTTGAGTTTTTGTTTCCTTTGGATAAATACCCAGAAGAAAAATTTCTAAGTCATATGGTAGTTGTATTTTTAATTTTTTGAAGACCCTCTATCCTGTTTTCCACAGTGGCTGCACCAGTCTAGTTTCTCACCAGTAGTTCACAATGGTTCCCTTTCTCAACTCGTTATTTCTTGTCTTTTGATAATAGCCATTCTAAGGAGTAGGAAATCTTGAGTCACTGTGGTTTTGACAGGTATTTCCCTGATACTAGTGACATTAGGTGCATAACGGCACCTTTTCATACTTCTGGCCATCTGTATGAGTTTTAAGTATGTCTATTCAAGTATTTGCTCATTTTTTAAGGTTTTTTTTTTTTTGCTATGGAGTTGTAATCCTTTATATATGTTGAATATTAACCCTATTATCACATGATTTGCAAATATTGTCTCCCATTCTGTAAAGTTGCATTTTCATTTTGTTGGCTGCCTTCATTCTGCAGCCAACAAAATTATTTTGATGTTATCAAACTTATTTTTTGTTTGCCTTTGCTTCTGTCAGATCTAGAAAATCATTGCCAAAACCGTCAAGATGATCACTTATGTTCTAGGAGTTTTATGGCTTTAGGTCTTATGGTCAGGCCTTAATCCATTTTGAGCTGGTCTTTATATATGGTGGAAGACAGTGGTCCAGTTTCATTCTTTTCCATGTAGCTATCCAGTTTAACCAACACCATTTATTGGAGACTGTCCTTTATCCATTGTATATTCTTGGTTCTGTTGTTGTAGGTTGCCCATGTATGCATGGGTTTCTCAGCTATTCTTTTTCATTTATCTGTGTCTTTTAATATGCCAGTACCATATTATTTTTATTACTATAGCTTTGCAACATAGTTTGAAATCAGAAAGCATGATGCCTCCATCTCTGTTGTTCTTTCTCAAGACTGCTTTGGCTAGCAGAGCCTGGCTGGCTTGGTGGAGCATGCAACTCTTGAACTTTGGGTTATGGGTTTGAGTCCCATGTGGCATGCAGAGATCGTTTGAAAATCAGATCTTAAAAAAAAAAATTGATTTGCCTATTTGGGGCCTTTGTGGTTTTAGGGTTATTTCTGTGAAATGCCATTGGAATTTAGATAGGGATTGCACTAAATCTGTAGATTGCTTTGGGCAGTGTGGGCATCCTAGCAATATTCTTCCATTCCAAGAGCATGTAAGATCTTTTAACCTATTTATGTCTTCAATTTTTCTTTTTTTAATATTTTATTTATTTACTCATGAGAGACTGAGAGAGGCAGAGGGAGAAGCAGTCTCTATGCAGGAAGCCCAAAGTGGGACTCGATCCTGGAACTCCAGGATCATGCCCCAAGCCAAAGGCAGATGCTCAACTGCTGAGCCACCCAGGTGCCCCTATGTCTTCGATTTCTTTCATCAGTGTCTTAAGTTTTTCAGTGTACAGGTCTTTCCCCTTCGGTTAAATTCTTTTGTTCTTTTCTGTGCAGATGTAAGTGGGATTAAGAAATTTCTCTGATAGTTCATTGTTAATGTACAGAAATACAACATATTTCTGCATATTGATTTTTGTACACTGGAGCCTTATTGAATTTTATTAGTTTTAAGTATTTTGGTGGAGTCTGACTTAGATGCTTTTTCTTTTCCCAAATCCGAATCACTCTGGTTAGGGCTTTCAATACTATGTTGGTTAAAAGTGGGGAGAATGGGCATTCTTGTTTCTGATGTTGAGGAAAAGCTTTCAGTTTTTCATCATGTTGGCTGTACACTTGTGATATATAGCCTTTATTATGTTGAGTAAATTCCTGCTAATCCTTTTTATAATGGATGTTCAATTTTGTCAGATGTTTTTTCTGCATCTGTTAAGGTGACCTTATGATTTTTATCATTTTGTTAATGACATGTATCATATCATATATCAGGTAATGAGCCATCCTTGTATCCCTGGCATAAATCTCTCAGTTGGTTATAATGTATGATCCTTTTAATGCTGAATATGGTTAATATTTTGTAGAGGCTTTTTACCTTTGTTCCATCAGGATACTGGCCTAGAATTTTCTTGTGGTGTCCATTTCTAGTTTAATACCAGGATAATGCTGGCTTTATAAAACAAGTTTGAAGCATTCTCTCCTCTTCCATTTTTTGAAGAACTTGAGGACTAGTTAGGTATTATTCAAATGTTTGGTAGAATTCACCAATGAAGCTATCTGGTCCTTGACTTTTGTTGGGAGGTTTATTTTTTTATTTTTTGTTGTTGTTGGGAGGTTTTTGATGACTTGATTCAATCTCCTTACTAGTAATTGGGCCCTTCAGATTTTTTATTTCATGATTGAGACTTGGTAATAGTATATTTTTAGGAATTTTCCATTTCCTCTAGTTGTCAGGTTTGTTGTACTCTGTTCATAGTAGTCTCTTATGATCCTCTATATTTTGGTGGTGCATCAATCGTGACAATTTTTCTGTTTGATTTTGCATCTTTTTTCCTTAAAGGTTTGTCAGTTTTCTTTTCAAAAAACCAGCTCTTGGATTCATTGATCTTTGATTCTTTTTAGTTTCTATTTCACATATTCCTACTCTGATCTTTATTTACTTCCAACAACTTGGGTTTTGTTCCTTTCTTTGTAGTTCCTTGAGGTGTAAAATTAGGTTGAGAGCTCTCACTTCTTGATACAGACATTTAATGCAGTGAACTTCTCTTAGGACTGCTCTTGCTATATCCTTTCAGTTTTCGTATGTTGTATTTCCACTTGTCTCAATGTATATTTTCTCTTTTGATTTCTTCTTTGACCCACTGGCTGTTCAGTAGCATGTTATTTAATCTCCATATATTTGCAAATTTTCCAGTTCGCATCATGTAATTTTCTTTCTTTTTTTAATTTTTATTTATTTATGATAGTCACACAGAGAGAGAGAGAGAGGCAGAGACACAGGCAGAGGGAGAAGCAGGCTCCATGCACCGGGAGCCCAACGTGGGATTCGATCCTGGGTTTCCAGGATCACGCCCTGGGCCAAAGGCAGGCGCCAAACCGCTGCGCCACCCAGGGATCCCGTATCATGTAATTTTCTAGTTTCATATCACTATGATCAAAAAAGACACCTGATATTTCAATTTTCTGAAATTAATATATTTTTTTGTGGTACATGTGATCTATCCTGGAGAATTGAGACTTGGTAATAGTATATTTTTAGGAATTTTTTAGGAAAGGGAAATCCATGTGTGCTTGAGAAGATGCATATTCTGTTGCTTTCAGAGGGAATTTCTGTATAGTTCCCATTAAGGCCAATGTTTCCATATTGATTTTCTGTCTGGTCTATTCACTGGTGAAAGTGGGATAGTAAAGTCCCCTACTGTTATTATATTGCTGTTTCTTCCTTTAGGTCTATTAACATTTGCTTTATATATTTAGGTACAATTTAAGTTTTCCTATAATATTTACAAAACTGACACCTTATGTAATGCCTCTTTTTGTCTTTGATTACAATGAATATACCATGCTGGGGGGAAAGAGGCATTTAGTTACTGAACTTTACAAGTAGCACTGAGAACAATTCTAAAATCATGAACACTGCTTGGAAAACAGTCAACTCAGGAAAGAGCAATTCCTGGGGCACCTGCCCGTTTACGGTTACTGTGCAATACTGGCCAAATCACAGCCATTCTAGGCTTGAGTTTACCCATCTTTAAGATCAGAGATTTTCTTCTCCTAAAATTCCATAAGTTATTACCTGTTTTGCAAACCTCTAGGTTACCTATGACACATGGCATATTTAAGGAATTATTTTTTTAAAAAACTTCTTTATTATCCTCTTTAAGAAATGCAGTAGGATCCCTAAACACCAAACATTTAAAAGGCAAGCACAAAGACCAGCCCTATTTGTGCTGCCACCATAGCTGCAGAGGAATGTCTGGCAGTAGGAAATAAATTTAGTTTCTGTCATTACATGGCTCCAACTACACATGGATGTTTTTAGACCAGTTTTTAAAAACTGAGTTAAGGTAATAAACAGGAAATTTTATACTCCTCGTTAAGACTCCATTGGTGTGTCTGAGCTCCTGCTCCCAAAAGGGCCACTAATAGATGAACTTCTTGTATTGCCAAGAACAAGCCTCTCTCGTCTTCCAAATGCTTCATTTACTAAAACACAAATAAATAAGAAATTAACACCAGGAAATTAAGAACCTATAATATAAAACACTGAGGTGTAGGAATGAACAGTATTGTTTTCTGTCCTACTGTAGACATTTTATGAAAATATACTTAATACTTTATAAAAGGGAAATGAAATAATCAACTAAGAAGTCCAAGTGAATATTCTGAATGAGGTTAATCACATTTTAAGTTGCTCTACCATTTAATTTTCTTTGCCTTGTCCTTGGTTTTATTTATCTTGATAAAGTGACTATTTTTTCTTTCATTTTTCTCTGTCTCCTAACCAGCAGAGACATTTTTTTGGATTTAGAACCTTTTTTCTACATGGAAGATTCAGGAATCAGTGGAGCTATGTCCTCTACCCCAAGGTAATAAACAGCCAGGTTCCTCTGAAAGGAGGGGAGTGGTCCCTTAGAAAGTTGGATTTTGTAAGAATATTGAGAAAAGGCAGATTATTTACACTGGGAAGGGGAGGGCTGTTCTTTGAGACCACATAATATTTCCCTCCAGCTTTCCCATAAATTCAAATTTTGTCATAAATATTTTTTAAATGGTGTACATTTAAACTGTGAAGACAAATTTGTGAACATGAACAACTCTATATTACATGTGATCCTATTTCCCAAGCAGAGGACATTACAGTATGAACAATAGATCTAACTTATTCAAGCCACACATTTTTCTTGTTTAGGAAAAGGAAATTAAGATTCTTACCTGATGAGACTGTGCTTATATCCCAGACCCGAAGCCCTTCTTTCTGACCTCCAAAGGCGTAAATAAATGGCAAATCGGGGCAACAGGAAGAACAGAACAGAACTCCCTAGAAGAAAAAACAGAAGGTCAGTGATTTCAGTCCTTCCAGAAATTCTTGCTCCTATACACGAACTTATCTGAATGGTTACTCAGAACCAGCTTAGTATCTCTTTTTAATAAGCTTGTAAAGTAGTTCAGATTCCAAGTGGCAAGACGAAGCCACAAGTTCAGCATGATGGCCGTTCTGCAAGGATGTGTGTACTCTGCCTACTCAGGTCTCTAATCTGCTCAGTATTCCCAGAAACTTTTATTTTCCCTTTTTAAGCAATGATGTTACTACAGGTCACCATTAAATAATTTTTTAAATGAAATGATTTTTTAAAATTTCTAAATTTTTTAATGCTTATTACTAGGTACACGAAAAAGTATCAAAATCACTAAGATAATCACCATTTATGTTTCAGGATAAGCTATTCTAGATTTAAATATAAACATTTAAGCATTTAAATATAAGCATGGGATAGTACTATATAATTGTGTCTTACTTTCCCCACAAATATTTGTACATACAAACAGATGTGCAGTATTCTACATCTCCAATTATATTATCTCAGTGCCTGGCATATAGTAGGTGCTCAATAAATATTTGCTAAATGAATTCACGTTTAAAAAAGTAAACCATTGTTATTCTGCTTGAGTCCTAGAAAATCCTCTTGCCCACCCTTCTTACCAAACAACTGTTAATGTTAATTAATCATGTCAGTTGGGAAAGGAATCAGACAGTCACTGATTTTCCTCTAAAACTGTCCTAAGTCATAAACCTCCCATCAAATTTGACTAAGCTCAAGATGAACTTCAACAAATATTCCTAGGGAAAGACGTCAATATAGGTCAGAAACAGAAAAAAGCAGAAAAGAAAGGTGCCCAGAGATTCTTACCATTTTCATGTCCCTAGAGTGAACCAGACTTGGCCTGTCTCCTAATATGTCCCAGATCTTCACATATTTGTCAGCTGATGCTGTCACAAGACAACCCTTGATTTGACTACTTAGATCAAGACCTAAAAGAAGATAAGATTAGTTGTTGACTCTGAAATATAGACTTAATTCATCATAAGTTAATAAAATGAAAGACTATTTGTGCTCACCAGAGATTTCATCATTGTGTGCATTAAGTGTAAAAATTGGCTTATCTGAACGTGCATCCAAGTTATATACAAAGCCATCATCTGTACTAGCCTGGAAAGAGTAAAAAGGGGCAAGATCATGCTACATGGCAATAACATTTAGCAATGGGTAAGCAGTATAAATTATAGTGAAAACCAGCTATTTACCTGAGGAGCTTATTAAAAAATACTGTGAAAGGGCAGCCCTGGCGGCACAGCGGTTAAGCACCACCTGCAGCCCAGGGCGTGATCCTGGAGACCTGGGATCGAGTCCCGAGTCAGGGTCCCTGCATGGAGCCTGCTTCTCCCTCTGCCTTTGTCTCTGCCCGCCCTCTCTCTGTTTCTTATGAATAAATAAATAAATAAATCTTAAAAAAAATACTGTGAAAAATTTACTTATGTATAAGCAGCATCTGTTCCTGCATGGACTAATTCAGCTAGTAGGTCTACTGTGCAGTGGGTGTGAGGATGAAGTTCTGGTTGTGGTGTGGACAAGGGATAGCGATGTGTAAGCATAAGTCAGATTCAAAGGAACGGAGGCCTGGAAGCACAGCCACTTAAGGTACAGGCTGAGCAGGAGCTCACAGAAGAATCAAAGAGTGGGCCTAACAAAGGAGGTCAGGGAAGCCAAGGAAACAGTGCTTCTGACGAAAGTGATGGATAGTGTCAACATTTTGGCAGAAAGGTTTAATCAGATAAAGAGAGGCAGATCACAGTGGGTTGTTACACTTCTAAGAAAAGGGAGGAAAGAAGGAACCATGAGACAGACCTAGTCAAGGATGAGAGACACTTGAGCCTGTATGCAGACTGGGGGCAATACCCATTACTAGAAACAGGGAAGGAGAAAAGGACAAGTGATACAATCTTGGCAGGTGGGCTGTGTGAGGGAACACAAACAAAAGAGAACAAGGTCTCATCCTGGGGAGCCTGGAGGGAAGGGGTAAGCCATTTTATTGTAACTTCTCATTTTCCTAAATATTTGTGATTTAGTACCAATGAAAACTTGTTAGCAAAGAGCCACAGGAAATGGGTGTGTTTGAGTGTAGAGACCCAACATACGACACAACATTCAAATACAGCTGGGACTTCACTCCTGATCATCAAAAAATGGAACCTGGCTTCAGGCCAACAGCGCAGCACCCCTGAACACAGAGATGAGATTAAGTGTGTTCAGAATCATTGCTTCAGGAACCTTATTAGAACTGTCCACAGGGCAGCCCCGGTGGCTCAGCAGTTTAGTCCACCTTCAGCCCAAGGGGTGATCCTGGGGTCCCAGGATTGAGTCCCACGTCGGGCTCCCTGCATGGAGCCTACTTCTCCCTCTGCCTGTTGTCTCTCTCTCACTCTCTGTCTCTCATGAATAAATAAATATTAAAAAAAAAAAAAACCTGTCCACATATCTTAAGAAAGCTGTTTTGCCTTCATTCACAAAGCACTATATATTTTACTTCAGGAAAATTAGGAAGTTCATGGATGTATCATAATTTCTTTAATCTTCTGAATCAAAGTTGGGATTTTATTTCTCCATGGATTGAAAGGTCTGTGGAATCTCTGAATGCTATATAGAAAACTGTTATCCTACATATATTAAGGATAGTTATAGAAAGAACTTACACTTTTTTCCTATTTGGGAGACTGCTTTTTTTTTTTTTTTTTTTTTTAAGATTTTATTTATTTATTCATGAGAGACACACACACACAGAGAGGCAGAGACACAGGCAGAGGGAGAAACAGGCTCCATGCAGGGAGCCTGACGCAGGACTCGATCACCGCTGAGCCACTGGGGCTGCCCCGAGACTGCTATATTAATCAAATAGGCTAGCATTCTCATTACTGGAGCTCCATTTAATTTAAATAAAAGAATATCTTCTTGGATGAACTTAACCATTAAAAAACACAGATTAACCATGCTTAAGATTTCAAAGAAACACATTAGTAATACAATCAAAATCAGTAATTAAAATGTGGCTGAAAATGGCTGGAAATTAGCAAAATCATGGTGACTATTTGTGGCTGATCCACTGTTGTTAAAACAATTTTTTTTTAAGCTCTAAAATCTAACTATTTCACAACGTTAGCACAGAAAAAGCAGAGCACCTGGCTGGCTCAGTTGGCAGAGCATGTGACTCTTGACCTCAGTGTTGGAGTTCAAGGCCCATGTTGTGTGTGGAGCCTACTCAAAAAAACCCCCAAAACCCCCAAAAATAAACACAACAGAAAAAGCTCTTCAGAGACTCTCTCTACAATGGAATCAATGTCAGTCATTAGTAACCTAGATAAGCAAAACAGCAGTATGCAGTCTTACCAAAAAATGACAAGGTGAAAAGTGATTCCAAGTCACTCTCTCAATCTGCCCACTGAATCGCCACATTCGATGGCTTTCATCTGGACTTCGGCAGTCATACAAAGCCACTGACCTGGACACAGGCAAAGTTACAGTTTTAAGAGTTCAATTTTATATGTTTTATGTTTGTTTATTTTTTTAAATTTTTTTAAAATTTTATTTATTTATGATAGTCACACACAGAGAGAGAGAGGCAGAGACAAAGGCAGAGGGAGAAGCAGGCTCCATGCACCGGGAGCCCGACGTGGGACTCGATCCCGGGTCTCCAGGATCGCGCCCTGGGCCCAAGGCAGGCGCTAAACCGCTGTGCCACCCAGGGTTCCCTTATGTTTGTTTATAATGAAACGGTAATAAAACAACACTGTGAACTCAAGATCCAATTATTTAAAGCTTGTTTTAAGGTTCTAAAATAAAGTAGAAAAGAGGAGTTGATTTTCACTAACTGGTGGACTCCGGTTCTGTCACCTGAAGGCACTGGTGGCCTCTTGATTTAGTAGAAGGCTTAACTGTATCCAGGCTGAGCCCTCCACTTACACAATGAATCTTATTTTCAAAAGACGAGGACAACTTCAAATTTCCCTGTTCCTAGCAGTGCTCAGAGCCAGATAATCCATGTCTTAGCCAAATTTACTCTCTACAAGCAGCTTACTGTGTTGGGGGAGCCAATGGATAGATGTTTATAATCTGAATGAATCCCAACTAAAAATATAAACCTATCACTCTTCAAAAGAAAAAGGAATCAAAATAAAGTCTGCAAGTTGGTTTCTGCTTCTATTCTCTCCCACCTTCAGACCGAATCTGTAAAAACATGCACACATGTGACTGGAAAACCCCTGTGATGGACTGTCAGGGGTCTAATTCTTCACCTCTCCCTATATCCACACCCCGTCAGTAATGTTGGAATTCTTCCATAAAGGCAGTTTGTTTCCCACTCCGTATTACCTGTTTCAGCCAAGAAAGTAAGACAGAGTGTACTAGTTCTGAGCCTAGGTCTCAAGAGGCCTTGGTATCTCCGCTTAAGCTTCTGACCTCATCATGAGAACATGGGTGGGCTAGCCCACTGGTCCCATGAGGATGTGAAACACAAGAGAGCCAAATCTCCAAAGCCCCACCAAAACAAGCCAAGATAAGCAGACCTACCAGGTGAATCTAGCTTAAATTAGCTCAGTCTTGCAGTGGCATAAGAAATGTCCCTGAATTTTGAGATACCTATTTCAAAGCAATGGCTAACTCATATGCCCTCTAGGAATCAAAGTAGTTGCTAGTTAGGAACTACATTATTATGACAGAACCACACTCTCTTGCAGACTGAAAGGACCAAAGTTGAAAGGGAAAAGTATTACTAGAAATTTAAACAGTAATATATTGTATCTGAGCATCGTGATACTTTCTGAATTACAGGATAAAAACAGCAGCAATAATTCTTGCAGTGTTTTCTTACTTATCATAGGATCCAGAAATCAGAGTCTGTGCTTCAAATGGATGAAACTGCAGAGTCTGGACCTAACCAGAAAAGACATAAATGAACAGAACTATGTTTGTTTGGTTTTGATAAAACTGCTTAGTAAGAGAACCAATTTGGTGGTGTTTGTATACATTTTTCCCTTTGAAACTTAGCACTATTTAAAGAAACAAATGTACTACATAATCAAAAGGACAAAACACTTTCAAAGGGAACACTTATAATGCAGGATTTCTCAGGTCGTGTTTGGCAGAATATTTACGTCCCTCAAATGTTAAATATATTGAGAACAAAAAAGGAAGCAGTCAAACTTATCTGGGCAACTCAACACTCTCTGGAAGTCCCACCATGTACACCAGCTCACTGGGTCGGTCCCTGAGTTTGGCAGTAACAGGTCTGTTACATTCTTTAACTTCATCTGGTGACTGGTACCTCTCTGTCTCTTTATAGAGTCTCTGTAAACATGCTACAAAGTACTCATGTTTTTGGTCACTTCATTTTTCTGTCTCCACATTTGCTTTCTAAGATGGGTAGTTCTAACTATCATACAGGGCTCTGTGAAGATGCAATAAGACAGCATGTCAAAGCACTTTGTAATTCATAAAAAGCCATATATAAATGTTTGGAATCATTGATAGCCAACATTTGTCCCATATTTTTTAGAATCCCTTTTATCCACTCAATCACCATACCTTGTCTGTGTGTACGGCAAGGCTAGCTGCGGGTTTCCCCAAGGACATATCCCACAGAATTACAGTGTTGTCAGCTGATGCACTTGCCAGCACGTTTCTAAGAAAGGGAGAAGACAAATCAGGTAATCATTTTTAAAGTCAATAGCACTAAATATAAATCCCATTTTCAATAACATCAAACAATAAAATATTAAAGAATAAATTTAACAAAAGCATTCGAGATTTACATATTGAAAACTATAAAAGCCTGAGAAAGAGTATCTGAATGACAGAAAGATGTCCCCTGTTCATGGACTGGAAGACCTAATTAAAAAAAAAAAAAAAAAAGGATTATTTTAAGTAATCTTTACACCCAAAGTAGGGCTCAAACTCAAGATCAAGAGTTACATGCTCCACCAACTGAGCCAACCAGGTGCTCTGACTTGATGTTAAGACAGAAATACTACAATTTATAGACTAATCTATAGATTCAATCAATACCTTTCAAAAATCCCTGCAGACTTTTTATTTTCTTTTTGGAGAGAATGGACAAGCTGGTTTTAAAATCCATATGGAGGGGCACCTGAATGGCTGATGGTTGAGTATCTGACTCTTGGTTTCGGCTCAGGTCATGATCTCATGAGTCATGGGATTAAGCCCCGTATCAGGTTCTGTGCTTGGTGTGAGTCTGCTTGAGATTCATTCTTCCTCTCCCTCTCTGCCCCACCCACCTATGGGCAAACTCTCTAAAATATATAAGTAAGTAAGTAAGTCTTTTAAAAAATTCACATAGAAATACAATGGACTCAGAATAGCCAAAATAATCTTGGAAAAGAGAGCAAAGTTGAAAAGTTTACAATTTGGATTTCAAAACTGACTGAAAAGCAACAATAATCCTAACAATGTGGTATTGGCTTTTTTTAAAAAATTTTTATTTATTTATGATAGTCAGAGAGAGAGAGAGAGAGGCAGAGACATAGGCAGAGGGAGAAGCAGGCTCCATGCACCGGGAGCCCGACGTGGGATTCGATCCCGGGTCTCCAGGATCGCGCCCTGGGCCAAAGGCAGGCGCTAAACTGCTGCGCCACCCAGGGATCCCTGTGGTACTGGCTTAAGGATAGCCATACAGGTTAACAGAACAGAATGCAGAATAAACCTGAAAATTTATGGTCATTCGTTTCTGACAGGATGTTAAGATTATCCACTGTTCAATGGGGAAAAGAAGGGTTTTTTTCAACAAATGGTTCAGGGATAACTGGACATCCTCTTGCAAAAGAGTGAAGTTAGACCTCTATCTCATACTACCTCAAAATAAAACATGTAATTACTAACAGAAGAGCTAAAACTATTAAACTCTCAGAAGAAAACAAGTATAAATCTTCATGACCCTGGGTTAGGCAATGGTGTCTTAGGTATGACACGAAAAGCCTAAGAACCAAAAGATGTAAATGAATTGGACATCATCAACATGAAAAACTTCTGTGTTGCAAATGAGATCATCAAGAAAGCGAAAAGAAAATTCACAGTATGGGAGAAAATTATTTGTAAATCATGTATCTGATAAAGGACTTGATTCTAGAATATATAAAGAACTTTCAACTAAAGAATAAAAAAACAACCCAATTAGAAGATGGGCAAGGAATATGAATGGATATTTCTCTAAAGAAGATCTATAAATAGCCAATGAGCATGGGAGAAGTTGTTCATTAGGAAAGTGAAAACATGGGATACCACTTAATACTCATAGGACGCCTATAATGAAAAAGATGAACAAAAACAAGTGCTAGCAAAACAGAAAAATTAGCTACCTTGCTGGTGCGAATGGAAATGGTACAGACACTACCATATGACCCTAGCAACAACACCCTTATATATCCTAGAAAATGAAAACACAGGCCTGTGTAAAAATCTGTTCACGAATGTTAACAGTAGCATTATTCATAATAGGCAAAAACAAACACAAACCAAATGTCTATTAACTGGTGAATGGATACACAATATGTGGTGTATCTGTTCAAGGGAATATTATTCAGCACTAAAAAGGAACGATGTACTAATAAATGGACCTTGAAAACATTATTCAAAGTGACAGAATCCAGACACAGAAGGCCACATGTCCAGATAGATCCACAGACAGAAAGATGATTACTGGGTGCCAAGGGCTGGAAGGACAGAAGAATGAGTGACTGCTTATGTTATAGGTTGCGTTTTGAATTGATGAAAATGTTATGGAATTAGAATGTAGGGAGTTGTGCAATTTTGGGAATATACCCCAAGTCACTGAATTATATACTTTAAGGAGTGAATTTTATGATATGTGGATATGTGAACTTATAGCTCAACTTTTTTTAATTAAAAAGGGCATTAATTGCCATTAATAGGAAAAATCAATATGCCTAGCCCTTAGGGATCAAGTGCTAATAATATCATTCTATAAGAGAATACAGGCTTTAAAGCCTAGGAAACCTGAAATGGACTCCTGGTGCTGTCGTTTATTAGCTGTAGGTCTTAAAAGTAAGTCACACTCCCTGGCCTGCCAGTGAGAATGTTACAGCCAGCTTTAAAAAGTATGTGGCTGAGTGACTAGACTACAGCAGGCCCTTGATAAATGTTAGCTGCCTGCCTTTCCTCCTTGTAAAAATACAAATATTCATGAAATTGAAAGCTCATTCTTCAAGATGTAGTTTGAAAGGCCTGGAACAGAAGTCATTAGTGATAGTAATATCTGTCCAGAAAACTAATATGCTGTTAAAAGAAAATGTTGATGGGTTCATTTTTAAATACTATTTCCTCAAGAAATACTTCCATTACACAAACTGCTTTCAGTTTTATAACTCACATTTCAGTGACACAGGTAGGGTCTCCTAAGAGGATCATGTATATTCAGATCATGTTACCTTTTTTCTACTCAATGAATTTCAAACTTCTACCATTCAGTCCCACGAACAAGTCATTAATATTTAAAGTCCTTGGCATGTCACAGATTCAATGTTATGTAAATTCCCAATATTTTATTTGTATTCAATGCTTGCCAACAGCAAAAAGTTAAAATTTCACGGTACATTTTTAAACTTAGTCTTTGCCCAAACATCTGAGATTCCTTTCACATTAAAATTCTTGTTTCATGAGGCTTACAAATAAATTACCACTCTCCCCTCTAAACTCCTGAACACTACACCCCAAGAAGAGTGCTACAATGACAGTATGAATGAACAGAGTACATGCATTTTGTTACTGGCAGCATTTTACTAGAAACCAAGGTCACCAACTAGGAACAACAACTTGTTACTCTTCACATGATCCCAAACTCTATGCACCAGGGTATGTATGGAGAATATTTAAAAGCATTTTGTACAAAGAGAGGGGAAAGGAGAACCAAGGTCTAAAATAAGAAAAAGTGGAAGAGTTAAGGAACAAAGATACATGTGGCACTGCAGTCAAGACGTGAGTGCAGCTGGGGTGGGACAGGGGTATAAGTGCTGGCAGTGTCTAAACGGAGCCAGGGGATTGTGGCTGGGGAAAGGCACTGCTGAGAGGCTGTTCCCTCAGAACAAACTTTCAGTTATTCAAATTAATAGCTGCTATATAAGAATTTAATACATATATAATTACTGTGACAGTTCAGATTTGTCAACGAGTGGATTCCCAAAAGCATGACACACTCACAGTCGGCCTCTTATTTATCTGCCCATTACAATAGTCAGGAACAGACCCAATTCAGACAAAATCTGGGGAAGCTTTAAAAAATAAACCACCACAACAGATTCTTGGGCCCTTGCTCCACATATGACTCAATCTTGAGGGGATTAGAGCTCAGGAACTTGTACTTTATTTTTTAAGTTTTATTTACTCATGAAAGAGAGAGAGAGAAACAGACAGACAGACAGAGACAGGCGCAGAGACACAGGCAGAGGGAGAAGCAGGCTCCCTGTGGGGAGCCCAGTGCAGGACTTGATCCTGGATCCTGGGATCAGGACCTGAGGTGAAGGCTGACGCTCAACCGCCAAGCCATCCAGGCATCCTTGTACTTTATTTTTTAAAAAAGATTTTTTTTTTTTTTTAAGATTTTGTTTTTTTTAAGTAATCTCTAAACCCCACATGGGACTTGAACTCACAACCTCGAGATCAAGAGTTGCATGCTATACTGATTCAGCCAGCCAGGTGCCCCAGGACTTGTACTTTAAAGGGTTACCCAGAAGATTCTGACTTGCAGATAAGTTTGGGAAATACCAACGTAACCTATTATCTTAGGCCCATTTCATCAAATGGTTCTTTTCTTTTTTTTTTTTTTAAGATTAATTTTGTAAGTAATCTCTACACCCAACCTGGGGCTTAAACTGAGATCAAGAATCACATACTCTACCAAATGAGCCAGCCAGGTGCCCCTCACCAAATGATTAACTCCGAAGACGTATGAACACAAACAAAAAGGCAGGATATCCCTAGGTAAGCCAGCACTCTGGGATCCGTTTAAGAATGCTCACAATTACAAAGTATCCTGTAAAACAGAACTGCTAAGAAAATGTGCCTTGGGCAATCCAGTTCGTTCTCATTCTTCAAGTAAACTAAGTTAATGCTCACCTCCCTTGCCTCAGTAGCCCCTCAAACCAGTTATGCTGTTAGGAAAATGGCCTTTTGGACTAATTGTTTAAGGATCAGGATAAAGAATATATGGATGACACATGCAAAACAATGAAGTGGAACTCTTACACTGCATATAAAAATTAACTCAAAATGGATCAAATACCTAAACCTAAGAGTGAAGACTGTAAAACTATTAAGGGAAAAACTTTATGACAAGGATTTGGCAATCATTTCTTGGATTTAACACTAAATGCACAGGCAACAAAAGTAAAAATAAACTGACTACATCAAAATTAAAAACTTCTGTGCATCAAAGGACACTATCAAAAGAGCTAAAGGTGATCCACTAAATGGGGGAAAGTATTTGCAAACTGTATATCTGATGAGAAGTTATATCTGGAATATACAAAGAACTACAACTCAATGAAAAACCAAAGAATTCAATTCAAAACAGGGCAAAGGATTTAAATAGACAGTTCTCCAAAGATATACACAAACGGGCCACAGGCACCTGAAAAGTGCTCCTCAAAATGGTAAACACAGAACTGCCATGGGAGCCAGCAATTTAACTTTTGGGGATAAACTCAAAAGAACTGAAAACTGGACTTAAAAACCGATATTTGAACATCCATGTGCATAACGGCAGCACTGCTCACAACAGCCAAGAGGTGGAAGCAACCCAAGTATTCATCGACAGATGGATAAACAAAATGTGGGCTAACTGAACAGTGGAATATCATTCGGCCTTAAAAAGGAAGGAAATCTTGTCGCATGCTGCAGCATGGATGAGCTTGTGCTAATTGAAATAAGCCAGTGACAAAAGGGCAGATATTCTATATGATTCTACCTATATGAGGTAACTGGAAGAGTGGATTCAGAGACACAAAATAGAGTGGTGGTTACTAGGGCTGGGCCTGAGGGTGGCAAGAATGAAGAGTTATTGTTTACTGGGCACAAAGCTTCAGTTTTGGAAGATGACAAAAGTTCTGGAATTGGATGGTGATGATGGTTGCACAGTAATGTCCACTGAACTCTATACCTAAAACACAGTTAAAATGGTAACTATTATGTATATTTTACCACAGTTAAGTCAATTAAAAAAATGTGGATGAGATTTTGTGCAAACTAAATAAAGCGAGAGAAAAATCTTCCATGAAAAGAAGTACAATTCAGCACCACTGGCACTGCAGTACAGTTTTTTCCTTGTGGTGTTGGGAGGGCACTTGGTCACCAAATATGTAACGAGCCCAAGCTCCTACCAAGCCTCAAGCTGGCAGGTGATGTAGGGGCTGCACAGATACAGACAGCAGAGCTCCTGCCTTAAGTGGCATATACCGTGGGAAAGGGAAATAAGACATGGACACAGAGACCCCCAAAGCACAACACAGAGAGACAGGTGTAGGCATGAGGAAAGATGACAGTGGTTAGTCTCTAACAATCTTCCAAATGTTGTTTTTTTTTACCTGATCAGCTTATTCCAAGAAAGGTCCAGGACAGCATCGGTATGCCCCTCTGCTGAGGAACTCTGTAATAATTGTTTAATTACTTTTTGTATTAAAGTGCTCCCTATAATTGATATGTTAATTTGAAAGATTCTTTAAATCTTAAAGGCTACTGTTTGATCTTAAGCAAACGTGCTTGAAGACCTAAAGAAAGAAATACTTTGTCTTCCTGTTACTTTAGAGATCCATGATAAATACTTTTTACAGAAAAGAAACTATAATAGTTCTTAATCTAGGTGGTACAGTTCTATAAATACCAATCCCCACCCCCAAAGTTAAGTTTTAAAAGCTATAGGAATTAATACATAGATATTTAGAATTCAACATACTAAAGGCTACAGAGAAATTTTTCAAAAATTCAAACCAGCATATTAGTGTGAATAGTTACTATATATCAAAAAAGATCATAACCTGAGAGTAAACTGTTTTGTGTCAAGGATGAATAATTGACGAATGGAAGTTCTGTGCAATCAGAGATCAATTTTTCCTTGGAAGGACCTTTGAAACTAGAAACTACAGTAATTTTATAACTATCTGTCCTGTTCCACTAAAGTATCTAAATGAAAAAGTCTATGTTCTCCATCCCATCAGTAAACTTGTCATTAGAGTTTAAGTAATTATTAACTTGATTACCTTCTTTCCTTTCTTTTTCTTCTTTTTTGATAGCTTACTTCCAAGTGTGAAGACTGGCTCTAAAGAGTCTACTATATCAAGGTCCCACACTTCAATAACGGGGGTCATACTTCCCACAGCAATATAATTTCCTATAGGAGGAAATGAATATTTAATATTTAAATATTTAAAAAACTTCTAATGAAAAATATTGCACTGTAGATTGAGTAATGGCGTAGGGTACTTTCTTTCAAACTTTCATATGCATGTGTTATCACTTGAATATTGTTAAAATGGGGATCCCTGGGTGGCGCAGCGGTTTGGCGCCTGCCTTTGGCCCAGGGCGCGATCCTGGAGACCCGGGATCGAATCCCACGTCGGGCTCTCGGTGCATGGAGCCTGCTTCTCCCTCTGCCTGTGTCTCTGCTTCTCTCTCTCTCACTGTGACTATCATAAATAAATAAAAATTAAAAAAAAAAAAAAAAGGAATATTGTTAAAATGCACACTGTTTCAGGAGGTCTTGAGTAGGCCCCTACATCTGCATTTCCAACCAGTTCCCAGGTGATGCCAATATGGTGCAGCTGACTCCTGAACCATAATGTGAATAACAAGGGCACAGTCTCTTGGCCCTAGATCCCTACTTAGGTCCTGAGAACAAAATCTGTCTCTACCGGGCAGCCCCCATAGCGCAGCGGTTTAGCGCCACCTGCAGCCTGGGATGTGATCCTGGAGACCTGGGATCGAGTCCCACTTCAGGCTCCCTGCATGGAGCCTGCTTCTCCCTCTGCCTGTGTCTCGGCCTCTCTCTCTCTCTCTCTCTCTGTGTGTGTCTCTATGAATAAATAAATAAATAATCTTAAAAAAAAAAAAAAACTTAAAAAAAAATCTGTCTCTACCTTCACCAGTGTCTTGAAAATGTGGATTTACTCAGACCAAGAATGTGAATAAGCATGGCAAACGAGGCATTAAGGTAGGAGTATTATCAGATTTTACTTTTATTAACAAGTATGATGGACCAACTAGTAGTGTGCAGCTGTAGCCAAAAATATTAACACGAGAACCTACTTTCCACTTCATTTTGGTTTTACCTGATGCTGAGCAAGGTTATGCCACTGAACTCTCCAGACACATCATGCTAGTTTATTCTGGGTTTTATGATAACTTCACATAGTTTTGCAACCCCTAATGCTGTCAGCCTCCTGTCTACAGCAGAGTGGCTAACCTCTTCATCTGAAGTCTGGAGATATACAGACTCAAAACAATTCAGTGAATGTGTTTTAAGAACTATGTAACTTTATAAAATAATTTCATAAAAAAATCAACAATTCTGAAAACATTCATATAGAATATATAACTTATGTGGCTAGGAATAACAGAAAGGACTAGGAACCATTGAGTAATCTTAGCTTTTCTAATTACCTGTAGAATCATCTGGGCTAGGATCGAAATTCAGCCATTCCACACTCAGAGGATACGCAGACAGTAGTATATCATGATGCACATAAAAAGAATCTTCTTCCTGATTATAAACTGAAAAAATAAGAACAAGACTTTATTGAGTCAGAATAAGATATCACATCCCACTGAAAAGGACAGACTCTCCCTGTTAAGCCTACTGGAGCCCATGTGCTTCAAGTGAGACACATTTGATGGCATCGAAAGAAGCCTCCAAAGTTGTTACTGCTAGGCAAAAATTCTGCAGATCTTATCCATTCCTATCACCTGGTGTGTCCAAGGAACAAGAACAGTGACAAGAGAACTAACGGTTGCCTGAACACTCTACCTGCATGTGCACTGGCTATCTCTTGGTCCACCCACTACAGAAAAGAAATGTTTACAGAGGCTCTACAGAGAGTACTTTATTATTAACTTTTAAAGGTCTATCTGGCTATAAGAATAAACAAATAAAAAACAACACTGGAGAGAAATAACTCATATTTAGAAATCTAAATGCTTGTCAGAAATTACTTCTTTAATATTTAAAGACCAACAATGTAAATAAAGCTCTTGAGAACATTCTTTTGGAATATGACAACTAAAAGAATCGGCTCTGGGCAGCCTGGGTAGCTCGGTGGTTTAGCGCCACTTTCAGCCCAAGGCATGATGCTGGAGACCTGGGATCGAGTCCCACGTCAGGCTCCCTGCATGTTGCCGGCTTCTCCCTCTGCCTGTGTCTGTGCCTCTGTGTGTGTCTCTCATGAATAAATAAATAAAATCTTAAAAAAAAAAAAAAAGAATTGGTTCTTTATCCTTCAGAGTTATAATATTAAGGAGCAAAAATACTGTTAAAATCAATGACTAAGAAATCTTTAAAAAAATCATATAATGGAATACTGATAAAACAGAGCCTAAATAATCAGAAATTCCCCCCAAATATGCTTTTTATTAGAAGGAAGCAATCTTAAGAGAGGCTACAGATATTTAAAGAAATTCCTCAGACCACTTTCTAGATATGTCTTCTGAGGCAAGGGAAATAAAAGTAAAAATAAACTACTGGGACTACATCAAAATAAAAAACATCTGAACAGAGAAGGAAACAATCAACAAAAACCTCCAGAATGGGAGGAAGAATTTGCAAATGACATATCTGATGAAGGGTTAGTATTCAGAATATATAAAGAACATATAAAACTCAACACCAAAAACCAAATAATCCAATTTAAAATGGGGTGGAAGACATGAATAGACATTTTTCCAAAGAAGACATACAGATGGCAAACAGATGGAATGATGCTCATCCTCACTGTTCAATCAGGGAAATATAAAACAAAACTACAATGAGATACCACCTCTCATCTCTTAGAATGGCTAAAAATCAACACAAGAAACAACAGATGGTGGCAAGGATGTGGAGAAAGAGGAACACTCTTGCACAGCTGGTGGGAATGCAAACCCATGCAGCCACTCTGGAAAACAGTTCTGGAGGTTCCTCAGATAAGTTAAAAATAGAACTACCCTACTATCCAGCATTGTACTACTAGGTCTTTACCTAAAGAATACAAAAATACCAATACAAAGGGGTACATGCACCCCAATGTTTATAGCAGCAGTATCTACAATAACCAAATTATGGAAGAGCCCAAATGTCCACCAACTGATGGATAAAGAGGTGAGATCTATACATATACACAATGGAATATTACTCAGCTATAAAACATAAAATCTTGCCGTTTGCAACAATGTGGATGGAGCTAGAGAATATGCTAAACGAAATAAGCCAGAGAAAGACAAATGCCATAGTTTCATTCATATGTGGAATTTAAGAAACAAGCAACAGGAAAAAAAAAGAGAGGCAAACCAAAAAACAGACTCTTAACTATAGAGAACTGATGGTTACCAGAATATAAGTGGGTGGAGGGATGGGTAAAATAGGGGATGGGAATTAAGGAGTACACTTGCTGTGATAAGCACCAGACAATGTACGGAGGTGTTGGATCACTATATTGTACACCCGAAACTAGTATTACATTGTATATTAACTAACTGGTATTTAAATAAAAACTTTAAAAAAAGTTTTCTCAGACCTCTACATCTGGGTTAGATCCTAGATCAGCAAATCCATGTCATGTTCTATCATATCACTTTACATATGCATGTTCAAAATGATTAAGCTTGGGGTCCTGCAAGAACCTCAACTATGGTTAATGTACTCATCTTACATTTTAGATAAAAAATGATAATGATGCTTTAGAAGAATCTTGTTTTAACTTCTTAAACCCCTAATACTCAGTAAATTCAAAGGAATGGCTGCAGTAAGCTCTCACAGGAACCTGTGTGTAAAAATCAATGGCAAACTGGAACAGAGTTTTCAATTTTCTGAAATTAGAACTGGTTTCTAAAAAATTTCCCATGGTTTTCATTTGAAATGTGTAAAAAAGCTCAAAGATCATTAGAAGACTAACTTCACACTGAAGTATCTGCTATTTAAAGCCTTTTCATTTTGTAAATAGATCCACAATGGCCCTGGATTAAAATGGCCTAATCTACAGGCTTCCTGAAGGAAGCCTTAAAAAACGTAGAGTTCCAGAAATCCAAGCTACAAAATGGAGTGACAAAGTAACCTAAAAAAATGTCAAAGAACATTAACCATAATTTTAATTTTTGAGCTATGCAACTCTATTTCCTATAATAAAGGGCCTTAGCCTAATATCTGTAAAGCTTCAAATTTTAAAGACAAATGACTAGTAGATTGTTGCGGAAGGACAGACATGTCTGAGGATGCACGCAGGAGAAGGGGCAAGAAAAACAAAAGGGGAAATCTAGAGGCAGAATACTGTAGACATCTTGAAGGTCTAGATTTTTTTAAGAAAAGTTTATTCAATTAATGTTTGTTGACTCAGTAAACAGCAACATTAAATATATCTGATTTAAAAATCCAAATGAAAAAGAAATACTCCAGTGTCTACTTTAGAGTCAAAGCATTCACCTCTGGTGGTGGTGCGAATATTCCTTGAACTGGGAAAGACAACCAGAGGAATGGAAGCCTCTGCGTTGAATTTTTGTGAAGAAGCAAATGGGAAATACCTGAAATGACTCTGTGGAAAAAAGCAGAATAAAAACCTATTGTGTATAATCTTTGCCACATAAAGAAAAAGTACCCAGAAAAGACACCAGAGTAAAAAGCACGTGCAACAAGTTACGTTGGGGTAAAAGGACTGTAATTGTTTCCTGTATTTTTATATGGCTTTACTTCTAGGTTTTTCTCCAATGGGGGGAGAGGGAGAGTGAAAAACTGGCAAAAATCTTCAAATAAAAGACTAAAAACCCCCATTAGCACCTTTTGGGAGACATATATCCATAAATAAAGTCAGGTACCAAAGCAACAACCAGGATACCTATAGACTGTATATAATTAACCACTTAACTTAATGAGATCCAGCAGGATCTGGTACCTGAAAATTCACAACAGTAACTATTAGTGATTATTTTCATCTTAGAGAACCTTTCCATAAGGGCTGGTCCCCACTTACCGTGCACCTCTAAATTGCACTGGTCTTGTTCAGCTCTGCCACACACTATGAGATTGTCGCTGGGCTTGATCAAGAAATCTTCACGTTCATATTGTTCCTAAGTGGAGAGAACAAGTCATTAACCAGAAGCAGATACTTGGTAAGGTTTTCCAAACACTTAAGAAGCATAATTAGAAAAGCCACACAAACATTTACCGTATCTTTTAGAGTAACATAAGGATCTTGATCATTACTTCCATAGACTGTAAGACCCAAGAGAGATTCACCAAGAGTTTCAGTATCTGTAAGAATTCATAAATTGAAATGACAAGTTATTTCAACAAAAAGCATTTTCCTAAGGTATCCCATCTTTAGACTTAGCTCCAACTGTCTATTTCATAACTAACTGGATCATCCATAGTCAGAAAATACTGAACAACAGGAATTTAAAAGCCATTTATAGGGGCACCTGGGTGGCACAGTCAGTTACATGTCTTTACTCTTGGTTTCAGTGTAGGCCATGATCTCGGTCTGGGATCAAGCTCCACACTCCTCTCTCTCTCAAATAAATAAGTAAATCTTACAAGAAATTAAATAGAAGCCATTTACATTCGACCTCAGAATGCATACTTGATAGTTTTGGTATTCACAATGTTCTAATAAAGGAATTAAACTGTAAAGCTCTTAGAAAAATTTTAGCTCTCCGCTCAGATTCTCTAACTTGCTCCTTGTCGTCATTATCAAAAGTATAGTCATGGGGCGCCTGAGTGGCTCAGTTGGCTAAACACCTAACTCTTGATTTTGGCTCAGGTCATGATCTCAGAGTTGTGAGATCAAGCCCATTTTGGGCTCTGTGCTGGGCTTGGAGCCTGCAAAGATTCTCTCTTTCTCCCTCTCTCTCCATGCCGCCCCCCCCCCAGTATAGTTATTATTAAAGTCATTATTAAAAAGAGGTAAAATTACCCTGAAACACTGGAATTGACACAGAATAAGGGTTGTCTGGTCAAATAAAAAATGATGGGTTTCACAAAGTTAAATGGGTTTATTACAAGATTTCTCAGAACTGCTGATATGTTAATTTGCTGTATGACTCTGAAAAAGGTACTATTATGCCTTTTTCACTAAACTTTTCTCAAATTGGAATTCTCTTACAGCATATCTGCAAGGGTGACCTAGAGGAGACTCCAAATAACAAACTCTGGGAAAGAAATATATTCTAACTGTTAGGGAAGCTACTTTAAGGAAGCAGGACTAATTGGTCAGAGATGGGAATTTCAACTGGATAAGAGTGAGCCAATAATCCACACAGTGTAGGATATTAACAAGCAGTTATCTTTTTAAAGATTTTATTTATTTGTGAGAGTGAGAGAATATGAGCAAGAGAGCACGAGCAGGAGGAGGAGAGGGAAAGGGACAAGCAGACTTCCCGCTGAATGGGGAGTCTGACGTGGGGGTCAATCCCAGGACCCTGAGGTCATGACCTGAGCTTAAGTCAGATGCTTAACTGACTGAGCCACCCAGGTGCCCCAAGCAGCAGTTTCTGAATGCCATTTCTCCATGCAGGGTTAACTTTTCCTTTCTTTGTGTTCCCATGACACTCTGTCATAGCAGGACTAGGACTCAACCTAGTCCTAAGTTTAGGGGTACACAACCCAGAGTCCAATGGAAAAAACTATTCTCTGTATCTAATGAAATGTACTGCAACAGTAAAGGCTTTAGAGCAAGAGAATGTCCAATCCTCAGCTCCGCTGTTCACCAGCTGTGTGGCAGTCATTTCATCTTTGTAATCCTCTCTTTTCTCTATAAAATGGGGGTAATAATTCCTCTCTCATTATTGCAAAGAGACAGGACCTACAGATTAAAAAACATTTTTTTCATTCGGGTATAGCTGAAACATATTAAATTCATGCGTACAACAATATACCATCTCTTACACATCATTCCATGCTCACAAGTGTAGCAACCATCTGTCACCATACAATGCCGTATATATATTTTTTGACTATATTCCCTCTGCTGTACCTTTCATCCCCATGACTTACTCATTCCATAACTGGAAGCCTGTATCTCCCACTCGCCCCCACTTCACCCATTTTGTTCATCCCTCAACCTGAGTTACAGGTCATACCCACTACATGCAATAAAATATACTGCTTTTTCAAATCTTAGTTTAGTGAGTTAGCTTATTTTCTAAACCAGTTTAGGAAACATGCTATCTGCCCTAGTCTTGAGCCAGATTACTCAACTGGCATAAAGGACAACAAAAGCTCAGAGTAAAGCTCTGGAACACTAGAGGCATGATCTAATACAAATACACTGAGCTTGTGATAAGCAACCAGAAGTGGGGGGATCCCTGGGTGGCTCAGCGGTTTAGCGCCTGCCTTTGGCCCAGGGCGCGATCCTGGAGTCCCGGGATCGAGTCCCACATCGGGCTCCCGGCATGGAGCTTGCTTCTCCCTCTGCCTGTGACACACTCTGCCTCTCTCTCTCTCTCAATGTCTATCATAAATAAATAAATAATTCTTTAAAAAAAAAAAAAAGAAAAGAAAAGAAAAAAGAAAGAAACCAGAAGTGGGGGATCCCTGGGTGGCTCAGCGGGTTGGCGCCTGCCTTTGGCTTGGGGTGCGAGCCTGGAGTCCCGGGATCAAGTCCCGCATCGGGCTCCCGGCATGTAGCCTGCTTGTCCCTCTGCCTCTGTCTCTGCCTCTCTCTCTCTATCATAAATAAGTAAATAAATCTTAAAAAAAAAAAACAAGAAATGAGTGAATTCTAACCTGGGTCGCCTTCCTCATCATATTTATCTAAGTCGTACTCAGCCAGCTCATCGTCATCCAGTGTCCTGTCGTCCTCTGGGTCACCATCTTCCAGGGGCTCCCTTGGTCGTGCCTGGGTACGTGCACTCTGCATGCCATCTTCTGAAGGATCACCTGTCTCCTCTTCATCACTGCCACCTTCTTCTCTATGCCAAGAAACAAAAAAGATAAAAGAAATCACCCAAATGGTACTGATCAATAAAGGACCACCCTGCCATCATTGTTTAAAATTTACATTTCATCTGGACTTGACTTTAGATATCAGCAATCTTAAACTTACTGTAATTTTTCCTTTGCTTCAGCAATGAGACGTTTTACTTCTTCTTTACTAAGCTCTACCTATAAGAGAGCAAACGTTTCATTACAATACAGTTAAGGAAATCATCCTCAGTCTACTTCCCAGACTTTTTGAAAAAGACTAACTTTTTAAACTGGCTTCTAGATTAGTCCATCTCATTTTCATTCAATTATTCTGATTTCTTCTTGGCTACTTCTCATTTTCCTTATGGGTACCTCCTAAACAAACCATCCTTCCTTGGTCCCCTGCTTCTTCCCAGTTCTCACTGCCAATTATTCACTCATTACACTGTCACTTCCTTACAAAGCACATTCATTCTGAAGACTAAAACTTTCACCTCTGAACTGATTATCCCAAACTCACCCTTCTGAGTGAGTATGGGTCTCATATTCCTGTTCCACATAATTTTCCTTCTTTCTCTCTCTTTTTATTTGAAGATTTATTTGAAAGAGAGTAAGCAGGGGCTAAGGGCAGAGGGAAAGGGAGAGAGACTCTCAAGCACACTCTGTGCTAGGCTGGGAGCCTGATGCAGGACTCGATCTCACGACCCTGCAATCACGATGTGAGCCAAACTCAAGAGTCCGATGCTTAACCAACTGAGCCATCCAGTTCCATCTTTCCAGCTACCTTTATGAATCTACTTGAAGATCCTGTTCAAAAGGATCATTGGAATCGTTCTCTTTACTTCAAAACTGACATTCCTTTGCCTAATCAATGCTTCAATACCTTTTAAAACAATCACTGCTAACCTCTAAGATCCTTGAAGACAGAAATCAACCTGTCATTGTGTTTACACACATAGTTCAGTGTTCAGCCCATGGTAGGGATGCTTGATGATGATAGGTGATGAATCAGTCACTCAGTTTGCACTAAACCACCTCTAGTGATACAGAAATTCTCTTGAGGGATGACATTCATTGTTCCAACAATTAAGGGCTTTTAAGTTTAATTAAAAGATATTTCTTCTTATTTTTAAAGATACTTTCCTAATTACTCTCATTGATCCCAGTTTTGCTGGGATTTTGTAGAATAAACTCAGTATCTTCTTCCTATTTTGACTTTGTAGAATAAACTCAGACTCTTTAAGCAGTGGTTGCCAAATTTTTCTGCAATGAGAATCATGGGGGAATGAGGAGGGGGGATCTTCTAACAGTCCAGACCAATTAAACTACAATATATGGGAGTAGGGCACAGGTACTGTGTGGCACTGGAACTCATCCCCTGGAGATCAACCAGGCTCCACCAACAGAGCCAGCCAGGTGCCTCAGGCATCAGTATTTTTCAAAGCTCCCTAAGGGGTTCCAGTGTGTAGACATGTTGGGACTTATATAGTCTTTAAAAGCTAACAAGTCTCTCTCTCTCTTTTTTTAAAAGATTTTATTTATCCATTCATAGAGAGAGAGAGAGGTAGAGACACAGGCAGAGGGAGAAGCAGGCTCCATGCAGGGAGCTCGACGTGGGACTCCATCCCAGGTCTCCAGTATCACACCCCGGGCTGCTGGCAGCGCTAAACCGCTGTGCCACCAGGGCTCCCCTTGTCTCTTTTTAATCAATAATTAATTTCTTTTTTTTTTTAATTAATTTTTATTGGTGTTCAATTTACCAACATACAGAAAAACACCCAGTGCTCATCCCGTCAAGTGTCCACCTCAGTGCCCGTCACCCATTCCCCTCCAACACCCGCCCTCCTCCCCCCTTCCACCACCCCTAGTTCGTTTCCCCGAGTTAGGAGTCTTTAATAATTAATTTCTAATGAGATAATTTCCTGGCACTAATCTCTCTCTCTATATATATGCATTCAGTATCTACTGGAGCCGAACACTGGAGAAAATGGTGAATAAAATAAGCCCAGGGGCACCTGGGTGACTCAGTGGCTGAGCATCTGCCTTTGGCTCAGGGCTGGGTCCTGGGATCGAGTCCTGCATGGGGATCCCCCCAGGAAGCCTGCTTCTCCCTCTCCCTGCACCTCTGCCCCTCTGTCTCTCTCGTGAATACATAAAAACCCTAAAAAAATACCCCACCAAAACCCAAAAAACAAGCACAGTCTGCGTGCCCTGGTGGAAGTTAAACCTTCAAGGGCTCTGCCAATCCCTCATTCCTGTTAACTTCACCTCCCGATACTTACATTCCTATCACGTTTCAAGGCCCCCCTTTCATTCATAGCATTTATTCCCACTGACATCTACGTACATGTCGACTCCATACAGGCAGGGAAGTTTTGTTTTTATGCCTAGCCCTAGACCCTGAACAATGCTGCAAACATAAAAATCTCTGAGTAAAGATCAGGTGAACTACTCAAGTAATCTTCATCTCTCCTCTGGACTCGTCGAACTTCTGCAGGTTTTTCCTTCACGATGTGCCATGTTTACCTCTCATCCCCCAATGCCACATCAACATCTCACTCGGATCCCCGCGAGAGATTACTATTCAACTCCCAGCCTCACGACATCATGGTCTCCACAGCAGTTTTCTACACCGCAGCTCCCATCCTGCTCCTCCGGACTCCGAGCCCATGAGTGGACGGTGGTTTCACACACGAGCTCCCTCTTCCCGCTGTGCCTGGACACGCCCTGGGCTGCGCGTGAAGCTTCGGGGCTGTCAAGAAGGCGCTGCGGATTTCCCACTCTGGGCAGCACCCCGCCCCCTCCCGCCGCCAAGGCCACGTGCGCGCGAATTCGGGGGGTGGGGCTGGGCGGGGGTAGGGGCCCAGCGGGCGGGCGGCCCCCCTCACCATACCCGGGCCGACACGCCCGCCAGGCCAGGCCGCGTGGAGCGGGCCCAGGTTCTCCAGGGGGGCCTGGACGAGGATGCCGCGAAGAGGCCGCTCCCCTTCCCTCCCGGCGACCAGGCCTCACCTTGTCCGGCGTCTCTTTGGCCACGCCGCAGCGGACCCAGGCCACGCACGTCACCTGGCGACTGCGGTTCATGGTCCTCAGCTCAGGGACGCCTCGCGCTACACACTCGGCCCCAGCAGCACTGGGACCCCCGCCGCCCGGCGGCCGGCGCCGTCGCTGACAGTCCTGCGCCCCGGCCCGCACACAGCACACGCGCAGGAGGATGTTTCTGCGCGTCCGCGCCCGCTTCTGACGTCATTCCGCGGCGCCGGGGAAAGGGCCGGAAGCGGAAGCGGCTGCGGCAGCGGCTGGGCGCGGAGTCCAGGACGGGGGTGACGTGGATGAGCTCCTGACGACGTCACCCCTGTGACGGTCTCTGCGGGCTGCGCGGAGCCGTCGGGGTCAGAGACCTTCACTTTGCCTGCAGTTCCTTTTTTTTTTTTTTTAAATAATTTTATTTATTTATTTATGAAAGACACAGAGAGAGAGAGAGGCAGAGACACAGGCAGAGGGAGAAGCAGGCTCCACGCAGGGAGCCCGACGTGGGACTCGATCCCCAGACTCTGGGAGCACGCCCTGAGCCAAAGGCAGACGCTCAGCCACTGAGCCACGCGGGCGTCCCTTTGCCTGCAGTTCCATAGGCTTTTCACTGACAAATGGTGGTTTGTGGTTTTCTCCTTTTAAAGCTTTCTCCCGAGGGCACTTGTCCTCCCAGGGCGACATTTCACTACATTCTTGGGTGTGACTTCCCCACCTTGAAGCATGTAGCACGGATTATAAACCTAAGTGCGCACGAGGGGCTGTAGCAGCTGCAAAGGGCTTAGTATGCGCCAGCTACGATCTAAATGCCTTATGTTAGCTTGGTTACGTCTTAAGCCTGTGTGGGAAGTCTTTTTTTCAATTTTTAAAAATTTTTATTTATTCATGAGACACAGGCGGAGGGAGGAGCAGGGTCCCTGCGGGGAGCCCGATGCGGGACCCCGGGGTCACGCCCTGGGCCGAGGGCAGACGCCCAGCCGCTGAGCCGCCCGTACCCTGCGGGTCTTACTCCCCTTTTACACACAGGGGTCCCACAGCCCGTGATGGTGTCGCTAGGACGCGACCCCTGGCGGTGTGACCCTAGAGACTCCTTGTTACCTGTGCCGCGCTCCTCAGCTAAGGTCAGAGTCACCTATTCCAGGAAGTGTCCTTGCTAGAGGTGACTGCAGAATGGCAAGTCTTCGCATCTGGGTTTGACTTCCTTCTTGGCTGTGTGGCTCTGTCTAGCCCATCTGCCCCCTCTGAGCTTCCATCGGGCTCTCCTACCTCAGACAGGAGAGCAAAACCAGGAGAGTGGCTGCAATGGGAAGTATATGGTCTGCCCCTGTTGCATGGCCAAAGTGGGCTGTCCACCCGTGGGGTCAACTCATGGACGTTTTTGCAACAGATGTGTCTTCACGTAAAATATCTTACGTGGTTCTCAAAACAACACTGATGAGACATCAAGAATTACCTCCATTTTTAAGGTAAAAGTTAGCGGTCACAGTGCTGAAAAGCCTTACTACCCTGAGATCGCCCGTGGGTGGAAACTGCAGAACTCCAACCAGGCACCATCGTCTCTCCCCACTTGGCCGAATCCCGGTGAGCTCTACCAGCCTGAGGAGGGATCCTCTCAGGAGTGAATCTCACTCTGAGGGCAGGCAGATGATGAGTTCATGAAGACCTCTTCCAGTGCTATTTCTGTAAACTGATTCTTCTGTGGTTTCTTTGCTTTTGGCTCGTTTAGAAAGGTAATATGGCAGATTGTATTTTTCCAGAAGTGGAGGCAACAATTATCTTCCTTCACACAAGTTTTTCTTCCATGTGAGATTTTAATACTTTATCATCAAAGCACGGAGTTTAATTCTGCCCACCCCTCACCTTGATTCTGGGGGCGTTTATGACGACTTTGACTCATAGAGTAGAACAGAAGTGACACTTCCAAGGTTAGGCCACAAATAGGATGCAGGTTTTGTCTTTTCCCCCTTTTTTCCCGAAATACTCATGCTAGGTGCTCTGAGCTATCATATAAAAAGTTTGAGGGGTGCCTGGGTGGCTTAGTTGGTTAAGCATCTGATTCTTCATCTCGGTTCAGGTCTTGATCTCAAGGTTGTGAGTTCAAGCCTTGCGTTGAGCTCCACACTGGGTGTGGAGCCTACTTAAAAAAAAAAGAATAAAAACGAAAAGTTTGACTATTCTGAGGCCACTGCATTGGGAGGAATCCACACATGGAGAGGTCACATTTGGGGGCTCCAATAGCCAGTCCTAGGTTTTGAGTCAGCCCAGGCATGTAGCTGTAAGAGCCTTTAGATGACGCCTGCACCGAGTCACCCTTGGCCTTCAGGTCTCCCTAGCTGAGGCCCAGTACCATGGAGCAGGACTGAACTGTCCCCACCGTGCCCTGCCCAAAGTCCTGACCCCCGGAATTTGTGAGCTTAGTTAAATGGGTATTTCAAACCATTAAGGTTTTTTTTTTTATCTTCTCACATTTTTTATTATGGCAAAATACATACAAAGTTTACCATTTTGACCATTTATATTTTTTAAAGATTTTATTTATTTGAGAGAGAGAGAGCGCACACAATGAGGGGCAGGGGAGGGGCAGAAGCAGAGGGAGAAGCAGGTTTCCCACTGAGCAGGGAGCCCAATGTGGGCATTTATCCCAGAACCCTGGGGTCATAATGTGAGCTGAAGGTAGATGTTTAATTGACTGAGCTACCCAGGAGCACCCCCCCCCCATTTAAACCACTTTAAAATGTACAGTTCAGTGGCATTAAGTACCAAACCACTGAATACTGAGGTCATTTTTAAAATTCAGCAATAATAACTGGAACAGGCAAGAACCTGTGCTATATTTAAACTAGGGCACATGAAATGACTTATCAGTGGAGGCTGATCTATTAACACTTGGCTGGGCTCAGCCAGGTGTGCACACGGGAATACACGGAATGGCTCGTGTTTGAATATTTGCCTCTGGATCTGTTCCCTCTGTGTGAGCCAGGTGCTGCTCTATGATGGTGCCTGGTGCAGAGTGGGCACCTGATAACTATTTGTTGTTGTTATTGTTTTAAAGATTTTATTTATTCATCTGACAGAGAGGGGGTGAGAGAGCATAAGCAGGGGCAGAAGGAGAGGGAGAAGCAGACTCCTCGCTGGGCAGGGAGCCTGACGCGGGGCTGGATCCCGGGCCCCTGGGATCATGACCTGAGCAGATGCTCAACTGACTGGGCCACCCAGGTGCCCCAATAACTATTTGTTAAATGAATGAGGAAATTGGATCATAGCAGGTAGAGTAGAACTCCAGTTATTTGGGGCCTGCTAAGCTTGCACTTGCACCCAGACTACTACCACTTCAACCCAAGTTGTGAATTCCCTTTAAAAAATAAAGATCCAACTTCAGTTGGCATTATTAATTCTTTATAACAAGAATTGAAAGTGATTGAGCTTAACTAGCTCCATTGCTAAGCCTGATTTTTGGGAACATTGATGAGCATATTTGACTCAGAAAAGTCTCTTTGCCAGAGGCCAGAAAAAATGTACTTGGTTGCATGTTGACTATTCTTAGAGCTGAAGTCCCAAAGGATAGGACCCAGGCCCAAGCGAGGGTCTTGTTACCCCCTCTAGCTCAGGGCTGTGTATAATTAGGCTCATGAACGTTAGTTCGGATTGGCTGTGAGCTTTGGAAGGGAAGGGAAGTCTGGGAACCCTCCTCCCTGATCATCTGAGGCTGTTTCCCACCCCTCCTCCAGTTAAACCCAATAGTAGCTGATGAGGAGTGGAAGAAATAATGATCGCTACCAGTTACCAAGTGCTGGAGACTTGTACGACAAACAGATTTCCCGGCAACAAAATCGGGTATGCAGAAATGTCACTTCGTTTTTCTGGGAGTGAACTTCATTTCCGCTTTCATGAGAACAGGAACGATGAGGGTTTTGCTACCATAGACGAGCCAACACCCAGCATGTGTCTGGCATGATTAATGCCCATAAATGTTGAATAAATGAATGATATCAGAGTTCTAAACTGAAGTTCAGAGACATCAAACAACTCGCCCCGTGTCACACAGTAAATGGCAAGACACTGTCTTGGCTCCTAGCATAGAATCCTTTCCTCTCTGCCAATGTTTTCTCATTCATTCATTAATTCATTCATTCATTCATTCGTCTGTCAGGACTCTTTTGGTTGCAAGTGACAGGTAACTCAACTCTAATTGCCTAAGACAAGAAATGGAAATTATCTGCTCAGATGATCCATGAATCCGGTGACACAACTGGCTTCTGACTCAGCTGGATTCAGGGGCTTATAGCACGTCACCAGGATCTGACCTCTCCCATCTTGTCTCCGTCTTCGACTGTGTTGGCCAATTCTACGCCTTCAGCAGCTTCATTCCTGCAGCATCCTTACTTCTTGCATCCTTAGCAGAAGAGCATTTGCCTTTATGTCCACTTCTGTTTCCTTTGTCTCCTAGGTTTTAGAATGGTCACTTGCCCGTCCCTGAATAAGCAAGTGTGGTCAGGATAAAGTGAAGCTTTGCTTGGTTGAGTCTGAGCCATGTGTCCAGCTCTGGAGCCTAGGAGGGAGTTGGCCCTTACGTGGAGCACATGGGTGACAGCAGGGAAGGGTGCATGCTCTAGAAGAATATTGGAGTGCTGCCACCACGTATAGCTGGGGAGAAAGACAGTTGCTCACAACACTCAGCAAACATTCTCCCTGCCACCTTGGTGCAGAGTTCTGTATGGGAGACAAGGAGCTACGAAGGTGAGTATGTAACAGGAGCTTCTACCCTAATGGAGGGTCAGAGCCGTAAGTCAAGGGAAAACCAAACAAGATGTGCAAGCAAATGCAGTTGCTGCAACCTGACGGGCTCACTCACTGTTCACTCTCTAGCTGCGGGATGACGGCTGAGGTTTCTGATCACTTAGCTTCCACCAAACACTGTGTTTCTGCAAGCCTATCCTCCTTCATGCTGTCACCATCCCCTCCTCTTAGAAAAACTCCTCCCAGGGGCACCGGGGAGGCTCAGGGATTGAGGATCTGCCTTCGGCTCAGGTCATGATCCCAGAGTCCTGGGATTGACTCCCACATTGGGCTCCCCACAGGGAGCCTGCTCCTTCCTCTGCCTGTGTCTCTGCCTCTGTGTCTCTCATGAATCAATAAATAAAATCTTTAAAAAACCCTTGTTTTCATGTCATTTGCTCTCCTGTGTGACATGAATGTCGGGGGCAGAGTGACTGTGGGGAGAACCATGGGCAGAATCCTCACAGCTAACCTAGGGGAGATGATGTGATGTGGACGAAGGGGTGGCTGGCTCGGGGATCCAGGCAAGTGGGACAGACACCAGCTCCTGCTGGGAAGATGTGTAAAGAATTTGTGCCCATATTTAGTCTACCACAGACGGGAGGCCAGAAAGAGAATGTGACGGATCCACGACCACATATCATGTTAGGCTCAGAGCCCGGGCCTCTGACATTAGTTTATGAGGCTCCATCTACACCCACAGAGCCTCTCTTGGAGGGGGAGGCAGAAATGTGTACCCAGTAAAGAGTGAAATGCTTTCGCTTAATCCAACTATAATGAAATCAGTCTTGGGGCGCCTGGGTGGCTCAGTTGGTTGAGCATCTGAATCTTGGTTTTGTCTCAGGTCATGATCTCAGGGTTGTGGGATTGAGCCCCACATAGCGCTTGTCGCTTAGTGTGGAGTCTGCTTGAGATTGATTCTCTCTCTCCCTCTCCCTCTGCCCTTCCGCCTGCCCTCTCTCTTTCTCTCTCAAATAAATTAAAAAACCTTTAAAAAATTCAATGTCATTCTTGCCATTTCAAGCCCCACTATGGTGGCACTAAGAGATTTCTAGGGGGGCAGCAAATCGGAGCCAATTGTTGATAAGAAGCAGAGGAAGTATGGGTGGGGCCAAGGTTCTGAGCTTCCCTTTCAGGATGCTGAAGGACAAGGACTTGACTTTATCTTAAAGGATCCTGAAGATGAGTTCTGGGCTCTTCCAGCCTGCCTTTGCAAGTAGCAGTCACCGCCCAGGGCAGGCTGACCGCAAACCAGTCATGTGTGTCTCCTCCACTAGCCTGTGTCTGATCCCTCTTAGTGTTCCCAGAGCTTGGTGGAAAATACATGCCAAATAAATATTTTGGAAAGAAACCTGGGCCCCTGCTGAGGATGGAGTGGGTGGAAGGATAAAGTTACTGCCTGGCTGTGAGGTTCATTACAGCAGCAGAGAAGTTGTCAGATTCTAATCACGTGTTCATAACTACAGTGTGCTTTTTAAAAAATTATTTATTTATTTATTTATTTTATTCATTTATATGAGAGAAAGAGTGCATGAGCATGAGCAGGGGAAGGGGGAGGGGAGGGGGGCAAGGAGGGTGGGGGGAGGGAGAATTAGGCTCCTGCTGAGCAGGGAGCCCAAAGAGGAGCTCGATCCTGGGATCATGACCCAAGTTGAAGGCAGATGCTTAGCCGGCTGAGCCACCCAGGTGCCCTTGCAAGCGTTCTCTTGAAATTAATATTACTCTATATGTTAATGAACTTGAGTTTAAATTTAAAAAACTAAAAAATAACTACAGTGTTTACTGTTGTATCATCATGCCTGTGCACAGAGTAGGTGCTTAGTAACTATTGAATGAATGAGTGAGTGAATGAGTGAACCTTCTCAGTCCCTTACTTAGGAGCCAAATTCACGCTCTAACCTATGGGTGAAAAAGAAAATGTGGGGACTCTGTGAGGGGGGAATGTGGGGACTTGGTGAATTCTCAAGTGTGGCTCCACCTAGTGGACACTCCAGGATTATACTTGGAATTTAAACCTTTCCCCGCCTTCTTTGAACTGTGTTTTAGCTTCTTATTTGCTTATTCCCACTTCACCTGGTTTGGCACAGTCCACCAAGTATGGCAGCATAGCCCTGCAAGCGAGAGAAGCCTCTCTGGAGGTCTGAAATGGGCAATTTGAGAAAGACACTGTTAGCGGATGGAGGGGGGCCAGATGGATGAAATGGCTTAGAGCAGCTGATGTGTAAGGAACACCGGACCAGGTATTCAGAGGCTCTGCTATGTGGCCTTGGGCAACACACTTGCTCTCTCTGAGCTTCAGTTTTATCATCACAATGGTGTGTGATGCATTGTGCCCCTCGTGTTCCGGGGCTAATGCTCAGACCCTAACACAGCCTCATTGGACATGTAGGGGCCATCGTGCCCACATTACAGAGGAGGAAACTGGCTTCATGATTTTTTATTTAAAAAATCTTTAAATTTAAATTCAATTTGCCAACATATAGTCTAACACCCAGTGCTCATCCCATCACGTGCCCTCCTCAGTGCCCATCACCCAGTCACCCTCCACCACCTCCCTTTCTGTAGCCCTGTGTTTGTTTCCCAGAGTTAGGAGTCTCTCATGGTTTGTCTTCCCCTCTAATTTTTCCCCATTCAGTTCCCCTCCTTCCCTTATGATCCCTCTCACTATTTCTTATATTCCACGTATGAGTGAAGCCATATGATGACTGTCTTTCTCAGGAAAGTGGCTTTAGATTAAGTAAGGAGCCCAAGACCTCAACAGCGAAGAGTGTGAACCAGTATTTGAATTCAGATCCATGTGCCTCCAACACCTGTCCTGAGACAGGAAGCTGTCCTTGAATTATCTAGGTAACTGATCCCTTCTCCTTCTCCATGCTGCATCGCAGGCAAAGCTATGGTCTCCCTGGGATGAAAAAGTCACGTTTCGTTAATAGGGATATAGGGCTGAAATCCTAGCTGTTTGGGGCACTCTGTAAGTGCATTGGCATTGCCCTGTACCTCTTCTGGATGCCTTTTTTTTAATCTTTATTTATTTATGATAGTCACAGAGAGAGAGAGAGAGAGGCAGAGACACAGGCAGAGGGAGAAGCAGGCTCCATGCACCGGGAGCCCGACGTGGGATTCGATCCCGGGTCTCCAGGATCGCGCCCTGGGCCAAAGGCAGGCGCCAAACCGCTGCGCCACCCAGGGATCCCCTTCTGGATGCTTTCTAAAGCCCTTTTATGGTGCTACACATCTTCTTGAACCTGCATCTCTCCATTTGAGAGGCTGTCAATTGGCAGAGTTAAAGGTGTCTCTGGAGTCAAACTCCCTCAGTTTACTTCCATACTGATTCTACTCTCACGTACCTACTGGCAAGGTATATAACCTTGGGCGCCACTTCATTTCTCTCTATTTTGGTTGTCCTGCCTGTCACATGGGATTAACAACAATAAAAGGTTGAGATTGTGTGTGTGTGTGTGTGTGTGTGTGTGTGTACACATACTCAGAATACCACCCAGGACATCCAGTAAGTATTTATGTTTTAAGTACTATTTTTTGCCTTTGGACTTTTGTTGCTCCTATAACATAGCCTCAAATAGCTATACATTTATATCTTTTTAAAAAAGATTTATCTATTTATTTATTCATGAGAGACACGGAGAGAGGCAGAGACATAGACAGAGGGAGAAGCAGGCTCCCCGTGGGGAGGCCGATGCAGGACTCGATCCCAGGATCCCAGGATCAGGACCTGAGCCAAAGGCAGATGCTCAACCACTGCTACCCAGGCGCCCCCTATATCTTTAATATTTTTCCAAGTGAGGCCTATTCATGGTCACAGAGACACTCTGGCAGGAATAAAGAAGGAAAATTTTCACTGGGCACTTTCAGAATTGGATCCCATTAATGACAACCCTGCTTGTAGGGCACTGTGAATTAATATATGAAATGCACAGAATTACAATTATGTTCTGAGTGGTATGAGTATATTGATTCTGTTATTTGAGGGTAGAAGTACTAATTTCTCATTTGCAAATATTTAAAATAAATTGAAATTCTTATAATCTTATTTTTGCCTTTCTTCATTTTTGCACCTGGAGCTTGCAAAACAGACGTGACCTGGGTTTCTCTTGGCCTCCCAGAGGCCCCAATCTATGCCAAAGGAGCAGGACTGGAAACTGTTAAACCTCAGAAATCCCCTGGAAGAGGAAAATATAAGTGAGTGAGCTCTGCTGTCTGAGGAGGCATATGATGACCAGGGGAACGTGATTGGTCTGGGTTGTGGGGGTGCAGAGAATCTGAACTTGTGGCTAGAGACTGTTTGAGTTGACTTTCCTGTGATCCAGCAACCTACGGGGAAGAATTCCTTCCATACCAGCATGCTGAGCAGTGACTGGAACCCAAGCCCATCTCCCTAGAACAGAACTTCTCCACTCTGGCACTACTGACATCGGGGGCTGGATAACTCTGTGCCGTGGAGCCTGTCCTGTGAGGGATGGTGAGCAGCATCTTGGCCTCTGCCCACTAGGTGCCAGTAGCTTCTCTTTCTCTCGATTGTGACAACTACAAGTGTGTCCAGACATTGCTAAATGCCGCTGGGGGAAAATCTGTACCCCTCCTCCTACACCATGGTGTCACAAGGCAGAGGTTTGCTAAACCAAGTCCCAATCATGCGGTTAGTGCCCTGGTCAGACATTCCTGGAGACCTGGGAAGCTGTCCTTGAATTATCTAGGTAACTGATCCCTTCTCCTTCTCCATGCTGCATCGCAGGCAAAGCTATGGTCTCCCTGGGATGAAAAAGTCACGTTTCGTTAATAGGGATAAAATCCTAGCCGTTTGGGGCACTCTGTAAAAATCACAGCTTCTTGTTATAACTTTCATGCTCTCAAAGACATTTCTAGGGAAGCCGTTTCAGACTGTCACTGGTCCCCTAGGTGCACCACTCAAACATCCTCTTTCAAGCCTTCACATTTCTCTCCTTCAATCCTCTTCTCCATTCCTGTCGGTGGTGGCCTGTCTGCCCTACTTGGGACACAAGCTGCTTTTGGCAAACCTCATGCATGTATCGGTGGTTTTATAAATAGCCCTTAACTTTCTGTGTCATTTTCCCCCAGAGCGGAATGATTTTTTTAAAGATTTATTTATTTATTTATTCATGATAGATATATATATGTATATAGAGAGGCAGAGACACAGGAGCGGGGAGAGGCAGGCTCCATGCCGGGACGCCCGACGCAGGACTTGATCCCGGGTCTCCAGGACCCGGCCCTGGGCCAAAGGCAGGCGCCAAACCGCTGAGCCACCCAGGGATCCCCCGGAATGATTTTTATCTACTGCTTGATAAAGAAGCGAACTCCCAACGTAGTCAGCAGAAACAAGTGGCCGGAAGGGTGAGCGCATACACAGGGTTCCAAGGTTCTGCCCCGACATCCCCCTTGGTGAGAGGCGGCCGGAAAGAAGCAGGGAGGGTCAGGCAATCAGCACATTCACAGCTGAGGGAACATCTGCGGCCTCCAGTGTGTGTGTGAGGGGATTATTGGCAGAAGGATGCACTCTCCGAAACTCCCAGAGGGTGTGGTGGTCTCCAAATGGCTTATTACTGCTGATTGACTCAAGCACCCTAAGAATCTTCTCCCACACCCCACTGGGTCTGCTGCCCAAGTCCTGGCCATATCCACATCATCTCTTCAGGCTGGTTGCAGGGTCCTGAGAGAGGCAGAAGGGCCTGATGCGGTCACAGCAGCCTGCCCTTCCCAGACCACAGTGTGCTGGGCATTCACCCAGGCCTCCGGGTAAAATGCAGATTCCAGGGCAGGAGATGTGGGGTCAGGGGTCAGATTCTGCACTCCAACAAACTCCCGGTGAGGTGGGTGCTACTGTCTGTGGACCCTGCTGTGAGAAGCAAGGATCAGAGCACTTCTTTTAGGACAAGCTGTAAGCCCTTACACAGATGGAGTGGGGTGGTGGACTCGTCCTGAGGTGCCCCCACCCTGCAGGGGTGGATGGGGTGTGGGGCTGGCACGCTGCCTCAGGAGCCAGGGTTCAAGGCTCTGGTGCATGGTTTTTCTCCATGGAAATAGAGAAGGCCCCAGAAGGAGCAGCAGCTGGACCATACCTTGGACAATTAAAGGGATTCACCCCATCAGAAAACTCCCCAGTGCACATCCTGGGCTACCTGCCCTCTCTCGCCTGGTACGTGATGACGGAGCAGGGAAGTGACCCCTGAACCAGGCCAGCCCGGCTGCCCCAGGCTGGTGTTCCTGGCTGACCCTCCTTCCAGCTCAGCTCCAGCCAAGCCCACAGCCCACAGCACCAGGGGTTCGATGTCCTGACATCCTGCTGCCTCCACAACATCAGAACTAGTAGTTACCTATCTCCTGTTTTCTCTCTTTTTTTTTAAAGATTTTATTTATTTATTCATGAGAGACACACAGAAGGCAGAGACACAGGCAGAGGGAGAGGCAGGCCCCCTGCGGGGAGCCCCATGTGAGACTCGATCCTGGGACCCTGGGGTCACACCCTGAGCCCAAGGCAGACGCTTAACCACTGAGCCCCCTAGGAGCTCCCTGTCTCCTGGTTTTACTAATAGAAAATAAAATACCAAACCCCCTGCATGTTCTGGGCTTTCTCCGTCTGCCCCTGTGCTCTGCCCCCCGGAGTTTGGATGCTGTGAAGGTGATGGCTGCACCGTCTGAACTGGGAGAAAACAGAACTGGGTTGCAGGTCTAACTGGCCCATTGGAAGAAACAGCTCTTGGGGCACCTGGGCGGCACAGTGGGTTGAGCATCCAACTCTCTTGGTTTTCAGCTCAGGTTGTGATCTCAGGGTGGTAAGATCGAGCCCTGCGTTGGGCTCTGTGCTCAATGGGGAGATTCTCCCCCTCTCCCTCTGTCCACCTTCCTGCTTGCTCTCTCTCCTCTCTCTCAGATAAATAAATAAATCTTAAAAAACAAAACAAAACTCGACAACCATGAAAAAAACAGAACGCCCAGGTAAGTTTGAGGAGTTTCTAGTGGCTTATTTTTGGTTCCTCTGAGAGGTTGCAGCTAAAAGCCAAATTTGTTTTTCCAGTGCCCATGGTGGCTGAAGGCCAAGGAGCCTCCTGTCCTCTGTGCAGAGGCCACAAGGAGCAGCCGTCGATGCGCCGCAGTCACCACTGCAGGGTTCACCTTCTTCCCCCTGGGACGGGAATGAAGGAGGCCTTGCATCACATGCTCTGGGGCCTTCCCTCGTCTACAAGACTCTTCAAACCTCACACACAAAAAACTGCCTCCAGGGGCGCCTGGGTGGCTCAGTGGTTGAGCGTCTGCCTTTGGCTCAGGGAGTGATCCCAGGGTTCTGGGATCGAGTTCTACATTGGGCTCCCTACAGGGAGCCTGCTTCTCTCTCTGCCTGTCTCTTTGCTATGTGTCCCTCATGAATAAATAAATAAAATCCTAAAAAAAAAAAAAAAAAAGAAAGAAAGAAAAAAAAAAACTGCATCCAGAGGAAGCTGACCTTGGCATCACAGCGCACCACAGATACACAACCATTAACCTTCCCCTGACCCCCCAGAAGGCTTTTTCTTCCTCTTCTGAATAGGTTTCTGAATGGCAAAAAATAAATGAATTTATTTTTTTAAAGCAGCCGAGAAAAAGATCTCATTTTTCCACCTCCCTTGAAAGGAGGCATTTTATTTTATTTTTTTAATTTTTAATTAAAACTTTTTTAAAGATTTTATTTTTAAGTAATCTCTACACCCAATGTGGGGTTTGAGCCCTCAGTCCTGAAATCAAGAGTTGCACACTCCATGGACTGGGACAGCCAGGCACCCCGAAAGGAGGCATTTTAAACAAAGAGCTTGGCAAAGAGCGAAAGCTCGCATAGAAGTCACCAACGTCGTCTGCACCACGTCCCAGCCCTGCGCTTACTTTCAGCCTTGCTGTCGGCACCTCAGTTTCCCTGTCTGTACAATGGGAATACAAATCCCCATCACGTAAGAGTCACCGTGAGGATTGAGGCAACACTCAGAATGCGTTTGGCACAGTATCTGCCACGTGATAAATGCTCAATAAACGTTAGATCCCACTGTGATGTCCAAGTCAGAGCAATGCTGGATTTTACTTGTTTTCAGATTTATAGACGTTGCACGGTGTCTTTCCGTGGCACATATGTACAGGACTGAGCTGTGGCGGTCCTTCCTCTATCAGCATCTCATTCTCTAAAACCGGAGCGAGTCCTTCCAGGCCAGTTTCTGTGCTCCATGCCGTCCAAGGGGACACGGGATAGAGAGGAGGGGGAAACGCACCGCCGACGTGTGCACTGGACATGACACTTCAGCCACACAGAAGCATCTCCGAAGCAGCACACAGGGGCATGCATTGCTTCCACTGCCTCTGGGATGAAATGTGGCGATTTACTGACAGTCACCTAGTAAAATTCTGTACCTAAGAGCTCAGAGCACAGGAGAGGAACAAAAGGCTGGGGTGCCCCTGGGGAGGGACGGGTTCCCGGGAGTGAGGCTGTCAAGGGAGTGTTGTGAATTAAACTGGACCCTGGTGACTTGATGGGATGGGCACTGGGTGTTATACTATATGTTGGCAAATTGAATTTAAATTAAAAAAATGAAAAAAAAAAAGGAAACAAAAAAATTAAAATAAACTGGACCCTGGGGGATGAGTCTTGGAACTCCTAGTGTGGTAGGAGGGGAGCTGTGAGGCTGCCCGGGGCTGGATGCCCAGAGAGCCACTGCTGCCGGCCCCTACCCCCACCTGAGGCTGCAGGCAGGTGGAGTCAGCCAATCGGCGACGAGACGAGGAGTCCGGTGGCAGTAGCTCCAGGGGGGGAGCAAAGCCAGCTGCTTCTCTCTGCTTGGGGAACAAGCTTTGCTGCGTTATGACAAAGCCCCACCTTCCACCATCGCTTCAACCTCTCTCTCCCTTACCTGCTGGGTCAGTGCAGCGACATTCTGTGGGAGGGAAGACCGAGGCTAGCTGGTACCTGTGGCCAAACTGACGCACAACTCATGGTTTGTCTCTATTGAATCTGGTTTTAAAAAATGTGCAACTGATGTGGTGTTGACACATGAAATGTCACATACCCGGATTTCATTCTATTCTCAGAAATGGCCCTTCCCTAACTTGATCACTTGCCCGAAATCCATTCTTTTCCCTTTATAAGAAGAAGTCCCATTTTTCAGTAACTGAATTAATTTCTAGCTACTTTTTCTATTCCTAGCTGGTGAGGTTTTGGAGACTGTTTCTCTTCCTCTTGTAGTGGATAAGTAAGAGTAATGAATTGATCTGCTGCCTCACTAACATGATGAGGATAAATGGGGTGGCAGGCTTTAATAAAATGCCACACTGGCAAAAAATGAAGGCAAGGAGGTCATTACAAATTTTACATAAGATATATCAAGATGGGTTTTCTGAGCCAAATAGATGATTAATATCAGAAGGAGAGAACTGATAATGACAACACCTCTGAGTCGTAAGGGCCCTTTAAATTCTTTCCCCCATTTATTGGTTGAATCTCTATCAAGTGGTTGACCAGCACTTTCTGAAATGCTTCTTGTGATGGGGAACTCGTTACCCCCATGTCAGCTCATTCCATCTTTGGAAGGCTTTGCTCAGACTTTTAAAAGTTTTTATTGATACTTTGTGAAGTCTGAATTCTTGAAGAGTCCATCATTAGGATAGCTGTAATCCCTGCGGCCGTATTGAATGAAGCTATTTCTTCTTACCTATAAACCATCTCCCACTATTGAAGACACCATGATGGTCACCCAAGTCTTCCCTTCTATGGGCCGAACACCCCAGTTCCTTCAGCTGCCCTTTCAATTTTTGGTTACCTCCTCCTCCTCCTGCTCCTCCTCCTCCTCCTCCTTCTTCTTCAAGTTTTATTTATTTATTTGAGAAAGCTAGAGATAGTGACAGAGAGCATGAGCAGAGAGGAGAGGGAGAAGCAGGTTCCTCACTGAGCAGGGAGCCTAATGCGGGGCTCGATCCCAGGACCCCAGGATCAAGGCTGACAGTTAACCGACTGAGCCACCCAGGCATCCCTGGTTAGTTTCTTCTGATAAGTCTGTGACCTTCATTGAGTATAGGGGACACCTGCCATGTTCATGGCCACCCATCATCTTTCTCCATAGAAATCCCCTGGTGTATTCCCCATCTCCCAAACACAGCAGTAAGAGCTGAAATTTCCCCCCTGCCCCCCCCCCCCGCCCCCCCCACCCCGCCCTCGCAAGGCTAAGCACAGTCACATGACCCAGGCTCTGCCAGTCAGCTGTGCTGGGATGAAAGTGTGATTCTGAAAGGGGCACCACGAAAAAAAAAAATGAAAGGGCACCACGAAGGAATGGGAGCTCCCATTTCATGGGGCAAGTGGAGGCAGAGGCATTAAGCTTTTTGTGACAGGTTGAGGTCACCTGAGGCAGGGGTGGTTCTCTTGCTCCTGGCAGTAGTGGTCATGGAAACCAATGTCGCCATCACTGCAGAGCTGCCATTACTGATTTCTGCCCTCACAGCATGTGGTGGCAGCAGTGGCAGCATGAGTTCATCAGGCCTTTCCTGTGTCATGGTTTGTCCGTCATCCCTAAGAGCTCTGCCTTTTTTTTTTTTTTTTTTTTTTATGCATGAGAGACACACACACACACACAGAGGCAGAGACACAGGCAGAGGGAGAAGCAGGCTCCATGAAGGGAGCCCAATGTGGGACTTGATCCCGGGTCTCCAGGATCATGCCCTGGGCTGAAGGCGGTGCTAAACTGCTGAGCCTCCGGGGCTGCCCGAGCTCTGCCTTTCAAATGGTTTCTCTAGCCCATCAACAAGTGTCTGAATTGCCTCATATCTTTGAATAAATCCCTTTCCTTCTTAAATTAGCCAGAGGTTCTTGTTGCTAGGAACCCCAACTCATGCAGGCCCTGAACTGAATGCAGGACTCTAGGAGGGATCTTTTCAGGGCACAGAGGAGCATCCTCACCTCCTCATTCTAGTGATTATGGTTCTATTAATGTAGTCTACAGCTAAATGAGCTCTTCTAAGCAAACATATCATATAGCTGATTTTTTCCTTTTTTTTCTTTTAAAAATATTTTATTTACTTATTCATGAAAGACACACACACACACACACACACACAGAAGCAGAGACATAGGCAGAGGGAGAAGCAGGATCCTTGTGGGGAGCCTGATGTGGGACTGGATCCCAGGACCTGGGGATCATGACCTGAGCCAAAGGCAGACAGACGCTCAGCCACTGAGCCACCCAGGTGCCCCCATATCACTGATTTTCATTAAACTCACTGGTCAACTGAAACCCTCACATATCAGGGGTAGAGATTCATCCCCTGGTCTAAGGAACTTCTAGAAAAGAAAAAAAAAAGACTCTGCACTTTCTTATTACTTGTTTTACAGAAAACAAAGTCTGAGGGGCCCCCAACTACAATATTTAATGTATGAGAGCAATTCCTTTGAAGTGCTGAAAATTCAGTCATTCACTTGACAGAGAAAGAAAGTAATGAGTAATTATGGATAAAATCTGCCATTCTTTTCTTCTTCCCACCCACCCATTCCCCATAGCAAATGGCTGCCAGGCCTCAAGGTCACCCAGAAGCCATTTGGAACCAGATGCTTCACTCATCCTGCTCCACTATCAAAGTCATTTTAGGGAAGATGGGAGGGACAGCTCTCTTTTGATCATTCCCTTCTTGGTCCTCCTGGGTGTCCCTGCCGCTCTTGGGAGGGCCTCTGTGAGTGCAGAAAGAAGTCTCATGAAACAGTCTTAAAATAAACAAGAATTTTCTTCTTTCCTTCTACTACCAATACTGAATGAAAACCAAAGCGAGAGAGGGTGGGTGCTTTGGCTATAGCAGAGAGGTGGGTCACATATGTGTGCCAGGCCATCAGTAAACACCCGTGGAATTAATACATTTGATTTGGACTAAAAGAAGACCAGGAACAGTGAAGGTAGAATGGGGTTGTGGGTGAATAATTCCTTAGGTTTAATTTAGACTCTTTGAACCCTCCACCTAGGAAAATAGAATTTCAAATGATTTCCCCAGATGTATTGCTAAAATGTCTTCATGGTCTGGGACGGAAGGAAAGGCTCGTAATAACCCACAAGGTTTAGATTCCAGAGATGCAGGTGACAGGACAGAAGCCAGGGGTTAGTCTGGCAGCAGAAAGAGACGGAGATGAATCCTTGACCTCCATACCTGATGCCTTTGTGATTCAAAGGGTGGTCCCTGGATTGGCAGCATGAGCATCATCTAGGTGCTTATTAGAAATGCTGGATCTCAAGCCTAACCCAGCTCTACTTAACCAGAACCTGCATTTCAATGAGATCCTCAATGATGTGCACAGGGAGTGAGTCTGAGAAGCACTTCCCTACACCATGAGTGAGATGTTTGGAGAGGTCAGTCAATGGTAGAAGGATCTAACTGCACAGTTGAAGACCATTTAGACCACTTGAGAGCAGTGGTCTGTCCTCTGCCATCCACCACCAACACCAAAATGTTGGACTAACAACACAGAACACACTCCCCTCGATGCTGCAGGATGAGAAAGTCATGTCTGGTGCCCAAGAGACATCACTGTTTTCTGGGAGCTTCGACCAGAGAGAATCAGCTGTCAGAGCCAAGCTGTCTTACTGCCACACTTCCCAACATGCACATACATTTGGTTAAAAGGAGATGGGACACTGGGGAATACGACTCAGCAATAAAAAGGAATAGACTCTTGATACGTGCAACATCCTTGGATGGATCTCAAGGGCATTGTGCTGAGTGAAGCAAGCCACTTACTGTGCAGTTCCATTTATAGGATATTCTCAAAATGACAAACCTGCAGAGGTGGAGTACAGATCTGTGGTTGCCAGGGCTGGGATTGTATGAGAGGAGGAAGGGTGTGGGAGTGACTGTGAAGGGGGAGCACAGGGACACCTTTGTGATGTGGAACAGTGACTGTGGTGGTCAAATTGATCTACACACGTGACAAAATGTCAACGAACTAGACACAAGCATTGTGCCAATGTCAATTTCCTAATTTCAATATCATACTAGAGACACTTATGATCCCATCACTGGGGGTGGGGGAAGTGGTAAAGGGTACAAGGACCTCTCTGTACTATCTTCTCAACTTCCTGTAATCTGGAATTATTTAAAAACAGAAAGCGAAAAGAACAAAACAAAAAGGAGATGGGGATCATAAGGCTACGATTTGGTGAGGTGCATCCTCAGAATAAAACATCCTTGGAGCCTTGTTGTAAAGCTTTTGACTTCTTGCCTCTTTTACCAAAGACATCATTGTATTACTGAGGTTCCTTTTCCTACGTCCTCCTGGATGCAATCCAGAATGTTCTATCCCACCAAATGGTATTCCTGCAAGGTTCTAATACATGAGTGTAGCAAGAGGGAGCATGGCACGTTCAGTGGAGGTGCACAGAACATCAGCTGAGAAAGGCTTTCATTTAGAGTTGGTCCGGAATGGAAAAGAGGCTTGGTCAAGGTCACTGAGTAGCCGATGGCAGCAACAGGACCAGAGGCGGGATCTGGTGCCCAGCCCAGAGTCCCTTCCTTCTACCACCCGCCAATTCTCTCCTGGCAGCTCTTCATCCCAGAGTTTTGGGGTGGCATTAAAATTCAGAACTCATCTGAGGTTAACTCTGAAAAGCAACATCCAAAGAATGCATCAGTGCCATCAGGGCATCTCTTTTAATTGCCTATTCACGCAGACAGATTGTCTTTTCATATTCGGAGCTAAACTTGGAGGCGTGTCCTTTCATAGGGCACTCATCATCCCACTGCCTCATCAGTAATGGAAACTAATGTGCAACATGATTGCTGAGTACGAGTTCTATTTTTTGCTACCAAGCAGGAAGTTTAAAATCTGCTGGGTTATTTTTAAAGAGGGTGAAAAATATAGGCACCATACCAGCTTCCCAATGGTTCTGTCCCAAGACACATGCTGCTTTACTCAAGGCACTGGCCAGGTTGGGAGGGACACAGGGGACATGAAGTTTCACCAGGGGGATTTCTCGGTGGAAGATGAGTGTCCACACACTCAAGTGGCAGGAAAGGACGTGGGCTTACAGCTGGCTTGTGAAAGACAGAAATCCCGGCATGTTCTGGAGGTGACTTTTGGTGTTTGTTTCCTCTGGGGATTTGTGGCTACCTGCCTCCTGTTCACCACAGTCCCCAGCCTTGGACTGAGAGTCAGCCCCATGGGTCTGTCCCTCCTGGGTCATTTGTGGGGCCCTGGACTCATGTCATATGAGTTACAAATGTGAGTCTCATGTTCCTGAGTAGATGAGGAGTTTGGGAGAGCCAATCCCTGCAACTCCAATATTTAGTAAATATAGTAATAGTGTGAGAGTATTTTTAGTACTAACATTTAGTATTTATAGGAAAATATTTTATATGAAATATTTACAGTACTTATATGAAAGATAGAAATCTAGTTGAACTTGGCTTCCATTGACTTAAACATTTCTTGATCACTGACTTTGTGTGAGACACTACACTAGGAACTAGGACTGCAATAGAGCTGTTTTGGGGGGAATTTCTTCACATCCCCTGGAGCAAGTAGCACAACTCTAGAGATCACAAACCACCATGGGAATGGCTGCCATAGAAAGTTCTAGAAATGAAGCGCAAGTGATAGGCATTGAGGAGGGCACTTGTAATGAGTACTGGGTGTTAATGCAACTGATGAATCACTGAATTGTACCTCTGAAACTAATAATACATTATGTGTTAACTAAATTGAGTTTAAATAAAAATAGTAAAGAAATGAAGGGCAAAATTGTTAACCTTCCCTTCCTTGTGCAAATCATCAGTTTCTCCTGCCCTCTGCTTACTTAGTCTTACAAGTTTGAAAGGGCCTTTCCCTGCTACTAACTGTACAGTGAGTCGTATAAACACCTTGCTTAATGTTCTCAGTGATGCTATTAACTAGTTGTATTTAAACCAACTTTTCAGGTTGAACATCTGCCTTCGGCCCAGGGCATGATCCCAGGATCCTGGGATCAAGTCCCACATTGTGGGACTTCTCCCCCTGCTTGTGTCTCTGCCTCTCTCTGTGTCTCTCATGAATAAATAAAAATCTTAAAAAAAAAAAAAAAAGCCAACTTTTCAAAAGAGAAAAACAAACACTAGATTTTATGAATGACCTGCACAATGTCTCAGGGCAAGTCAGGGGCTGTATTGGTGTTGATATATGCAACTTTCCAGACCTACTTGGAGCCTGGAGCCTGGAGCCTGGAGTCTGGAGCCAGGCAATGGCTGGGCATCTCCCTGACTTGAACCCTCAAGCCAAGAAGCCCAGGATCGAGTCTTGGAGGCTGTCTGGTAGGGCCGCCTGGAAGGGGAGTCACAAGCGGCAGGATGGGAACCCTTGTGCACCCATCCATCTGTGACCCCAGCTAGCGCCCGCAAAGCGAGGGCTGGAGGCGTTGAGCATGGAATTTGAAGACAGGGAACCCAGGACTACTGAAACAAAAGATTTTCTCCACCCACTGTGTGGGATCCAAACCCCTTTCTCCACCCACCCGTGCGGGCTGCCTGAGCTTAGTGAAACTTGGAGGTAACACACGAGGTGGGATGAAACAATGCCTAGTGGACTCACTGTCCTGGGGGCTCTACAGGAAAAAGCAATGCGAGCTCCAGAAACGGAATTACAGAACTAAAGCATGTCAGAACTAAAGTATGTCAGGGGCGGAGATCTCTGCAGCCCCTCCATCCAATGGGACCCTGAGGGTGGCTAACACTGTCTTACAGCTTCTGCCTCCCGTGATGGGAGCTCACACCTTGATCCTCATTTTGGGTGGGAGTCTCCTTTTGGGAAGTGTGGCTAATGCTGAAATATGGTACCTACGAGACAATTGCACGTGTGTGTCCTGGGGGCAGCCGCCGCCTCAGCTGGTTCCTCCTCCCTCTGGTTCCTCCTGGCAGCGGAAGGGGTGCGTGGAGGGAGCTTTGGGGCAGGCAGGTGGGCTCACCCTCTGCCCCCGAGATGCTAAGGGCCTCAGAAGCTGCAGGCTTCATGAAGGATGGAATGACAAAGCTGCCCACCAGACAAGTAAAAGGCAAATGCGGTAGCCTAACACTTTATCTTTGCAAAAGGAATAAATCAAATGGTGTACTCGCCCCGAGGCCACACAGAGGGTGATGCACAGTCAAAAATAAATCGACCTTCTGTTCTTCAGGACTGACTCAGAGTTCTGGCCCCCAGCACTCAGATGCTTCAGTTGTTTCTTAAAGAAACAGAGCTTGCGTGCTAAGCAGGGCAGAGGGGCTGGTGAGGTCAGCTGTTTACCTTCTGGGGCATGCTGGCTTCCTTTAGGCCTTGTGGATGAGTCAGGGGTATCAGTCTCCACCCAGACCCGGGCTGGGCCGGAGCGGACCAGGTGGGGCCTCGGTTTTGACCTCAGTGATGATGATACCCAAGAAGAGAGCTGCTTGTACCCTTGTGTCCCCACTTCAGAATGGTGGTGGGGGACATGCCATGTGGGTAGAACTTATTTTCCTCCATCTTCCCACCCCGAAAAAAGCTTCATCAAGGTGCACCAATGACAGCCAGAACTACACCCTCTGGAGGTGGATTAGTTGCATTAGGTCAGTGGCCAGGGTGGCAGCACGCAGAGGCCAGACCTGGGGGCCTGGAGCCTGCTTGCCCAGCCAACCTCCAGTAGACAGAGCCGACAGGTGGCGGTTCACTGCCAACGACATGAGCACCTATCTCTCACCTGGTGTCTTCATTTCCCTCGACTTTTTCTGCGGGGCCACCTCGTCCAATCTTTCAACTGGATGAAGTTCTCAGGCTTCACCTGTCAGGTAAAAAGCTCACCCGTATCATACAAAGGATGCACGGCTTGGGAAAATCATTTAATGACAGAGGAAGCACACAAACCATAACAGAAGCCTGTTGGGAGTTGCCACTGTACAAATCAAAGGGCAGAGGCCCCAAACTAGCGTAAGAGACATTCACAGGGAAGTCCGTCATTGTTAAGGGAGCGTCACACAGCGTTTCTGAGGACACAGAGGAGGTGGGAGGCAGCGGTGATGCCCACATGGACTGTGTATCTGGAACTCGGCCTCCTCTGCAGACAGTTTTTCCCCTCTGCTTCTTCATCTGATGAGACGGCCTGGGAGGTTTGCAAATGACCATGGAGAAGAGAGGCCTCGTGTATCCAAATCACCTAAGGGCCAATGTTGTAGGCAGACGTGGGTCACACGCATGTAACTTGGCCTTAGTCTTCTGGACAGTGGCTCAGGGAGCAAGTACAATGGATGACAGCAGCTCCGCTAGAGTCTAGGGTCTGTGCACAACTTCCCACAGGCATGCTAGGAAGGAGGTTTACCGATGAAACTTGGCCAACCCCAAAGGGTAAAAGTCATTCTCGTTTCTAGCTAGGTTTCAAATTAAAGGACAAGGAAAAAAAAAAGGCAGCAACTCAAAAATTACTTGGAATATTGTGGCACTTCACTGATCTCTTTTGCTTATAATATATGGCAGAGCAAACGGAACCCTGTCGATATAAACTTTCATTATAGATAACCCTATACTGTACACTCTCAGAATACAGAAAGAATCCTGCCTATCATACATGTTTCATCTTTAAAAATAATCTAACATAGTCATATTCTCTGGCTAGTAGCAAACTATTAACATCTTCTGAGAATACAGAGAAAACTTTGGGATTAATAGTAAATTCTCTGACGTGCGCCCTCCCCACCCCCCATCAGCATCACCTATGAACACATTTCTGCAAAAGCATCCCAGAATCATTGCTAGAGGAAAGGAATATGTTTATAGTTTTCACCAAATGGATTTTTAGCAAGAAGTGATGGAACATTTTTACCTTGGCAAAAATGAAGCACAAACATAACATTTCACTGGTTTGGGCCCATGCAAATGCATGTTTTGATATGTGGGGGTGTTTTATTCTCACCCCGAAATCACGATTTAGCATGCACGTTGTTTTCAACTATCGAGTTAGAGATAATTATTGGCAGTGCACCTCTTTTGTGTAACCATGATCACTAAGGCAAGATTATTATTTTACCTTGTATAGAATGTCAGCAATATTTTGTCAGATGCATGTTTATACAGTATAGACCTGCAACTTACTGTTTTTTTTTTTAGAAAAAACAACAAAACTGAAAACACAGATCCCTAAACACAATTCAATTGAAAATGAACTGTTAAGCTTTTAGAAATAGATTTTAAACTACAAGGCTGCCCTGTTTTTGTTTTGTTATGAACACTTTAAAAAGTTCCCACCCCTAAAAATTTGCCAAATTTTTTCTTCGTTATTGGTAACGGTCTCATGAATTTGCTACCATGGTTGACTCTCCCTGAACTGCAGTGACGAAGGTCCTTAGTGAAAACACAACGCTCTTCAGGGTCAGATGAGTTAAGTTCTCCAACTGTCAACCTGCAACCAGAAAGACCTTTAGTCCTCAACTCATCCATTTGACTGTGGTCCCGGCGATGGGTGTTCAACTGCTCCAGGGGTGCTTTCGGATGAGCTTGGCTTGGCTGCCCCATGTTGGCCTTCAAGCTCTGGACCCCGCCACAATCTGATCTGCAGACCAGTGGAATGTCCTTTGTTTTTCAACAGGAACACATGGGAGCTGAAATTGCTTATTCAAGAGAAGCTGAGGCAGTAGAGACAGCTCCTTGGCCTAGCCAAAAACAGACGCCAGGTGAACTCTGTATGTGTTTGTGTGAAGCCAATGCAGCAGCAGAACTGGGAAGTCCTTGGGGACCATTCCCTGTCCTCAACGTTTCATACAACAGAACCTTTGGAAGATGACAAGTGGATGGACTGAATCCTGATGGCCAACGTCCTCTGTAAGTCCTGGAGCACATCCTGGCCCGTCCCTTCACCATTTTTGTCATAGAGGAGCTGCTTGAATGCTTCGTTTTCGATGAGGACCATCATGTTTTTGAGGAAGTAGCCTTCACAATATGCTGAGAGCTCTGTGACTCCAAGAAACTGTGGAGAACGACAGGAAGCAGGAGATTATGTTTGTGAAATGCACCCGACTGCCTGCATGCCTAGGAATGGCGAATACCCACTACGGTAGGTCGAGTACAAAGATGGCCCTGATTCTCTACCCTCTGCTGCATTCCCCCACAGCGCTGGAGTCCATTTCTCCACTGCTTGGCCTTGTGAGTAGCTCAGGCCAACGGCATGTGGCAGAAGTTAAAGTTGCCGATCCTGAGCTAGCTTCAGGTGGCCACGTGGTACTTGGCACTCTGGCCCAGGGCCCCATCTCTGCCATGGGAACAAGCCCGAGCCTGCTTGGAGGGTTAGTGGCTCCAGGAAACTGAGAGGAGACAGTGACAGAGCCCAGCCAGGGTCAACAAACCCAAGCACAGCTGACCAGCCAGCTGACTTCAGAAGCAAGGCCCGTGGAGACCAGAGGGAACTTCCAGCTGTCTCGTCGACTCATGTGCTGAAGAAGGGCTTACTGTTTTAACCTCTGGGCTTTGTGTTTCTTTGTTGTACTGAAGCTGTCACATGAATGGAGTTGCAGACACAGCTCTAAGCTCTTTGAGTATTAACCCATTTGACTCTCACAGCAATCCCGGGTGGGCACTGACTACCCACTCCCTGTGTTTAGGGCAGTGGTGTCTCAACCGGGGGCAATTTTTGCCTCCCAGGTGACATTTGGAAAAGCCTGAAGGCAGTTTGGTTGTCACAACTGGGTGGCGGCAGTGATGTGCACCACTGGCATCTAATGGGTGGAAGCCAGCGATGCTGCTGCTGAACCTCCCACGATGCACAGGACAGCCTCTCCCCACAGCAGAGAATCCTGCGGCACAAGCTGTCAATGCTGTGGTTGAGAAACCTATCTAGAGACGGGGTTCCTCACAGACTAAACCAGTGGGGAAGGGTTTGCTGCCCTAGCTCAAGGGCCAGGCAGAGGGCTTGGCAGATGGCAGACACTTAGAATTTGTTGAATGTATGAGCGAACAGTTAACCAACAGACTAATGGGCTAACAGTGAACATTTACTGAGAGCTTCCAATGTGCCAGGCACCTTCTAGGCACTTGACATGCATCATCTCATTGAATCTTTAAGTTTCCTGGAGGCAGGCATATTAGCAGCTCCAATTTATAGATGAGAAAACAGACAAGACGGTAACATACAAAACAACCACACAGTGTGTCAAGGGCAGAACCAGGAATGGAACCCTGGTAATTCAAGTCCTTGGGGCTTTGTGCTTAACCACCAAGGCTCTGCCTCCAGCCTGACACCATTAGCCAGAGGATAGGTATTTAGCCTCATGAGTGAGCCTGGTGGAGGAACTCATGCTTGAGGCACAGAAGTCAATGTGGATGTGTGGGTCGGCTGTCTTCAGACCTTTTCTCCAGTTTCCAAAGCTTTTTAAGCCTCTCTGTTGGCATGAAGTGGATGCTCAGAAGTTAAGTACTCCCTGAGATGACACCTGCTGCTTTATTTAGATGCTGAATTATCTAAATTATCGAAATGCTGAATCATCCTTAATATCCTGTCCTTTAAACTAGAGATGCACTTTAACTTGTAAGGTGTGTGTGTGTGTGGGGGGGGGTGCAGTAGAATGATAATGAGGCAGAGCCAATAAGGTTACAGTGGAATGAGCTGGAAGGTTTGGATTCAAGTGGCAGCTTCACCACCTTCTGAATACATGACCAGGACTGGGGTAATTTCACCTCCAGCTTTAGGTTCATCATCTCAACATGAGAATGAGGACATCTGCATCTCAGACTTGTTGGGATGATTTATGGCATGATTCTGTCATTTGTCATATTTAAGGAAGGCAGGTAAAGGACAGTCTCTGGGATCCCCCCCCAGATTTATGACTTTAGCCACTAGCTGTTGGGCAAGTATATAAACCCTCTTTGCCTCGAAATTCCTATTCATAAAATGGGGATGATGAAAATACCTAAGGGGCACCTGAGTGGCTGTTGGTTGAGCATTCGACTTTTGATTTCAGCTCAGGGCATGATCTTGGGGTTGTGAGATCGAGCCCTGCATCTGGCTCCATGTTCAATGCAGAGCCTCCTTTGAGATTTTCGCTCTCCCTCTGCCCCTCCTCCTCTTCTCTCTCAAATAAATGGATAAATCTTAAAAAACAAAAACAAAAACAAAAAACTACTTGACAGTCTGTTGTTGAGATTAAATGAGATAATGCATGGAGTGTCAGAGCAATGGTCCACTGTAGTCAGTACTCACTCAATGCTAGTTGTCATTGTAAATGTAAACTATTTATAATTATCACTCTCCTTCTCACCAACTGGTAAACAGTGACCCACATGGACAAAGCAGGTGACCAGGCTGGGATAAAGGGAAATAACTGTATCTATAGAACCTAGCCCGGGGCACCTGGATGGCTCAGTTTGTTGAGTGTCCAACTCTTGGTTTGAGCTAAGGTCATGATCTCAGAGCCATGGGATCAAGCCCTGCATCAGGCTCTGCACTCAGTGGGGAGTCTGCTTGAAGATTCTCTCCCTCTGCCTTTACCTCCACTCTGTCTCTCAAATAAATAAAAATAAATCTAAAAAAAAAAAAAAAGAACCTAGACCAGCTAACTGGCCCTTAGAAGGATCAGGCCTGTAACCATGAATTCACTGATGCCATGTGCTAGTTCACTGAGCCAACAGCAACTATATGCATAAAAACCGTGTGCAACCTTGCGCAAGTCAAATCACTTTTCTGTGCCTCAGTTTCCCCAGCTACAAAATGAAAGGAGTGAACCAGAGGGTACCCTGCTCTTTGGCACATATAGGACGCAGATGCACTAGGTAATTAAGTGGTCTCTGAGAGACCCAGAAGATGTGGTGAGATTTATCAGGGTAGAGGGCTCGTTACCACCCATCGTTCACATCCTGGAGCTGGGAGAGATCTTAGGAATGCTTTCATTCTTTCAACATGAACCCTGCTCTTAGAGTCACAGAGTACAGGCCCTCACTGTACAGGTGGGAAAACTGAGGCTCAGAGTTGCCTATCTTTGATTCTGTGGGCCCGGAGAGCACCCCCCTTTCCCACCCCTGGCCACTTGCTTTGTACATGAATGTCACTCATCACTAGGTAGTATATGTGGAGGACAAAGAACACAATAAATACCTATATTTCTATTTGGTTATATTTATTCAATAATGACTATGTTACTATTAGATATGATATCTTACATATATTATATATAAAATATAATTAATGACAGAACTAGGGTGGAAACTCTCATCTCCTAGACCAATGGTTGACAAACTGCAGGCCTGTAGGCAAAATATGGCCCACTACCTGCTTTTGTAAATAAAGTTTTATTAGAATACAACCCATCCATCATTTATATATCATCTACAACTGCTTTTGCATTACTGCAGCAAAGTTGAGGAGGTACAACATCAATGGTATAAACATTTACCTGGCCTTCCACAGAAAAAGTTTGCTGACCTCTGTCCTTAGAGTATACTTTTTCAAGGGCAGAGATTGTATCTTACTAATTTCTTATGATATTCTGATGAATATAGTTTCTCTAATGAATACAGTGTATGCTCAATAAACACTAATGAACGAATCCCCTGGTTTCCAAACCTGTGTTTTTTTTTTTTTTTTTTAAAACCTGTGTTTTTTCTAGCACAGTGCACTGTTGAGCTTGCTGCATTAGCTTCGATTCAATTCCAAGAACCAGCCTTCTTTTTGATACCCTGAAAGAGCCATCAGAAGCTCCAGGGCTCCCTGGGCCCCTCTTTTTTTTTTTTTTTTTTAAGATTTTATTCATTTATTTGAGAGAGAGAGTGAGTGACAGTGATAGTGAGAGTATGAGTGGGGAGGAGAGGGAGAAGCAGACCTCCCAATGAGCAGGGAGCCCGATGCAGGGCTCAATCCCAGGACCCCATGATCATGACCTGAGCCAAGGGCAGACACTTAACCAGCTGAGCCACTCAGGAGCCCCATCAGGGTCCCTTTTTCATGACTGAATAAATTGGGATGGTTTTGCCAGGAAAAAAAAAAAAGATGGCTAAGCCATGCACTTATGGGATGGGCTTCTCATCTCTATAAAATTCCACATCCACAGCTGTCTCAAACAATTAGATGCAGTATAGAGGTAATGATGCCAAAAGCTTGTTAACATTTGGAGCATTGTTATTAGCATGTAAACACCTGTGTTTCCTGAGGTTCCAAACCAAGACTAGGTTTCTTTCTTTTCCATCTTTTACTAAACTAGTCTCAACTTGTAGTACAATCTGCCAGGAATAGAACCCGCATGGCATGTGACCATTAGTGGTGTTGCAGCATCCAGAGCACAGGGGACGCAGTGTATAGCTAGGGCAGGGGCTGGCCAGCTTTGCCCTGACCTTGATGCAAATATCATGAAGGGCAGACTTGTGCATTGGAAACACACCAGGATGAGGCCCGGGAGGCTGTGGCAGAAGCTGGTGTCTATAAAAGGCAAAGCTCTGGCTGCAAAGGTACACACACAAAAGAGGTAGTTCCCTGCCGTAGGTATTCCAAGCCCATAGCACAAATGTATTCCCAGCCTGGGCTCACACTGCATCAGGCTGCATTATTAAATATGAGAGCTATGGAGGCCGCCTGTCAGGGAGGCTGGAGGGATTAAAATGGAATATTGTCCAGATGACAGGCCAAGGCAAGTCCACTTGTGGATACCAGGTTCACAGGGCACTTTGAGGGTCCATGGTCAGAGGAGGGGAAGGACCACAAGACTAATAATCAGGCTCTCTTCTTGGGCAGAGATACTTTGCTTTCCTGCAAAGTCATCAGTTTAAGATTTTTTTTAAAAAAATGTGCTGTGTCCTGAGAAAACATATTTTTATTTATAAATTTATTTTTTATTGGTGTTCAATTTGCCAACATATAGAATAACACCCAGTGCTCATCCCATCAAGTGCCCTCCTCAGTGCCCGTCACCCAGTCACCCCCAGCCCCCACCCACCTCCCCTTCCACCACCCCTAGTTCGTTTCCCAGAGTTAGGAGTTTCTGAGAAAACAGATTTTGGTAAAAACCCCAGGTAACCAAAATACCTAGTGTGTCTGTGTACATATAGGAAGTAGCCTGTAGTTGTTGATTTACTGATGACCAAGCAGATCTTTTCTGTGGATTAGCAATTATTGCACCTATTTCAAAACATTTATTAGGCCAGACAGTAAACACAGGGTTAAGAATTTGTGTTTCAGGGAATGCCTGGGTGGCTCAGTGGTTGAGCGTCTGCCTTTGGCTCAGGTCATGAATCCGGGGTCCTGGGATCCAGTCCTGTGTCTGGCTCCCTGCAGGAAACCTGCTTCTCCCTCTGCCTGTGTCTCTGCCTCTCTCTCTGTCTCTCATAAATAAAACAAAATCTTAAAAGAAAAAAAAAGAATCTGTGCTTCGGAGTAAGCCAAATCTAGGTTTACACTTCTGGGTATAAACCCCAAAGAACTAAAGCAGAGACTTTGTCTCCAAAGGGTGGATGCCACTTAAGTGTCCACTGATGGGTGAAGGGATAAACCTAGTGTGGTCTCCCTGTACAATAAAATATTATTTAACTTTAAAGAGAAATGAAATTCTGACACGGGCTACAGCGTGGATGAACCCTGAGGGCGCTGTGCTGATGGCAATAAGCCAGTCACAAAGGGCAAATACTCTATGATTCCACTTACATAAGGTTCCGAGAGACAGAAGGTTAAGTGGTGGTTTCAGGGACCAAGAGGAGAGGGAGATGCGGAGTTAGTGTTTTGTAGGCACAGAGTTTCAGTTTGGGAAGATGAATAGTTCTGGAGATTGGATGCTGGTGATAGTTGCACAGCAATGTGAATGTGCTTCATGTACCTGAAATGTACACTTAAAAATGGTTAGGGACACCTGGGGAGCTCAGCGGTTGAGCATCTGCCTTCGGCTCAGGTCATGATTCTAGGTCCTGGGATCGAGTCCCGCATCGGGCTCCCCGCAGGGAGCCTGCGTCTCCCTCTATGTCTCTGCCTCTTTCTCTGTGTCTCTCACGAATAAATAAATAAAATCTTAAAAAAAAAGAAATTGTTAAAGTGGTAAATTTCATGTTATGGGTATTTACTACAATAAAAAAACTCCATGATAGCTGTGTGATCTTAAGTAAGTCACTTCACTTCTCTGTGCCTCAGTTTCCTTTTATGACAGTGTTTACCTAAGAGGGTTGCAGTGAGGGTTAAAAAATGTGTGACAAGTCTGTTAGCACAGGTGTCTAAGAATGGCTGTTGAGTGTTGGTGGGAGGCAGAAAACATCTCAAAGGCAGCCTGAATTTTCACAATGAGCAACGAGCGTGTAGTCCCCCTCCATTGTCACTCTACAGTGCTGTGGACATGGGAGATGTGTCCTGCCTGGGCTCCAGTTGCACACAAGATGACTTTTTTGTTTTAATTCCTGATCTCAATTCATTTCATGCTTTCTTCTTAGCAAATGCTAATCTGCCTGTCCTGGGCGTGTGGAACAAAATCAAGTGGCACCTAGACAGAGTATTTGAATTCTGTCAGTCTCAGTATCCCCACAGGTGAAATGAATCGGATGAGATCAGTAGGTTCCCCAAAACTGGAGTTAAGACTGGCCTTAGGGCTGACATCACAACAGTGACCCTAGGAGCCTGTGAAAAATACAGGTTCCTGGGGCATCTGAGTGGCTCAGTCGATTTAAGTATCTGACTTTTGATTTCAACTCGGGTCATGATCTCTTGGTGGTGAGATGGAGCCCCACCTCAGGTCCCACACTCATCTCTGAATCTGCTTCAGATTCTCACTCCTTGTCCCTCCACTGCCCTGAGCTCTCTCACTCTAAAATAAATAAAATCTTAAAAAAAAAATACAGATTCCTGAGCCCCATCGCAGAGACCACTGGGAGTAGGAAGCTAAAGAACCAGAACTCTACCCCAGGTGATTCTGATTAGGTGCTGGGTCCACCTGACCAGAAGATCCCCTTGGGCGTCTCCAAGGCTGCTAACCTGTTCTCAATCTTGGCCATCTCTGAAATCACCTGGGAAGATCTGGAAAATACATCTTCCCAGGCTCCACCCCCAGAGGCAGATTTAATTAATCTTTGATAGGTCCCGGGCATACGGAGGTTAAGTGAGTGCCCAGGTGATTCTACTGTACAGCCAGTGCCGGGAACCCAGTTCTAGAACAGCAGTGCTCACCACATGTACTCAGAGTTGCCTGGAGGGCTTGCAAAGCCATAGATGGTGGGCCTCATCCCTGGAGTTTCTGATTCAGTAGGTCTGGGACGGGGCTCTAGAATATACATTTCTAACAAGTTCCCTGGAGATGCTGACGTTTCTGGATTGGGGAACACACTTTGAGAACCACTATTCCAGCACCTTGCTCTCAAGGTGGGGCTTAGATCAGCAGCAGAGGCTTCACCTGAGAGCTTGTTAGGGATGCAGAACCCAGGGCCCACCCAGAGCCTGCTGAGTCAGGGTCTGCAATGTGATTTGCGTGCATGTTACCATTTGAGAAACAACTCAGTTTTTGAAACTTCCGAGTTCCTGCTTCTGTTGTATTCCGGAGGGGCGAGATGAAGGGAAGGGCACATTTCTAGAGCAGGAGGCTAAGCGGGGAGGAATGCAGGCAGCTCGGCCCTCAGTGGGCAGGCCAGCATCAGCTCTCTGCCCCGACTCTGGGTCTGTGCAGGGGGAAGCCTGAGCTGCTTCGGTGCATGGCGCATGCTCCGCGCAGCCAGGGTGGGACTGATTACCTTGGCGTGATTGTAAATATCCACACAGTTGTCAGTATTAATGCTCTTTGCGCAGATAATCTCACAGTGTCGCTGCAAGGCCTCCAGCTGGAAAAATTTAGCGGCAGACAGAAGCTAAAAATCATAAGAAGAGCCTGTTAGAGGTTGTGTGTGTGTGTGTATGTGTGTGTGTGTGTGTGTGTGTGTGTGTGGAAATAAAGGGATGACAGTAGTGGGGAAAATCCTCATCTTCCAGAGAGATGTCCCAAGGAGAAGGGCTGGGTGTACAGGTGTGACACTTCAAAGCACAAAGGCAGATGGCAGAGGGAAGGGGGCTAAAGTCAATCAATTCACATCTACTCTAGCAGGAGGTCAAGCAAAAAAAAAATGGCTACAGTTGCTATGTCCAGAAATAAGGGGGAACACCATTAGCAAGACGGATATGGATGCAGCTCACTCCTTCTGTTCATCCAGGCATCCACACAAGTATCACCTCAGAGAAGCCTCCAGGACCCCCCGCCTCAGGTCACTTCCCTCTATCACTGTCTGGCTTCCTCACTCGGCCTTAGTTGTCCTCTCAGCCCTCCTCTCACCAGACATGATGTCATGCCTGTCGCCCTCACAGAGCCTGGGAGGGCAGGGATCTCTGTGCCTTTGCATCACTGCTGTGGCCTGGCCTTGAGAATTCAAAGGGACTGCCTTTGTGGGGACGGGCAGGGTGAGCTGCTTTGTGACAAGCTCTTCTGCATTATTTACACGATTCACATGTTCATTATTTTGATTTTAAAATAAAAGCAAGTGTGACAAGAGCCCGCATCCTCAGATGGTAGCTTGGTCTGCAGGTAGAGAAGTGTCAGAGGAGTGGTCCAGAGAGACAAGAGAGTAACTGTGGCTGGGTGGCAGCGACTGTGTGTGTGTGTGTGTTTGGGGGGGGGGGTGAGATATGACCCTGAAAGGGTTCACAGAGCACAGAGGGAAGGATAAACAGGTTCCACAGTGAATACACAGCCCTCACGGCACTCACCAAGTGCCATGCATGGTTCTAGGCACCTTATTCTACATAGGAACTCTTACCATCTTAAAAACCCAGTGAGGTAGATCTTGTTATTCTCATTTTCAGGTAAGGGAATGGAGGCTCAGAGAGGTTAAATAATGTCCAAGATCACACGGCTCAGAAGGGGCAGAGCTTGGATTTAAATCCAGTTTGGCCCAGAGTCTGGGTTTTAACCACCCTGTGGAGTCACCTTTTGAATGACTGATGGTGCTCTGATATCTCTAATCCACTGGGTGCTCCAGCCTTCAGACACCTGAACAGGATCCTGGCTCCTTTGCTCAGGATTATCAGAGTGATTTTGGCTTTTGGCTTCTGGTTCAAAGCTCCCAGCTTTGAGTAGGAAAGCTGACAAGGGATCCAATTTTAGGAAGGAGCAGGGCCTCTTGGCCTCGGGTGGAAGGGGAAGAGCCAAGGAGCCTCCAGAAGGAGGGATGGTCATCCTGAACCCTTATAATCGGCTCCTGGCATCTGCATCAATGGACACGCTGTGAGTTGAGGAATGTTTTCTGATGACAGAAGTCACCAAGGATAGCTCCTGAGGATAATATCTGAGCCCCAGCTGTGCCTAGAGCTAGCCTCAGTCTCCTCTGTAAACCTCCTTTACCCCACCCCCAAAGCTAATTAAAACTGGATTTTGGAGAGCTGCTACTGCAAGTGCCCCAAGCACTCTGGCCTTCCAGGAAGGGGCTCTGATGAGGAGCCTGTGGGAAGTCCAAGGAGGCAGGCAGGAAGGACCCCAAAGCCTGCACCCAAACAAAACCCAACACAGGTGCCCCCAGACACTGCCAACACATGCAAGAGCCTGAGCTGACAGAGGTGCTACCTACGTGATGACACGACAGATTCCTTACCTCCATTATCTCGTTGTTTTTAATGAGAAGAGATTCTGGGCCACCATAGTAGAGATACTGCATGACCAGCTGGAAGAAAGGACACAGTGCGCAAAGTGTCAGGCCAGTGTCGGCACACACACATAATCCTCTTACAGCCGGGCAATCTACGAGTCCCTCTAGAACACCCGTTCCCAATGTTGCTATCCCCGCTTGATCGCGGCCTACAGAAGACTTTCCACTCAGGACATTTTTCCTAGCTGGGTATTTTTCCTTATAAAATGCTGTAACTGGTCTCCCTGTGGTCCTGCTGGGCTCCAGGTGCACCCCCAGGGCCACACTAAACAATTCGGAGCTCTGCTCTCCATCTACAGCTGGCAAGCATGGCTTCCCTTCCCCCTCCCACCCCATCCGGCTGCCCCCAAACACTTGGCTTTAAGAACCTGCACCAGCGGCCATTCCCCCTGGGAGCATAGCCCAGTTTGGCTAGAGGATTCTTATTTAAATCCCAGGGGGTGACTCTGGGCTACCAGGGGACCACCTGTTCCTTTTTACAACACAACAGGGTCCAGTATGAAGCCGTTAGGGGTCCAGGCTTTCAACGTTTCACTGATTTTTTTGTGAACAGTCCAAACCCCGGAGGCCTGAATGGTGTGGCAGGTCCCAGAGCTTTGCAAACTGGTGTCCCTTTAGAATGAGGCTCTGGGACATGCAGAACTGGCTGTCACCACCTCCCATGAAGCTGTTAATTTTTAGGTGGTGCATATGCTTTCCAAGGGAGCATGGTCCTCTCCACCATTGCCTTCTGCCTGCCTCCTGACACACGGATTACCTGCCTGGCCCCACCGGAGCTGTGCTGAAAACATCTGTAGACTGGTTACAGCCCGTCTTTGAGCACTTGTAAAGTGAGCCACTGGGGATGGGCTGTCCTCTGTGCTCCCTTCAGGCCCCAAAGGTCTGTGACCCACACAGGGCAGTGGTCAAGAGCAAGGACCCTGTTCTGGAGCTGCCTCCATTTTGGATCAGGCCCTGCCACTTAACCACTGGGTGACCTGAATTAGGTTAGGTGCTCTGTGCCTCTGTTTCATCATCTGTAAAATAGGGATGACATTACCTACTTCATGGGGTTGTGATGAGTATTATATGAAACAGGCCTAGCAAGGGCCTGCGCACATGGCAAGAACTCAATAAATGTTAGTTCTTTGATTTTCTGAGGTGGAAAAATCTTTCCCCAGTGGCACTTCGGTTGCGTACCGCCACATTTTGACTCAGGCCTTTTGAGGCCCTTTGTGACTTATCTCAAGCTACCTTTTGCATGTGTGTTTAAAAATAATACTTTTCTTTAAAAATATGTTGTTTACAGCTTTATTGAAATATATTTCACAAAATGCAAACTGCTTCTGTTTAAAGTGTTTTAATGTCTTCACCATATTGTGCCACTGTCACCAGTGTCTAATTCTGGAACATTTCCAACACCCCCAGGAGAAACCCTGTACCCATTACCAATCATTCCCATTTCCTCCTGGAGCTGATCCTGCCAACCATGGTGGATTTGCCCATTTTGGACATTTCATATAAATGGGATCCTCCAACACGTGCTCTTTTGTCTGACCGCTGTCACTTTGCGTCGTATTTTCAAGGCTCACCCGTGCTGTCATGTATCTCTCCTTCATTCTTTTTGATTGCTGAACGATGTACCACATTTCGTGTATGCATTCATCAGCCCAGGGACATCTGGATTGTTTCCGCTGTTTTGCTGTTATGAATCCTGCTGCTATGGATCAATTTACTCTTTCAGATCTCATCTGTCACTCTGCCCTTCTCTCTCTTTCTAATCTTGACAACATCTGCCTTTTATACTCTGACCACTCCCAACCACTTGCCTTTAACAGAACCTACCACCTCTTTCAGTCCCATGCTTTTGCCCAAACTGTTCCCTCTGGATGCCCTTCCCTTCTCTAGTTGTTGAACTCGGCCCCCCCTTTTGGAATCTAGCTCAGGGGTCACATCTGTGAAGCCTTCTCAGATCTCCTAGCTGCAACCCCAGGGTGGGCAGCACATCATCCACAACTTCCCACTAGAGCCTGAGGGCACAGGCAGGGTCTTGTCCATCACTGCATTCCAGTGCCTAGCACACCGCCTGCACTCGGCCAGCGCACTTTAACCAGAAACACGAGTGCTCTCCTTCTCTTTTGTATTTGAGTCTCCCATGGGCTGACTCTGGGCTTCTGTGACTAGCCCCCTGCCGCAGGGATGGCGGTGTGTTGATGGTGGTGGCTGAGACTTTGTGAAATGGTAACACAGCATTACAGGCCATCGCCTCATCCTCATGGGTCACGCGTGTCTAGAATACCACGTCAGGGAACGGTGGGCTCCTGTTCTTATGAATGTCAATGGATTTCCCTAACACCTCTCTTTCACACTGGCCAAACGGACAGTAACAGCAGTAAGAGCCATAGCAAGAACTGCCCCGAACACGGGCCTCTGTATTCACAAAGCCCTGCGCCACCACATTATCTCATTTATTCAAGGTCGGCTGCTGATTTGAAATGCAGCCCCCTGAGTGGATGGAGATCCTGGGGCTAATGGGATGGAAATTGGGCTGCCCCTAGTCGCCTTCAGACTCTGCCAACACAAGCCTTTTCTGCAAGGGGGCAAAATGAACCCTATTAGGCCAAGGGGCATGTTTATGGAGTTGTTTCTCTTGGCAGCTGTCGACCTGCATGAAGCCCAGAGTTAAATGGCATCCTCGGTGGGCCTCGCTTCCAGGCGCAGCCTCAGCCCCGTCTGTCTCGTGCCTGTGTGTGATGTTCAACAGTCTTGCAGGAAGGAAACTCGAAACAGCCTCATTTACTAAAATTTTTCTGTCAGCAAAGAAGTGGAGTGAACAGGCCCCTGGGAGCCTCCTTCTGGGTTGGATTCAGCCCTACTTGGCCTATTTCAAGCCACAAATGAGGCTTTTCTTCTTTTATGGGGAAGGGACAGGCACACAGAGAAGTCCCCGGGGCCTGCTAAATCTTCCCCACTCGTTACAGTGACTCGAGGCTAATGTGGCCAGGAAACCTTCCCCAGTCAAGAGCAATTACAGGCCTTGGATTCCGCTGGGCCCGTGCTTTCCCACATCGGTCCCTCAGTCACTGAATGCACAGAGCAAACATTTGCGGAAGGCCTACCAAAAGGTTCTCATTACAGGAACTTCCCCAATTAGTTCCAGGCTCTATGGAGCAAGTGCCCACCTCACGAGCACCCGGGAGAGCTGGGGACATGTGCATTCTCCAGCACTTAGTTCATGCTCAGACTCAAGGGGCCTATGTTTCCTTCCTCATGGCTGGGCGAGTCTTGGGAGGGCCCAAAGCCCCCCCCCCCCCCCCCCCCCCCCCGTTGGGAGGCAGTCTGGAGATCAGGTGTGGAGTCAGCCAGGCCTGACTCTGGGCCTCAGTGTGGCTGTGATGGGCAGCGGGGGCTTGGGCCACTTCCTTCCCTCCCGGGGTCTGGGTCTGGGTCTGGGCTGTAAGGTGGGAGGAGAGCTCCCTGGAGGGGCAGCTGAGTGAGGTGGTGTACAGCAGCGGTGCTCAGACTGGGCATCCCTGGACCAGCGGCGGCACCCGGGTGCTTGTAAGGAGTGTAAATTCTTGGGTCCCAGTCCAGGCCTACAGAATCTGGGACTGTGGGAACGGGGCCCAGGCCTCTGCATTTCAAGTGTGGTGTCTTACAAGCACCCACCCTTCCTTCCCCTGCCTGGAGATCCTGCTAACGGTGGCAAATCACTGTGGTGTGGAGCACGCGGGGACAATGGGAGGGAGGCAGAGACTTCAAAACGCTGATTAACCTGATAACCTAGTGCCAGCTGAGGTCAGTGCCTCGTTGGTGGTTGAAGCCCCAGAGACATTTCCTCACTGTTCTCCCCCCCCTAATCCTAAAGCAGAGCAGCAATTCTTCATAGAAAACTTCCCACGCCACAGCCACCACCGTTCCAGAAAGGGCTGTGGCCACTTTGCTCTCCATTGGACGTGTGGTGAGGGGCTGGGGTGAGAGGCTGTGTGCAGGGGCGTGCCCGCGCCCTGGTCCCACGTGGGGGCTCCAGCCTCCTCGCTGCCACCTCACCTCAGGGGGTGACTCACTTAGATTGGCTGGCTTTGTCCTCAGAAAGCTCTTTCACCCTTCCCCCAATGCTCAGTCCAAAGTAACCTATTCTATAGGATCTCATGCTGAGTAGGTGGGTTACCGGTTATGGCTCAGAAAAACAACCCGCAAGAAAAACAACCCACTTAAAATGCTTCCTCGTGTTGTCCTACTTGCTAATCTCTGCAAGAACCCCCGACACAGAGGTGGTAATGAATAACTTGTTAAAAATGGAGAAAATGAGGCTCAGAGAAGAGTGCTTTGCCCATAGTTACTTGGGAAGGATTCCTTCCTTTGAAGTTTCATCATAACCAAAGAAATGCATCTCTAATGGTGGAGATGCAGACACCTCAACAGGCTTTAGGGGCTAGTGTGAGGGCATGGTGGCTCCCTGGAAGCTCTCTAAATAGCAGGATCTGGGGGACCAGGATCAATGGTGGAAGGAAGAGCCACCACCTGGCCTGCCTTCTCCCCCACTTGGCTCAGACTATGTGGTCCCAGGGAGTCTTCAGTCTCCAATATACCTTAGAACCCAGCCAAATAGACTGATAACCACTTTCCCTCAAATGCACCCCACTGCTTTCTACTGCTGTGCCTTTGTTAAATGCTGTTCCACCCCCGGTGGCACCCCATCTCCACCATCCACCAGATGAGGAAAGGGGCCTTGGAAAGGCTGGTGAATTGCCCAAGGCCCTGCGACAGACACTGATTTTAAACAGGAGAGTGTGGCACTTCAGCCCCAGACTATTCTCTGTCCCCCCAAGGCCAGGTCAGGAGCCTGTCCCACTGCCCCAATCACGATCATGGCCAGCCTTACGTTCTGCACTCCCTCCCCACTCCCCATTATCTCTGAGTTGTCTCAATTCTCTTAGAACACGAGTCCCCCATGGGGCCTGAGCCTCAGCCACCTGTGTGCTCTTCCCAGGGCTGTGCTGCCCCAGCTGAACCGCAGGAAACAAGGTCCTGCTCAGAACCCCACAGATTCCAGCCCCAGCCACCCCTCCTAGGCCCCGCCCCGGGCTGATGGGAGGACAGCTCCAAGGGAGCACAGTCTCCTGATCACACCAGGCTCAACCACAGCTCCGGAACTTCATCCCTGCTGTTCTCTGCTTAGGATCTTCTAATCCCCCTTTTAAGCCCAAAGCTTTCCTATGGCTCCCCAACTTCTCCTCAGCCTGCATTCTTGCAGCTGATGCCTCATCAAGACGCCTCTCCCATTTCCCTGGTCTGAGTTCCCAGAGCATGTGGACTCCCCCTTCTCACGTGCATCCCCACATTATACCCTAAGTGATTAATTACTCAGAGTCACCCCCTCTGGACTGTGACACCTCAGGGGAGAAAGGTCCTTTATCCTTGTGTCCCCAGGTCCCAGCAGAGTATGAGGCATACAGTAGGTGCTCAATTAATGCTGTAGGGATAAAAGGATGGTGAACTGGAGAGGGTATAAGGAAGGGCCCAGAGTGTAGGGGACTGATGGCTCTGCAATGGCCCATCCACAGGTGGATGACTGCAGGGAAGGCCCGGGGCCCTGTGCCTGCCAGTGTGCTATTCCAGGCCTCGGCGGGGGCTTACCTGAAAGATGGGGTACTTCACATAACCAATCTCTATGCAGGTGCTGTCATTTGTTGGTTTGCTGGAGAGGAGTGCTTTGAACCTGAGCAAGGAAACAAGGGAGAGAAAGACCACAAACACATTCATAGTTTGCAAGAAACTCCACTCTGATGAGAAACATAATATCTTGCATCCCCCTCCCCACCAATATATCAACAATATAGTCCCAGATGTCTTCATGCAACTGCCAGCCCAGTACGATACCCTAATTGAGTTTGAAGTTACAACTTTATTTATTATGCTTTTAAAGTTTAAGTAATGTCTCCACGGGACAACAGGGTGGCTCAGTTGTTGAGCATCTGCCTTCAGCTCAGGTCATGATCCCGGGGTCCTGGGATCAAGTCCCACATCGGGGTCCCTGTAGGGAACCTGCTTCTTCCTCTGCCTGTGTCTCTGCCTCTCTGTGTCTCTCATGAATAAATAAATAAATAAAATCTTTAAAAAAAAGTAATATCTCTGCCCAATGTGGGACTTGAATTCAGGAGCCCGAGATCAAGAGTTGCATCCTCTTCTGACTGAGCCAGCCAGGTGCCCCTGAAGTTAAAACTTTAAAGTTAAAAACAGAGGTTAGGGGATGCCTGGGTGGCTCGGCAGTTGAGCATCTGCTTTGGTTCAGGTCGTGGGTCCTGGGATCGAGTTCTGCATTGGGATCCCTGCAGGGAGCCTGCTTCTCCCTCTGCCTGTGTCTCTGCCTTTCTCTGTGTGTCTCTCATGAATAAATAAATAAAATCTTAAAAAAAAATAGTGGTTGGGTTGTCTGGCTGGATCAGTCAGAAGAGGATGCAAGTCTTGATCTCGGGGTCGTGAATTCAAGCCCCATGTTGAGTGGAGAGATTTCATACACATACACATAAAGTGGTTTGAACTGTTGCTCTCGAGCAGGTGCCTGGTACAGGATGAACACCATGTAAATGTCTGTCTGTCCATCCGTAGGACTGCCTCCTTCATGGTCCTTCCTGAGCGCAGGCTTCAGGGCCCCTCTGGTGTTCACGGAGCACCCCCCACCCTGAACACCCTGTCCCTTCACACCACCTTCACCCCAGGAGGGCAGGGACTCCGCCTCCCTGGCTCCGCTGCATCCCCAGAGCCCACGCCAGCCTGGATCCGCCGCATCGAAGGTGAGTAATCAACACCTGTGGACTGCCTGCCTACCTCCCTACTGACGACCACTCACTGGGTTTTCCGTGAGCTCTCATATGATCGACAAACCTGTAAGCTCCTAGCAGGTAGAGACCCAGTCTGGGGAATACACGGATACTCAACATGTTTAGGAATAAGCTGTGTCTCTTTTCTTAAGCTTTTAATTTTGAAATAATGATAGATTTGCAGAAGAGGTGTGAAGACAGTACAGGTCTCCCATACGCCCTTCACCCAGCTTCCCCTGGTGTCCGCATCCCACACAGCCATGGTTGTCAAAACTAAAAAATTCACATTGGTATGACATCTGTCCTACATTGTAATGGAGAACCAAGGAAAGTACAGTTTTGTTTTGTGTGTGTGGTGGCAAAGCAGACATCTAGGGCTTGTATTTAGTCTTGGGGGGAGGCAGCGGTGAGGCCAGGGTGCTTTTAGGAACCCAGGGAGTGTTGGTCACACATATTCATCAGCAAATACCCTAGAAGTGGGATTGGTCCTGGGTACCCACTGTCCTCACCCCTCTGCTTGCTCTGGCGGTCTCCTCATTCAGCATCCCCCTTCCCCAGTTCCAGTTCAGGTCTCTGGATAATGTGGTTCTAAATGGCCAACTTATTTCAACTCAAATTGAAAGGACAAAGGGCAGTAGCAAAGCTGGAAGGGAGTGGGGCATGCCACTGTCAACTCCATAGTTAGGGAAAAATCAGGTTCAAGATGTGTGTCTTCTGGGTGGCTTATGTCCGAGTTCTGGGAAATCTGGAGAGCAGGTTTGTGACGTGTCAGGCTGGACACTGTGTGAGGACACTGGGCCGGGGAGCTCAAGTCCAGCCCACACTCTGCTCTGAAGCTCTGCACCTGGAATACACTCCATCTGCCTAGGGGAATGAGTGCTCTTGCCTGGGTCATACAAAGGCGCTGCTGCTGATGCCAGTGGCTGCTCTTGAAAAAATTGTAAAAACATAACAGAAAATTTACCATCGTAACCATTTTAAGTGAACAGAAATGTTAAGTATAGTCACACTGTTGTGCAACCAATCTCCAGAACTTACTTGGTACCCACTACACAACAACTCCCCCACTCTGCCCTGGCCCCAGCCCCAGCTCCAGCCCCAGGCAAACACCATCCTACCTTCTGTCTCTACGAAGCAGACCACTCTAGGAACTGCCTATAAATGGAACCATACAGTATTTGCGTTCTTGTGACTGGCTTATTTCTTTGCATGATGTTCCCAAAGTTCTGTTGTAGCATTTGTCAAGACTGCCCTCCTTTTTAGGGTGAAATAAAATATGTATATACCATATTTTGTTTATCCATTCATCTATCGATGGACTCTTGGGTGGCTCCTACCTTGGCTCTTGTGAACAATGCTGCTGCGAGCCTGGGAGCACAGATGCCCTCTGCCCTTGAATTCTTGATTTTGAAAAGATAATCTTCCAGTCCAGGGAAGGTACCACCAAAATTGAACTTCAGAGAACAGTAAGAACAACAGCTACACGCATAATTCGGCTGCTTTCGATATGGACGGTACATACCTGGGAGAGGCTGTGAATAGCAGGACTTTGTGAGCATAGAATGGTCTTCCTTCTACCAGAAAGGTGACATCAGACATTTCTTTGTTGTTGAGGAAATGAGGATCTAGAATAGGAAGGTGGAAAAGGATAGCTTTAGTAGAAAGAAAGGTGAAGTTTCCATTCCTCTTCTGGGAAGTGCATAGAAGAGCTGACAGGGAAACCATGGTGACAAAATATTCACTGGTGGGACAGTCACCAAACCAGGGCCAGAGCCAATCGAAGGAACACTCAAATCACTGAGGTTCAGTTTGGCCTAGGAAATCTTCCTAGCTCACTTGGGATTCAAAGTAGCATTTCCTCAGGGGAGATTCATCCACTGCAGTCTGATGCAGAGGACTCTGGAGTGTGAAAGGTAAAGGCGTGCCCACCTTGCCTCTAAGAGTGCCACCCCATCCCCCCACCTTTGCTCCTCCCTGGGCTCAGTGCTTTCCCTGCCTGATGGAAAGGCGGTGAAGCACTGGCCCCCTTGCCACGGCGTTCCAGGTGATTCAAAACCCACGCCCTTTGCTTCCAGAATCAGAGGCACATGAGCCAGTTCCCTGCTCTCATCTCCACCGATAACAAAGAAGGTAGAGCCAGCGCTACGTACTGAGCACCTAGAACGTGCCAGGCACCATGCAAGCTGGCACATACATGTGCAAACGTGTTCAGTCCCAAGAGATAGGGACCCCTGCCACTGGTGCACTTAGGGAAGCAGGCATGCAGAGGCACAAGCTAGTGACAGGTGGAGGAGTCAGGATTTGAACTCGGGCTTTGGGATTGGAGGGCCTCTATTGTTAAGCAGTAGGATCCCACCCAGATCCCAATGTGCCTGTCATTTTAGCCACGGAGACCTGGGGCTCCTGAAGGGGCCAGTCTGTCCTCAGCTCAGCACTTCCGCTGGTTAGGAACATCCACTAAGATCCCTGCACCTGCTGGGCTTGGGCCTGCTGGGGTCCTAAGTCAGTCTGGACCCAGGTAGAGGGCAAGGTGGCTCTAACCTCCAATGGGGCTTCCTCCCGGAGCAGCCGCCTTGAGCCCACCTGAGCTGCAGTGCCCCGGGAGGAATGCAGGAGACTCTGAATGGAAGACTGCCGCCCCGGGGCGTCTGTACCCAGGCAACCGCGTCTGAGATGCGCTGTGTTCTCAGCTCATGTGAAGACTCTTTCTGCACAATGTGTCTTGCCTGTGCCTACGGCCCGTGAACGGCACCAGCATCGGCCTGCTGCCCAGGCTGGGGGTTTGAAGGCAAAGGGCTCCTTCCTCTCCTGGGCTACCCAGACCTAGTCTATCCCAAATACTGTCCTTTCTTCCTCCTGTTTCTCGGTTCTCCCATGTTTCTCCATTCTCATGCCACTGCCCTCGCCAGGGTCACATGGTCTTGTCAGGTCTCCAGGCAAGAGCCTCTGTTGGCTCTGCCTCCACTCGGCCTCTCAACCCGATGGTCTACCTCACCACAGTCTTTCTTCGTAAAGGCAGATCTGATCACGCCCCTCTTCTGCTATAAACCTTTCCATAGCTCCCCAGTGCTCCTGGGATAGAGTCTAGACTCCTCAACAAGGCTCCTGGTGACTGGGCTCCTGCCACCTACTCCGGCCTCTCCCCACTCACATCCCCTGCCAGCCTGCCTGTGCGCTTGAGTCACACCAGTGCTGCAGGCTCTCACCTCTGGCCTTCACACGCTGTTCCTTCTACTCAGGACACTCTTCCAATTCCTTCCAAACCTGGCTGACCCCACGTGGTCTTCAAGCTTCAGTGCAGACACCCTCCAGCCATAACCGTTGCCTGATTCCCCCTCCTCAGACTGACTGAGCATCCCCCACCTGTGCTCTCACAGCATCTGTACTGCACCCTCCTCCCCTATATGTCCTCTTTTGCTTCTGTGTATCCACTATGTTATCTTGCCTCCTGGAGTCTGCATGCTTGGGAGGTCAGGACCTTGTCTGTTCTTTCCACACCCTTGCTCTGTGTCTAGAACAGGAAGGTGATAACACACAAGTAAGAGCATGGGCTCTGAAGCCAGAAATCTCAGCACTGTGACTGTGGGCAAGTTAATTAACCTCTCTGAGCCTCTGCACAGGTTGAGACAGGTTGTGCAGGTTGAGACACAAACAGACATCCCCTTCTGTTTAATGGGAATGGTAATATCCACTGTATACCTACATCAGGGTTTCAGTGAGCATGGAATGAATTTTTGCAAAGCACTTAGCAACCTGGCTGACACACAGTACTCCTCAATGAACATGGCTGTCATAGTAGATGCTTAATATTTTTTTGAGTGAGTAGAGAATGCCTTGACCCTTGTTCCACAGTCTTGTTCCTAGAGCCTGTGGAGGGCATAAGGCCCCTTCTTAGCCTGGGAACCTGCTTGTTGCTGGGGGTCCTTCCCCAGGGCTTAAAGGGTTGTCCTGAAATGAAACTCCAGCTGCTTCATTTGGCTGGGTTTAGGTTGTCCTAACCACTGGGGGTGGGGACCAACCCCTGGACTCTTGGGGGCCATGACCCCAGCTGCTGGCCCCATGCTGACAGCTGTATCTTGGACCCCTGGCCTGGCCCCATTGTGCCCAGACCTTGCTGTAGCCTGGACACAGAATTTGCCCTCCTGGCCAACTCTCCTCTTCCAGCCTACGCAGGTGGGGTGACCTCTCAGCCCTTGTGCAGCCCCAGACGGTGGTCCTCCATTCATATTTGTCAGTACATATAGCTACCTCACTTCTTCCTGTTATGAAAAGTTTTAACTTCCAACACATCAAAAAAAGCATTAAACAGTCAAAATCCATTGTAATCCTATCACTAAAATTTTATTTAAAAAACTCACACACTTCTAAACAACCCTGATGAAGAGAAGAGAAGCCACAGGAGAAGTCCTTGGAGTTAAAATTCACTTCTCCACTTGCTTTAAAAAGTTTAAAGTGATGTTGTCCCTCTTCTCAGCAACTTCTCCCTCTCATTCTTACTGTCCACCTCCAACCAGCCCCATTCCTGTCTCCCAAATTGTTAATATCTCCTACCTGCGAATCTTTGAGCCATTCTCTCCCAGAACTCATTGGAAAGGCAAGAGGACAACATGTCACAGAAAGTCAGGCAAGCGCTCTCCAGTGAGTCACAGTCCCCACCACCCCCTCCTGTCTTATATGGAACCAATTTCACTCACTTATATGGCCTTCCTGGCCCTTTAGAGATTCTAGTTTGGGATCCTTGTCACTCATCACTAATATCTTTCCTTTAAAGCAGGTCCCTAAAGAACCACTGCTTGGCAACCTTTAGTTATCCTCACTTGAAATGCTCTAATGAAGACGCGAACCCTACACGTTCCATATTCCACTTATTCATAATTATATTCTGCCCATTTTCTCCCATATTGTGAGCTTTCAGCCTCTCAGGCCTGCCTTTCTTCTCTTAGTGCTAACTCCTGGAATTCTAGTGCTTGGCCTGAAAACCAGGCCCTTTTAATTGCTGGTGAACGAAAGCTCAGCAAATTCAGGAGGAAAAAAAGGTCCCCTCCTCGCCTATAACTAGAGGAAAGCAGATTTTATGCTGTGTCATTGAAACAGCCCTTGCAAATGTTTGCTCTAACAAGGCACCCAGACGCCAGACATTATTGCTATGGCCTGGGAATGTAATCTTCTGTCTCAGAAGTCTGTTAGTGTGGTCGCTCTTTGTAATGTGTTGCCCTGATAACATTTTAATTAACACCTGCTTTCTACAAGGTAGAAATATATGTGGTTTTGGTACATCATAGTTTGCCCCACACAAATAGACATAAAGCAAAACAGAAGAGATTTGACTTGGCTACTAAGTGTTTCATTTTAGCAAAAAGTTGTATCCTTTACGTTAACAAATTATTCACGACAGGAACAAAAATACTTTAAAACAGTCCACAAATTCAGACTTCACTAATTTAAACGAGCTTGGGCAGCCCAGGTGGCTCAGTGGTTTAGCGCCACCTTTAGCCCAGGGTGTGATCCTGGAGACTGGGGTGGGGGGCGGGGGGTGGGGTGGTGTCCTAGTCGGGCTCCCTGCATGGAGCTTGCTTCTCCCTCTGCCTGTCTCTCTGCCTCTCTCTCTCTCTCTCTCTCTCTTTCATGAATAAATAAATAAAATCTTAAAAAAAAATTTAAACTAGCTCACCTGTTCTAAACTACCGTTTCTCTAAAGAACAGCACTTTCAGATGCTTCCATTTCTCAGTTTTTACAGGAAAAGTTAATAGGAAGTAGGAGAGTCCCCAACCTTGATTGGAAAAGGAATTCTTTATCTTTAATATTTTATCATTCCCCAGGCAGCAAGGAGAAAGGCCCTTGCAACAGAAGTCTCGTGTTTCAGGCTTCAGACAGCCAAGCATTTCTTTGTTTTTTCTCCCCCAGACTGACCAGCCAGCTTACAGCAGCCCTGGGATCCTCTGAATAAAATCAATGCCTGATGGAAAGGTTTCTCCTGGAAAGTTCGAGAAGCTAGGACTCGAATTCCAGAAGAGGGAAGGAATTATGGCTTTGGGAGGAGCTGGGAGGCTCCAGCCCCATCCGAAGTGATCAAGTGATCGTGCAGGCAAAGCCGACCTTCCCTTTCAGCTGAACAGTGCACTGTTGGCCTCCTGGGGTGGCCTGAGGGTTACCTGCGATGGCGCAGGTTGAGTGCTAGGCTGGGGCCAGCCCCACACAGTGTTGGAGGAGAAGACAAAGTCGTTACCGTTACTCAGATGGGATTTCAGAGTTCCTGGTATCCTCAGCTCAGGTATGTTCCCCAAGTGTGTGTGTCTGTGTGTGGCGGGCACTTGTCTGCTCTCCTCATGGGCCCCTGCAGGATTCCATCAGAGGAACACTGCTGGCCTGTCACTGTCACCTGCCTGTTCCTCCTCAGGGAGAAAGAGAGACTTCTTAGAGGGGAAGTGGGGGGAGGACCTGCTGCACAGATCAGCCTTCCTTCGGAATGGGGCAAATCCACCTGTCTGCAGGAAGTGCACGGGCCCTGGGCAGTCTGTCTCTGTGGGAGAAAGTCCCTCAGTTGGAGGGACGAGGTACCAGTCAGTCTCCCTGTCCACATTTCCAAGGTAGAGTCTCCGGCTATCACGTGATAAAGGTTACCACGGTCTCCACTTGCCTGACTCCTGTACCCACCTTTTGTACCCTCCCATACCGCCTACTTTCTTTGGGGTGTCTGCTACCTCTGTTTCCTCAAACCACAACACAACATCGCAGGGCTGGGCGCGGTGAGGCACTCACCCAGGCGCGAGGTCTGTTTGCGCTTGATCTCTGTGAGCTTGGGGATGGGGTAGGGCCCATAGCAGTGAGTGAAGATGACGCACAGCTGCTGGCTGATGACCTCATTCTGCAGAAAAGAACAAACAGTTCACACTGGTGGCCCCTGCACGGCCTCACCCAAGCTGTCAGCACAAATGCCTGGCCCCAGGCTAGAGGGACCCACAAACTTCTGGCAGGTTCAAGAGAAGCACCCCCGCCACTCCACCCCCAGACTTCATATATTCAATTTGCTCAGCAGGATCTGGATTTGCTTGCCATGTTGTCTGTTGTCTCTTTCTGGTTTGTTCACAGGCGAAAGCTTAATTTGTAATTAAATCCTTCCTTCTTGCTTCAATCATTTACCACCCATTGGAAAGCAGTTTGACAGCTGACAGAGTGGAAAATAAGTTTTTTTTTTTTTTTAATCCCAAACACACCTTTATCAATACTCCACATTTCTGGAAGCAAGGAATTATCCTGAAAATAGCAGCAGGAAGCCCTTGTGATCCCGTGACTGTGCTCGCCATTACCCAGACACAAATGCTCCTGATTCAGCTTTCTTAGGAATATGATTTTTGGTGCTGAAGCATATCCGGATCCAGGAATGCTCAGCTGAATCATGATCTCCAAAAAAAAAGGGGGGACGTGGGGGACAAATTCTGTGATGCAGGACTACAGCTGCCTCCGATCACTCAGGCACAAAGGAGCCTGTTTCAGTTGCCCTGTGTCCTTCATGTTTTCGCCTCTCCCCCTTGGGACCCACTGCTGGTCATTAATCTCTCTTCAACTGCAGGTGTGTGGGAGGGAAGCCACGATCACAGCATTTGATGCTTTTTATTGGGTGAAGGGGGTTGAGGCTCGGGGCTGAAAATGGGAATGAGGTAGAAAGACATTTACAATATATTAAGAAAAGTAGGTTACAACACAGTTTGTACCATGTATTTTTGGAAATAAACCCCTCTACATATATATACTTAGAGTGACGGATATGCATAGGGAATGTCTGGAAGAGTAGAGTCACCACCTTTGGGTGGGCTTATGATGTTTCCCCTTTTCTTTTTATCTATATTTTCTACAACAAATAGGAGTTTTTGTAATACAAACAAATATTATTTTTGATTTTAAAAGATGGGTTGGAAAAAAAATAAAAATAAAAGATGGGTTGGGGACTGATGACGTCAGCGGTTTGAGATATTCTTGAATTTGTTTCATCATGCTCCCGAAGCAGAAGGATACAGCTCAACACATGAAAAGAAAATCAATCATTTGATTAAAGGAGATGAGATCCCACAAGGCACCATGTTGCCTCAGACATGATCCACAGAGGCGCCTATGGGGATGCAATCAATATTGGACAAAAGGAATTCTGCTTTCAAAGATGATGCCTTTTGACCAAAAGATGTTAAATGTTCCTCTCAACACTCAAAAAGTGACTGCCTGTCTCATGGCTTTATGCAGGGGTACTCAAAGTGTGGTCTGAGCAGCATGAGCATCAAAGGGCTGGAAATTCAGATTCCCAGGTCCCATTCCAGACTTTCTGACTCAGAAACACTGGGGGTGGGGTCCAGCCAAATTGGATTTTAACAAATATTCTGGTAATCTCTCAGGCTTGAAAGCCACAGGTTTATGTATGAATATTCTCTCCTGAGTTTGACTTGAGCTGGAGGCTGATATTTGTTTCTCCTGGTCTAAAGCCTGCCACTTAAGATGTGTTTCATAGACCACCAGCAGCAGGGTGGCCTGGGAGCCTGCCAGAAATGCAGATGCTCACTCCAGGCCCACTGACTCAGAATCCATAGCACTGGGCTCTGCAGATGATTCCCATGCACACTAATATTTGAGAAGCAATGTGTTGTCAGCACAACTTCAGCCCCCTAGAATACTGTACCCCCCAAATCCCTGAGACTGAGAGTATTGTGGGATACCATGCCTGTAAATATATTACATTACAGGGCAAAAGGTGCTCTACTGGAATGATTAAGGTTACTTGCTAAGCTTTATTTATTTTTAAAAATATTTTATTTATTTATTTATTCATGAGAGACACACAGAGAGGCAGAGACACAGGCAGAGGGAGAAGCAGGCTCCCTGCTAGGAGCCTGATTCAGGACTTGATCCCAGGACCCTGGGATCACCACCTGAGCCAAAGGCAGATGCTCAATCACTGAGCCACCCAGGTACCCCCGCTCCTTTTTTTAAAGATTTTATTTCTTGCTAAGCTTTAAATTGATCTTAAAATAAGTATATTATTCTCAATGAGCTGAGCAGGCCCAATGTAATCACACGAGCCCTTAAAATTAAAGGCAGAAGAACTCAGAAGGATGGGGGAGAATAGGAAGCCACAGGGATTTGAAGCCCAAGAAGGACTGGATGTACAGAGATGGAGGGGACCACACGGCCAGCTTGAGTGGGGGAGTGTGGGTAACAAAACTGGGAGTAAAAGGGGACCCCGAGCTGGCAGCCAGCAAGGAAATGGGGCCTTAGTCCTATAACCACCAGGAACTCAATTCTACCCAAACCAGAATGAGCTTGATTCAGGGATTCTTCCCTGGAGCTTCCAGGAAGGAACACAGCCCTGTTGACACTTTGATGTCAGGTCTCTGTGAGACCCTAAGCAGAGAGCCCAGAAAGATACTGGCCTTGGTTTCCGACCCATGGAAACCACAAAATAATAAGCAAGTGTTGTTTTCGGCCTCTGCGCTGTGGTAACTTGCTCTGTGGCGATAGAACACTACTACACCTCATCTAGAGTTGGCCCAGGTGGTCTCATATTTCATGATCCTTGTGACCCCAGCCCACTAGGGTGAGCTTTCACTGTGAAAGCTCAGTGAGTGCTTGGGGATTGCAGAAAAGAGGCGGCCTGTGTCTGCAAAATGTGCTGCCCAAAATGTGCTCTGTGATGATTGGCATTGGTCTTGCTAATCCCCTGCAGGGTATGTCTAACCACCTCAGGTGAAGGAATGAAGATCTACTTTCTGGACTCCGTGGCCTGTGACAGAGGCCTAAGTCTCTGTGGGGACTGTGATGGATTGATTGGTGGTGGTGGTCTAACCTCAGTGTGTGTTGTGTCACCCGAGAAAGTAAAGACAAGGATTGACCATGTCTGGTCCAAAGGGACAATCCTTAAATACTTGTAAGTTATTTGGGAGGAGCATCACTGGCCACTCCTAGGGGAGGGCTGCACACCGTGACTCAATTCCAAGGAGAAGAGTGGGGAAAAGAGGAAAGGAATAAGATTTTCTCACTGCAGGTGAGAATCTTGACAAGTGCCAACCTCAGCAAGGTGAACAAGGTCAGCACCAGCAGTGAACACTCACATGGAGAATGTGTGCCCTGGATGTGGTGGGAATGGCATTTGACCTCTGTAGTCTTCTGCTCCAAACCCAGTCTAATCATGAGAAAAACATCCCCTATTCCACTAGGAGGCATCCTTGATGGTATATCTGACCATTACTCCTCAAAATTTATCAAGGTCACCAAAAATGAATCTGAGAAGTGGTCTCTGTCAAGAGGAATAATGTGGGGCAGCCCAGGTGGCTCAGCAGTTTAGCATCTGCCATTGGCTCAGGTTGTGATCCTGGAGACCGCAGATCGAGTCCCTCAGATCGAGTCCCTGCATGGAGCCTGCTTCTCCCTCTGTCTGTGTCTCTGCCTCTCTCTGTCTCTCATGAATAAATAAATAAAATAATAAAAAAAAGAGGAATAATGTGGGTCTAGGATGGGATCCTGGAGCAGAAGACATTAGACAAAAGCTAAGGAAATAGGGGTACACCTGGGTGGTTCAGTGGTTGAGTGTCTGCCTTTGGCTCAGGTTGTGATCCTGGGTTCCTGGGATGGAATCCTGCATCGGGCTCCCCACAGGGAGCCTGCTTCTCCCTCTGCCTATGTCTCTGCCTCTCTCTGTGTCTCTCATGAATAAATAAATAAAATCTTAAAAATAACCTAAGGAGATAAGAATCAAGAATGGAATTTAGCTAATAATAATGTATCAATGTTGGCTCATTAATTATAACACATGTATAATAGCAGTGTGAGGTGTTAATAATAGGGGAATGTGGATGAGGGGCTGTATGGGGAACTCTGTGCTATTGTCTCAATTTTTCTGTAAATCTCAAACCATTTTAAAAAATGAAGTCTATTATTGGAAAAAAAAATCTGCCCAATGAGGAAACAGGATCATTATGATGAAAATATTAGAAGTTCAAGAGAACTTGTGAACATGTGAACATGACCCCGTGTGATAAGGGATGCAGCCATTCAAGCATTAACTCTTTTTTCAAGTATCTATTCGGCATCTGCTAAGTGCTGAACACTATGTGATGGTTGATGGTGATGGTTCCCATGTCAGGACCCAAAATGCTGCCTTTCTCAAGGCTTTCTGGCCACCTCTCTTTCAGACGCCAGAATCCCAAGAGAAGACTCCCCACTCTGTCCTTGAATTCATCTGTGTTTGTTGAGGCATCTGTTCTGTGCCCCTCTCTGTGTGTTTCCTCAGGGAGAGGGATTGTTAGTATCATTCGCTCCAGGTCCCTGGCACCCAGAATGAATTAGGACTCCAGGAGGGCCCCTCTGAGCAAGACGGGGTGCTGTAATTAGTATCAGTTAATAGCTCCAGTGGGGTGAGAGCCGCTGGGTTAGATGGTCAGTGAACTGGGTTATCTTTTGAGTTTGGTTAAGTCTGGACCCAAACCTGAAGACAGCAGAATGGAATTAACCAAACTTGACGCTCACTCTATTTTAGAGACATGGGTAGGTGGGGCAGTTGTGCTGGGAAGATGCCTATAACCTCCTCTGAGCTGCGCATAGAAGAGACGTGCTTTTAGGGAAAGGTGCCACAAGGCTTGACTCTCAGGGGCAGTGTGCCAGTCTGTGCATGCAAGCTCTGACCTGGGAGGCCAGGGCAAGCCCCCGGAGCAGGAGGAGGAGGAGGCAGGGGCTGGGGATGAGTGGGCGTCTGCCTGAGCCCAAGGACACAGCACCTGGTTAGTGGTTGTAACTGGTATGCTGCTAGGTACCAGCCATTCAGGTCTCTTATAGCAAATGCTGGGTGGGCGTATAGAGTGAACTTGGGTCCTCAGGATTCAGAGCTATGTGGCTACATAGAACAAAAGGGGAATGAAGTGAAGTTCTTAATGTCATGGTTGGCAGGTGATTCCTGAGACGGGCTCCTATGAATGTGGGATGACATCTTTCCTCTTTTTCCCTGACCCTCACTTCTCTCCTAAGAAGGCACCAAAACATTTTCTTTTCTTCAGAAAGGAATGCTGGGATTGGTCCCAAAGGTCCTTTTTAGGTGTGTTAGGCAGGGGTTCTATGAAGTGGTAAAACCATGGACAGCAGGACCAGATGAGGCTGGGTCCCGGTCATGGCTCCTCATTCACTAGCTCTGTGACCTTAGGAAAGTTACTCAGCGTCTCCGGGCTTTGCTGCCCTCTTCCAAAGTGGATTAAAAATATCTGCTCAGTGAGGTTGCTAGGAGAGCTAAAAAGGATTACGCATCATAACATACCATTAGGCTGAACCAAAGGAAAGTGCTGAGATTTGACCATTCTTAACCCCCCAAACAGCAATTTCCTATAATTCAAACCAATTTCTCTTTTCTTCTAGATTCTAAAATGTCATACAATTAATGGCAGCTTTTAGGAAGAGAAAAAAACCCCACCTCACTGCATTAAATACACACATTCATGTTCAAAGACCCACTTCAAGTTGTGAAATGCTAAAAGGTGAAAAAAGCCACATCTCAAAATCTGGAGATGGTGGAAATACTGTTACTTTCAGGGGACAATGGCAGTGAGTTCTCTGCCTCAAGCCATCCTCAACAGTGGTTCATCCCTAGACGGGCTCTCCCTTGTGGAATACACTAGGTTGACCTGTGAACAATGAGCCTCTGTCTGCTGGTGCACACCTGGGAAAGGTATTAGGAAGGGGTACCAAAGAGATGGGAGGGGCACCAGACAGAGTTCCATGAGGACAGTGCCCAGTCCCATGTCTGTCACTGAAACTGGGTCCGAGATGAAATCGAACACACAATAAATTGCTTTTAAATAGTCACCTGTGTGTTTTGGTATGTACCCTCTATTCATGGCAAGTAATGCAGGCTCTCTTTATGGTAGTACTACAGCATTTCCTAAGTGCATTTAACAGCTGGTAAGTTGATTTAAAGGAAAATATCAAGCAAATAATAACCAGTGAAAGTATCTTTTAGTAATGAAAGGGAAATCAGACATTCTCCGATGAAGGAAAACTAGAGAATTTGTCACAAAGAGACCTACGCTAAAAGAATGGCTGAAGAAGTTCTCTATGTTGAAAGGAAAGGATATAAAACTTGAAACTTCAGGAAGAAAGAAAGAACATGGTAAACAAGAATATGGGTAGGCATAATAGGCCCACTTTCTCCTCTTGAGTTTCCTAATTATGTTTGATGGTTGATGCAAAAATTGTAACAGTGTCTGATGCAGTTCTAAATGTATGTACAGGAAATATTTAAAGATGATTATGTCATAAGTGGAGGGGGGTAAATGCACATAAAGGGAGGTAAGATTTCTTTATTTCACTTGAACTGGTGAAATGATGGTACCAGTAGACTATGCTGTTAGGTATTTGTAATACTGCAAACAACCACTAGAAAAGCTATATGAAGCTATATAAAAGCTATCAAAAACATTGCAGACAAATAAAAATGGAATTAAAAAAATATTCGAGTAGCCCACAGGAAGGCAGGGAAAGGAGAACCAAAGGTAGAGAAACCAAACAGAAAACAAAAAATAAGATGGCAGACATAAGCTCTAAAGTAACAATAAAATATAAATGGTCTAAATATACCAATTAGAAGACAGAGATTGGCAAAGTGGATGAAAAGCCCAACTACTTGCTGTTTACAAGAAAATCACTTCAAATATAATGAAAAAGGCAGGTTGAAAGTAAAAGGGTGAAAAAAATGCAAATATTAAAGGAGTACGAGTGGCTATGTTAAAAATATTAGATAAAGTGGACTTCAGAGCAAAGAAAATTGACAGAAGCAGAAAGAGGCATTATTTAATGATAAAGGGGTTAATCACAAAGAAGACATTTTAGTTCTAAATATGTATGCACCAAACAACAGAGCTGCCTTATATGTGATTCAAAAATTGACAGAATTGACAGGAGAACAGACAAATTCACAATTATAGTTGGAGATTTCAACACCCCTATTTGAATTGATAAGATAGAAAAATCCGAAGGATATGAAGAATTCAACACCACCATCAACCAATAGAGTCTAATCGACATTTATAGACCACTCCTCTTGATGACAGCAGAAAACAGTATTTTCAAGTGTTCATGATGATATCAAGAGAGACCATACTTAGGGCCATAAAGCCAAACTCAGAAACTTAAAATAAATAATACAGAAGGTATTCTCTGACCACAATGGAGTCAAACTAGAAATCAATAACAGATAATAAGAAAGTCTCTAAACATTTGGAAACGACACAGACTGTGAAATAATCCATAAGTCAAAAAAGGGATTCCAAAGGAAATCATAATACTGAACTGAATGAAAAGTGAAAACAACACATCAAAATTTGTGGTACAGAGCCAGAGCAGTGAGAAGGATATGTACAGTATCCAATGTATATATAAGAGGAAAAGTCTCAAATCAATAATCTAAACTCCTACTCAAGAACCTGGAAAAAGAAAAGCAAACCAGGCTCAAAGCAAGCAAATCATAAAGATAAGAGTAGCAATCAATGAAAGTTAAAACAAAAATAGTAGAGAAAATAATGAAACAAAGAGCTGGATCTTTGAAAAGATGAATAAAATTGACAAACCTCCAGGAAGACTGACAAAGGAAAAAGAGGACACATTAAAAAAATCAGGAATGAAACAGAGTCTATCACTACAGACTGTAGACATCAGAAGGATAATAAGGGGGATTATGATGAACAACTCTATCCACATAAATCTGTCAATGCAGATAAAATGAATCAATTCCCTGAAAAAAAGTACCCCATCTCAATATTAACTATATAATTTGAATAGCTGTATAGATATTAAAGAAATTGAATTCATAATTTAAAAAAATCTATCCCCTAAAGAAATCTTCAGGGTCAGACTGAAAAGGAAGACAACTGTCTTTATTTGCAGGTGACAAGATTATCCCAGTAAATCGACAAAGAATTCCTGGAATAAACAAGTTCAACAGGGCTGTAGAATACAAGATAAACATATAAAAATCAAGTGTATTTCTTTGTGTTAACAATGAACACATGGACAAAAGAAAAATAAAAAATACTGTATTTACAATTGCTAAAAATATATTTATATATATGTACTATATTTACAATTGGTAAAAAAAAAAAAGTATATATAAATCTAACAAAACAGGACTTTTATGCAGCAAACTCCACAGTGTTCATGAAAGAAATCAAAGATGATTGGGGTGCTTGGGTGGCCCAGTCGGTTAAGCAGCCAAATTCGATTTTGGCTCAGGACACGATCTCAGGGTTTTGAGGTCGAGCAAGCATTGGGCTCCCCTCACTCAGCAGGGAGTCTGCTTTAGGATTCTCTCTCATCCTCTGCCCCTCCCCCTGCTCTCTCTCTCTAAAATAAATAAATCTTAAAAAAAAATCAAAGACAATCTAAGTACATGAAGAGACATACAATTCATAAACTGAAAGATTTAATACAGTAAAGATGTCAATTCTAACTGAATCAATATAGAGGTTTAACACAATTCCTATCAAAGTATCAGCAAGATTTTTGTTGTTGTTGTTAATATAACAAGTTTATTCTAAATTTTATATGGAGGGGTACCTGGCTGGCTCAGTCAATAGAACTAAGACTCTTGATCTCAGGGTGGTGAGTTCCAGCCCCACATCGAGGGTAGAATTTACTTGAAAAAAACCCCACAAAATTTATATGGAAAGACAAAGAACATAGCTAAAATAATTTTCAAAAAAAGAAAATAAAATGGAAGAATAAGTCTACCTAACTTCAAGATTTATTTTTTAGCTATGCTAATCAAGACTGTATAGTAATGGTGGAAGGATGACACATAAATCAGTGGAGCAGAGTGGAGAACCCAGAAATAGACCCACACAAATATGCCCAACTCACTTTTGACAAATGTGCAAAAGTAATTCAATGAAGGAGAGACAGCCTTTCCAACAAATGGAGATGGGATACTAAACATCCCCTGGCAAAACGAGCAAACCAAAGCCAACAAAAACACACAAACGAAACCCAGAAAACCTTGATGTAAGTCTCACACCTCATACAAAAATTAATACAAAATCAATCATATACTTCAGTATAAAACATAAAACTAAAATTTCTGAGGAAAAAAATATGAGGACATATTCATGATTTAGAGTGAAGCAAGGAGTTCTAATACTTGATACCCAAAGCAGACTCTCCATTATAATAAAAATTGATCAATAAGATTTCCTCAAAATTAAAAGCTTTTGCTCTGTGAAAGGCCCTGCCAAGATGATAAAAAGAAAAGCTGCAGAATGGGAGAAAATCCTGGCAGACCACATTATCTGACAAAAGATAAGTATCACTCAAAAATCAACAGTTAAAAAGCAAACAACTTAATTAGAACACAGGCAAAGACACAAAGAGACATTTCACTGAAGAGGATGTACAGATGGCAGATAAGCACATGAAAATATGTTCAACACCATTAGCCATTTAGGGAAATGGAAATTAAAACCACAAGATGTCACTTCCATATCTATCAGAATGGCTAAAATAAAAAAGAGCAACAATACCAAACAGTGAGGATGTGGAGAAACTGGATCATTCCTACTTTCCTGGTGGGAATGTAGAATGGTACAGCCGCTCTCGAAAGCAGTTTACCACTTTATTTAAAAAACGAATCACACAACTACCATACCACCCAGTGATGGCACTCCTGGGCATTAATCCCAGAGAAATGAAGACATACATCCGCATAAAAACCTGAGTGTGAATGTTTACAACAGCTGTATTTGTAATAGCTTGAAACTGGAAACAATTCTGCTGTCCTTCAGTGGGTGAGCAGTTATACAAACTATGGTATGTCCATGCCATGGAGCACTGCTCGGCAATGAAAAGAAACGGACTATGAATACATCCAATGACCTGATGATTCTTCAGGGAATTATGCTGAATGAGAAAATCCAAATCTGAAAAGTCACATACTGTATGATTCTACTGAAATTACATTTTCTTTAAAAAAAAAACTTATTTCCTGAGACAGAGAGAGAGAGAGAGAGAGAGCAGGAAAGGAGGGGCAGAGGGAGAGAGAATCTCAAGCAGGCTACACACTGAGCGAGGAGCCTGATGCAGGTCTTGATCTCACCACCCTCAGATCACGACCTGAGCCAAAACCAAGAGTTAGATGCTTAACCAATTGTGCCACCCAGGCACAGTTGAAATTACATTCTTAAAATAAAATTAGAGAAATGGAGAATTCATTAGCGGTTCCCAGTGGGTAAAAATGGGGTGGTGGCACAAGAGAAATGGGTTTGGCTACAGGAGTGCAACATGAGGGAATCCTGCAGGTGATAAAAATTTTCTGCATGTTGACTGTATCCCATCAGTATCGTGGTTGTGATATTTTACCATAGTTCTAGTAAGATATTGCCAATGGGGGAGACTGAGTAAAGGGTACATAGGGCTACTGCTGTATTTTTTCTTACAACTGCATGGAATCTACAATGACCTCAAAATTAAAAGTTTAAAAAACTAAGATATTTCAATTAAAAATTGAGAAAAAGTAAAGAGGTGTATAAACTACAAGAAAAAAACCCCAAAGATCGGGTCTTGTCTCTGTCCAAAACCTCCAGTGGTGTTCTATTCACTGCACGTGGAGGGACACCCACACTTTTCACCATGGAGAAAGAATTTGTGCAATCTGATTTTTATCTCCAGTACTTCTTCCTGTATCCCACTGCCTTGGTCACCTTGCTGATTTTCCTGTTGCCTCCACACACCAAGCATGTCTCCACTAAGAGCCTCAGCAACTACACTCACCCACTTGGGATGCTTTTGCTCTAGACCTCTGCATGACTGAACTTTCCCCCACTTTGGTGATTGTTCAAATGCTACCTTCTTAGGGAGACCTTCTTTACATCTCTTCTTTACATCTTTACAACTTGCCTGCCCCACCCCCAGAGATTCGGTCATTGTCTTAATTTTGCCTTTTTTTCTTTTTTTCATAGCATTTATCAAGCTCCCACTCTCTTCTGATCCATTTCCTTGTTCCCTGTCTGCACCTCCCCTGGACACAGTAAGTTCCAGGAGGATAAAGAAGGTGTCTGTCCTATTATTGCATAGTGAGCCCTCGTGACTGCTGAGTGAATCAATGCCCTGGGGCATTATGCGTGGGAGAAATGGGCCAGGAACTTTCTTTAAACAGATGTATACTAAGAAATGACTATATTGTTCTGCTCCTGGGAAATCTAGAGATGCTGAATTCTTTGGAAGTTAAAATTAAGAAGAAGGAACAAAAAGCCCATCTGCAGCCAGATTTCAAGGAATGTCTAAAGGAGCACAAGTCAAGGATGGGAGGGTATATGCTTCACTTTTTAGGACAGCTGGATATTTGTAGCTAACCATAAAGAGAATTTATTTATGGGATTTCTAGGTCCTTATCCACTATCACCGATCATCTGATAAAACTAGGTACCTGTCCACACAGAATGGCAGATGCGATCTGAACAGGAATCCTTTAATGGAAGGAGAAGGAATACTGCTGGGCAGTTGTGTGATGTGTGGCTACTACTATTCTCCAATAGGACACGCTGGAGGGCACAGCTTTGCAGCGCTTTCTCAACTCTCTGAATTTTTCTGCCACCATCTCTCTCCAGTCTTCTTTTGACCAGAGGAATACCACTCACGCTCCGGGACTGCTTGGCTTCACACTGCAGCCCTGGGAAATGGGTCACGCCTTCTTCCCTTTTCCCTTCAGGGTACATGGTGCGGGAATACCGCAGTTCACCAGTAGGGGTCGCCAATGAGCCCCTAGGAAAGCAAACCCAACTTGAAAGCACAATGTTCCCAGACTGCTGGCTCCTCCCTGGGACCTGGCTCCCTCCATCCCTGAAGATCAGGATCGCTGGCCCAGAGCGGGTTCTAGTCCACATTCCCCGGCAAAGGCCCCTCCCAGCTACTGGCTGCCCTTTAGTGGGTAGCTGAATAAGACCGAAGAGGCTTGCTAGGGCACTAGTAATGTTCTCTTTCTTGGCCTTGGTGCTGATCACACAGTAGGTTTACCTGTGGAAATTCATTAGGCCCTATAGTTATGATCTCGGCAATTTTCTGTATGTATGTCACACTCCAAAACACCAAAATAAAGTTTAATAAAAAGATTTCATGGGCAGCCCAGGTGGCTCAGCGGTTTAGTGCCGCCTTTAGCCCAGGGCGTGATCCTGGAGACCCGGGATCGAGTTCCACATCAGCCTCCCTGCACGGAGCCTGCTTCTCCCTCTGCCTGTGTCTCTGCCTCTCTCTCTCTCTCGATCTCTCTCATGAATAAATAAATAAAATCTTTTTAAAAAATTTCATAGACTAGGTTTAACTTAATACACAGGATGCCTCAGTAATCCGTGGAATTCCCATTATAGCCTGAAAAAAAGGAACAAACAAAAACCAAGGAACCAAAAACAAACAAGTGAGAACAAGTTAGAACACCTACCCCTGGGAATTCCAGACTTAGAAACGTTTTTCACTAAAGTGGTTTCCTAGGTAATTGCAGGTGAAAGCGCCATTCATTCACTCATTCATTCATTCAAAGTTGGAGGGGTAAAGGGCATGGGGAAGTTTGGTCTTGAAATGCTTCCATCAGGTTTTGCTGCCCGTGGAATCACTGCAGCTCATTACCCAAGGACTGGCACTCCTACTCCCATTTTGGGTCCTGGTGGGGCTTCCATCAAATCCAGCTGCAGTGAGCCCTGAGACTGTGGATTAAGGCTAGGCTGCAGATAAGAATACTTCATGAGCACAGCTCTGGACCCCAGGCCAGGTGCTTGAGGCTCAGACAGCTGAGGAGCCATGCTGCTGCTGCTTTGCTGTTGGGCCACCCCTGCCATCCAGAGAAGGCAGCTCTCTGCTCCCCTCTCCACTCTTTGGGCAGCTCCCCTCTTCACTCTTTGAGCAGCCTGGCAAGGGGAACCCACACTGCCCTGCAAGTTTACAGGCCCATTGCCCCAGAGATATCAGAGGTTCCATGGTCTGAGAGGGACCCTATGCTTCTATAAAGGCTGTTCTGGAGCAAAGTGATGAGAAGCTGGTGCTAGAGCTAGGCTGCCTGGGTTCAAGCCCAGCTGTGCCACACAACTGTGTGGCCTTGGGCAAGTGATCACCTTCTCTGTGCCTCGGTTTTTCCCATCTGTTAAATGCAGATAAGAACATTATCTCCTTCAAAGGTTGTTTGTGAGGATTAAATGAGTTAATCCTTAGAATGTGCTTCGAAGAGTGCCTGGCATATAGCATATATATGGCATATAAAATACGTATTTTAGCTTTAAAAAATCCCCACTTGTGTCTTGAGACAGTTCGTGATAAGAGTTCCAAGGTCAAATGAGTTTGGGAAACACCTGATTGCCTTTGTGAATTAGGGTATTCAAGACTCAGCAGGAGAGAAATTGTGAGTAATCCAATGTTAGCCTGCAGAAAGAGCTGATGTTTGGCCCGTTCTCAGGTCAGTACTCATGGCTGGTTGATATGTGCACTGCAATGGGGTGTTAAGTATTTTGAGGGGATGGTTTTTACAGAACACCTTTGGGGACATCCTGGAGGTGCCACATCCTCTGGTGAGGCCATCTTTATGACGCATAAAGCACTCACGGAGTTGCAGGGACAGTTTGAAGGGCACTGACTCATTTTACCTTCACAACCACCCTAAGAGGTTAGTATAATTATTGTCCCCATTTTCAGGTAGGGAAACTGAGGCAGAGGGAAGTTAAGTAACTTGACTGGGGTCATAAGGCTAGTAAGTGGTATAGTGAGGTTTAAATTCCCACAGTTTGGCTCCAGAGTCCACGCCCTGAACCACTGTGCTACGTGGGCCCTTGGGACCCACTGAGCAGCCCTCGGTATGTGGTACTTGATGCACAAACTCCTCAGAGACTCTCAGGCAGACTGGTCACCTTTGGCACTTCCGTGGCCACAGTGATGGGGCATCTGTCACCTCCTCCCCCTGCCCCTGGCTCCACACTCCAATGGATGGCTGGGGGGTGGGCATGCCACAGCTATCCCTCCTCAAAGCGCTCCAGCGGCTCACACAGTAAAGCCACAGGGCCCGCTGGCTGGGACCGGACATCCATATGGTATCGCCAAACAAGGGACCCCAAAGAAAGTTTTAAGAATTGATCTCATGATGGCCCATGGGCCGGACTGATGTTCTAATGGGGTGACAGCATCTCCCTGTTGCAGGAACAGGGAGACCCGTGAGGAAGAGGTGACACTCATCTGATCCTCTGTACCCAGAAAGCTTTCTCCAGGGCCTGGCTCTCCAGGATCCTCGGCAGGGTCTGTATCCCGTTGATCAAGGGTGCTGTACACCGTTTCCCTCTTTCCACCAGATTCCTATCTGTCCATTCGGGCCTCTCAAGTCTCAGCACCTCCGTGACACCTCTGTGACACCAACACACATCTCTCAGAACCCACGCCACCCAATTTAACACTGTTTCATAAACCTCAGATGCCCGTGGGGCACATGTGTTGGCATGATCGCCCCAGCTTTCCTGTAAATTCCCTGGGTTAGAAGGTGTCTCTCCACATTGTCTCATGTGCCCAAGGGCCTTGGGACATAGCAGGTGCTCCGCAGAACAGCGCCCCACAAATGACTGCACAAGTGGCTTTAGACAGCCGGGCACACGTGCCGCTGGTGGCCGTGACTGCAGGATTCCTGCCCGAAGGGCGGGACCAGGCTAAGGACTGCTGAGCTCATGAGCCTCCCGCCTTGCTTGCTTGCTGCCGCCAGCTGACCGCAACAGCATTAAACTTCTCCTACCTTGCTCGCTTTCAAGATCTCAAACATCAGGGGCAGGCCTTGGGTAATGAGCTCCTCCGTGTACTCCTCCTCCTGAATGGTCTTAAACTCCTTCAACAGGCACTGGATGAGGGGCCTGCGGTGCTGCTGGAAGGCGATCCGCAAAGACTCCAGCCACGTGTGCAGTGTCCACGGGACGCCTGGGAGGGGGCGGGGAGGGTGTGCAGGGGAGGAGAGGACAAGACAGAAAACAACCACAACAGAAGGCGTGTTTTTTTTATCTGCAAGCTGGCCTTTCCCCAGGACATCACCAAATTACGAGCCCAAGAGCCTGATGTGGGATGAACTGCGCCAAAGTTGCTTTTTATTCCCCCTGAAGATTTGCAGATGTTGAAACTAAAGATCAGAATTCAATCCCCTTAGCTATGGCTGTCCATCTGTGCACGCTGTTCACTTACTAGGAGCTGCATTTTACAAGATCTCACCATCGTGCAGAACACAGAATGTAACACACTGCTTATGCCTACACCATACTTCTGGGTCCTGACGTTGCTCCCCTCCATCCCTTCTGCCTTCTGGGGAGACAGAAGCTCAGGGGGGTTAGAGTCCTGCTCAGGATGAGACAGCACATCATGCCCAAGTGAGAGCTCAGAGCTGGTGAAACCCATCGGTGGGCCTCACCATCTACTGCCCTGGCCAGGATGGGCGCAGACGTCAGAGAAAGGCCTGGAAGGTACTGCTGCCGCTCCCCTGGGCAGAACAACTCTTCCCCCTGTGGGCGCTTCATCAGGCCTTCCTCCTTTCACAGAAACCTCTCCAGCAGCTGACTGCTGCGATGTGCTTCTCCTTCCCCATGGAGAGGCACGGATGAAGAGCATGCTCCACTACTGGTCATAAGGAGTAGGCCATTCAGAGTCTGGAGCTTCAGCATCATGCTAAATAGGCCCTCGGCACAGTGGCACAAATGTCCCACATTCTGAACAGTCACTCGGAGAGAGAGGCCCACGTCCAGAATGGCGGCAGGGGGGCCTCTCCTCAGGCCCTCTGCCCACCTTGACCTGCCATACCAGAGGTTGAAGGCCCATGCTAGGACCTGCTGTTCCTGCCCCTATACTGGGAAGGCTGAGCTGGCCTGCTCCCTGGACACACAGAAATGGATCTGAGCTAGCTCCCTCAAGGAAGAGCCAACCCTAGCTTTTCTCAGGAGTGGCTTTGTACCCTGAAGCTCAGTGGGTGAGCCTCATCCTACCTGATGCCTGGCCACTGCTTCTTGGATATGGGTGCTCTAAGGCAGTGATTCACCAACCACTGGGAACCACCTGGGATGATTGTTAAACATAAAGATTTCCGGCCTTTATCCATCCAGACCCTCGACAGCAGAGCCTCTGGGTGTAGGGCCTGGCAATCTGTATTCAGACAAGCTCCCAGGTGATTCTAATTCCTTAAATTCTCAGGGTCCAGAGTTTGGGAATCATGAGAAAATGACCTGAGGATCAGCCTTTGGGGGTAGGGAGGGATGCTGCTGTCTTTGAGGGTGGTGTGGGTGTTTTAGCTTGGAAGTGATCCAACCAGCAAATGAGAAGTTCCCTGGGCCCATGTGTGTGTGTGTGTGTGTGTGTGTGTGTGTGTGTGTGTGTGTGTGTGTGTATGTGTGTAACCTAGAGCTGGGCAGGAGTGCTGTGCCCAGCGGTGGAGGGTGCCAGACTGACCTATGCTCCTGATATCAATTGTGACATCCACGTAGCCATGCTCAGCGCTGTGATACATGGCCTCCCTCAGAGCTCTCAGTTTGGCCTTGCTGTTGCGGCTGGCACACAGGGGAGGCGGGGCTGTCTCCGCCAGGTCAGTCCCCTCGGCCAGAATCTCTTCCAGGGACAGGATATCACTCTTCTCCTTCTCTGGCTGAGCGAGCAGTTTGCGGAACACATTCCTGTCAATCATAAACCCAGAGAGGAAGACACTCAGAGATGGAAGGGCTTTTCCAGGGCAGGGATGGGGTGTGGGAAGTGGGGACCCCACTCATGTGAGAACAGGGGGATGATGGGAACAACTCTGGGGTGGTGGTTTCAGAGCCCTGACCACCGGTGCGATGTTTTGAGGACGGAGATGGGAGGGGTGTGACTGGCTATGTTTCCTTGAGGGCAGCCTGGAGCTAAGTGCTTTCCTCAAGTATCTAGGAGTATCTAGAAGGTTCTAGGACTGTGCCCTTCTAACCATCAGCCTGCACACGGGGTCCCACAGTGAATCTGCTTTACTAGGGTTGTGTGTCAAAAAACTGGAAGGGGTAAACCCTGAAGGAAATGTAGATAACTGGTAACTTAGGCTGGAAGGGATTTTATTATTTTTAAAATGGTTCTTCTCACTTCACGGCAGCTGAGGTGACAGGCTCTGACCAACACTGGCAAAAAGTGGTGTCTCTGTGAGGTGAAAGCTGACAGGGCAAGGACAAAACAAGGTAGCCTGAGTGGATATGCGCTGCATGGAGTTGGCTCTGAGCAGAAAGCTGGTGGCTAAGGCCACTCTGGCCAGGCCTGGGGTCTGGCCTGCCTCTGGGCCCCACATCCAGAGATGTAATGGGTCTGGGGTAGGCCTGGGAATCTGCATTTTTAACAAGCACCGCTTGGGACCTTGTGGCTTTGGCCCATCCTAGCCTACCTGTGTCCGTGGGCTGCGGCCTGGCTGAAAGAGTTCATATCACCCTGGGGGGTTGTAGAAATTCCATTCCTGTACATGGTTCCTATCAGGGGATCCGCACCACGCTCCAACAGCAAACTAACCAGCTCAAAATTTCCTGCAAGCCCAGAGAAGGGGGTTTTATAAGCGGATAAAGCAAAGATACAGTCACAGACACATTGAGGGCGCAAGGTGGTGGAGACCCTCGGCCGGGATGAGGCTCAGCGGCTCTTACCTACGGCAGCTGCCAGCTGGAGGGGTGTTTCCGAGTAGTTCTCCTCGCCGTGCTCCACGGAGCCTTCCACCTTGGCCCCGGCGTCCAGGAGCAGCTGTGGAGGAAGAGTGGCCACTGAGACATTTAAAGGACATGCACCATGAGGACACATCAGGAAAAGCTGGCAGAAGTCAGTGCGATGCCAATGTTCCTGCCCTCCCTCTGGGTCAGTGGCCGTGTGCACAGGGTGAGGGCAGCTGTACATAGAGGGTGAGCTGACGGCCTCCTGAATGTCCTAGAACCTCGGACTATCAAAGCCTGGTCTTCGGAAAGCAGCATCCGCATCACCTGGGAGCTTGTTGCAAATGTGAGTGCTCAGGCCCCACCCCAGACCAAGTGAATGAGAGTTTGCATTGCAGCAAGATCTCCAGGTCATTTATATGCACGTTCAAGTCTCTAGAAGCGCTGCCTTGGACTCTTGAGGCACCAGAGTGTTGGAAGACTCTTTTTGGGTTGGAGACACAAAGCCTCGGAGAGCACTAGAGTGGCCTCTTAGAACCACGGAATCTTGAGTTCCAGAGGACTTTGGGGACCATCTGGGCCACCGGGGGCATGAATCCCTTCTAGAACATTCTGGGTGGCTCTGAGGATAGTTTAGCAAATGCTAAGTTTCCTGGCCAGCGAGATCAATTAATCAAGTGGCAGAGGGAACTCTGAGGAGTGTACTCCATTCTGTGTATTCCCGAAGATGTCTGGGCTTCATAAAGATGGAGACTGTCCATGCCGGGTCTCACCCACAGTGAATGTGCTCTTAGCATTGCTAATGGAAAACGAGGAGGAACATTCTGCCTTCTTGACTACCTACCCAGGGCTCCCTGAGGGCACCGCCAGGAGAGGGCTGGCATTCCATGCCATGTGTGCCTGCAGTGGAGAAGTGGCCTGACTTCCATGGGGCTTTGCTTGGCTGCCTGCTGCTCCTATTCCTGATTTGAAGGCTTAGGATGCCACTGGACTTTAAGGGATGGCATCTGTGTCCACTAGGCTGCCCCTCTGATCCTTTCTTTCCTAAACTCCTCTACCAGGAGTGAACTGGGCATGACATTCTACAGCAGAAGTCAGCTCTCAGTGTACCATGTCATACACTCCACCTCCTGGAACATGACTTTTGATCTTTCTGAAGGAGTTCCATGACCGAGAAAACAAGATTCCTATGGATCTCCAACATCGCCCAGTGGTCCCCGTAACTCTTTCCTGCTCTGCATACTTCTAAGAGGCTTGGACCACATAAAAACAAGTGTTCCTGATTATACCCGAAGTTCGGCATTATGAGGCCATGTGTGGTAAAGGACCTGGATGCTTATTTCTTTTTTTTTTGGATGAACTAAAGACCAAATTTAAGATCTAGAATGTACTAGATGGCTAGTCATTGAATATCAACTGTACAACAACCAGAAAAGAAAGTGCAAGCAATACATACTTCAATGCCCAAAGGACCTTGGATGAGGACATCTCTCCATACTCAGGGAGCTGTTTCAGAAGACACATGCAAAGGCCCTACTCTAGACCTCTGGGATCAGATTCTCAATAGGTAGGATCCAAGCAAGTGTCTTTTAGAACCATTCCCTTGGCGACTTGGGGATGCTTCTTTCCACCAGTCAGAGACCCTAGACTCTACACAAACACCAGGGTCACACCTAAGGGGAGGTTCTGAGGTCTCACACCAGCCAAGTCTTATGTTTATGTTAACGACAAGCAAAATGAACAAATCCACAAAATCACAGCTCAGGCCCCACCCCCGAGCAACCAGGAACAGCTTCGGAGATTTGCCACTCGTGTGTGTGAGGCTGCGTGTGGGTATGTGATAATTTCATATTGGTTAAAGCCAGGCCATATAGATCATTACATATGATATTTTCATTTATATGATATGAATGTGCTATACTTAATTGCAATTAACCAATATGAATCCCTTAGGGAATGTGCATGCTGGGAGAGGTACAGATTTGCATAATGAAGGAGGTAAAATTAAAGGTCAGACGTGGATAGGGAAATCCATTAATACCTGAACTACAGGAATATGTCCATGCAACACAGCAAAAGTCAGAGCCGTCCAATGGCGGGTCTCGGGGTGGACGGATGGATATTTATGAGGAGTACTGACAACCTATAAACAAATTGAAGTTATTTTCAAAATGTGACCTTCACAATATTTAGACTAGCAAGTCTGACCTATCTGTGGCTGGGCACGTGGGCTGGAGATGTATGGAAGGACATTCTGAAAGTGCTTTGGGAAATGTTGGTGATAGTGAGGTGGTGACTTTTTGTCCTCGATGTCTTGTAGGGACTCTTTTTTGCTTCTCATCTGAAGGGAGTTAAATGGATGATTTAACCTTCTCTAAGGTGCCTTGGAGAAGCTGTAGTGGCAGCTACCATGAGCCAGCTCCCCAGCCTGTCCCCTCTTCCTGCTTAAGTGTGGTGCTTCTGGGGGCCACAGGAGGTCATCAGCGTGAGATGCCATACCACTACATACACACCTTTAGGGGAATTTCTCAGCAGCAGCAAACCTCAGGCGAGGTGTGTGTGGGGTGTGTGTTGTGCTTCAAGCTTTCAAGCCAGGGAAGACTACCGCCCATCCAATGGAGTGACATTCCCAACTGGTCACAGCTCACCTCACCCTGTCCTCATTTCACCCTTATGTTGGCTTCCTAGTTGACAAGGAACATCATGCTTCTAGAAACATGGGCACAAAACCTTCCCTGGACACACCATGAATGTGCAATCTGATATTGGTCTTTCAATACATAGGCCTCAACATACCGTAGGCCAAAAGAGAGGCAGCAAGGCAGCTGAAGGCTGGGGTCCTGCAAGACTGGCACCTGCACATGGCCTTCCTCCCAAACACTCCTGGGCCCATACAGCTATGATGCCTGTTTCCTCCAGAGCAGCTGAGTTCACTAATTGCCTGCTGGGAGAAGGCCTTGAGCTGGGAGCCATGGGATGGGCTAGAGATGACCAGAGAAGTCCACTGGGACCCAACGATGAGGATCCCCTGCAAGGTCTGCACAGTGCTGGGGGTGGTGGTGGTTCTTAACAGGCAAGAAAATCCCCAATACCTGAAACTTGTAATATCCAAAAGGGTTTGGATGCAAAACTCTGCCTACTGCCTGTTTTCCTCAGATGAATATCCAATTCACTAATTAAAAAAAAAAAAAAAAGCACAGCACTAAGATTACGAAAACATCTAATTTTGAACTAACAAAGTTTTATAGGGTTGCTGAACTAGGATTGCAGCAGCCAACCTTCCCAGCCTCTGGGGCTGCCAATAGCTGGCTGCCAGGAAGACAGGATAGAACATGGTCGAAAAGCATGATTTCACTTATGACAAGTCTCATGGTGTGTGTCTGTGGGGGACCAGTATTAACTGAGTCTCAAACTTCTGCTAGGTAGTCTTTGTGATTATTCTCCCCCTGTTGCTGATGGGGACGCTGAGGCTCCAGAAGGCTAAGCCACCTGTCCAAGCACAAAGCAAGTGGCTAAGACTCAGCAGTTTCAGAACTTGAGCCCAAGTGTCAAATTCTAAAGCCCGTGGGGGGTACGTTTTCTGCTATACACCACACTGCCCTAAGGAGGCTTTGCGATGGGCTTTAAGACCTGTGGCTTCAATTCAACCAACAGGTGAACCGGTGAGGATTTGGCTGGCAGGGCGGAACATCTGGGGGAGCTACATCTCAGATTGGGGGACATGGCCCAGCGCTGTATTAGGCAGAAAGGGCTGATGGCTCAGAAGAGGGCTTTCTGCCCTGATCCCAAAAGGAACGGATCAGCAGTAAGAATCAGACTCAGTACAGCTGAGGCAAGGGGAAGCTGATGCTCCTTGCAGCTTCGTTGGTGGGTTTTTAAATGAAACGTAGGTATGGGCAGCTCCTTGGAGTGTGGTTGGGCTGGGGCCTTGGGATGCAGGAAATCCACCACCTGGTCTGACTATTTGCTGGACTGAGTGCCTTCAGTGATGGCTCTCGGGAGAAAAAGCCCCCCTCTCTTTGCTTATTTCCCCCAGGGGGACTGCCAGGCCAAGGGGCCCTGCAGCCCTCTGCACCCTCACCTCGACATTCAGGTCAGCTCCGGCATCCAGCAGCATCTGAACCATCGCCTCGTCCCCACGGACGCAGGCATACATCAGTGGGGTCATGCCCTGCGGTGGGTTAGAAACCAGAGAATGGAGAGAGTTTACAAGGAGGCTGTGTCACTCGACAATAACACATGGAAATTTTTACTTGTGTGTAGGTGGCTATGCTTGTACTCAAAATCCAGCATTAAAAAAATAAATACGCTGCCCTATGACTCATAAGGGCACAGTCCTTCATATTTTGAAAACCAAAACCAAAACCAAACCAAACAAAACAAAGAACCAAAACCAAAACCAAAAAAACCCACCAACAACGGGGGAGGGGGGGGGGAGAGGATTGCCTTTTTTTTTTTCAATTATCTTTGTTTAAGTTGGTGTTTTTTCATTGATCTCTCCTAGGCTGCAGCAGACCTAAGAGTATGTGCTAAAACAAGTGGCTGATTTCAACTTACAGGTCTTAGGAACTTTCTGGATTCTGTGACATTTGTCCAAGTTACCTAATTCACAAACACTGTTTCCTTGACATTTTCTCCTTCACAATATAACAAGTGTCATTTTTACTTTATATAAGCTGCTGGTCAGTGTCAAGGGAAATTGGATGCCTCTGAGCATGCCCCCATCACTGACGTCTGGTTTGACATTATCATTTACAAGCAAAAGGCAAGTGAATGAAGAATGGCTTTTAGGGATTCCATATTTGCCTGTGACTCCTGCTTAGTTTGAGGGTCCACAACCAGCAGAAGGAAGGGATGGATTTTTCAATAAATAGTGTTGTGAAGGTGGCTATTTGGGAAGACATACAAATTAGAGCCTGATCTCATACCATATGCCAAAATAATTCATAGTTTGATTAGAGATGCAGAGAAAAAATTAAAACCATAAAAGGTATGTACCTGGATCTGCTTCTAGGTGTAGAAATTAATGGAAGAAATCATGAACAAAAATCATTACAGCATAGAGGACAATGAAATTGAAGATATTATAAGCAAAATTTAAAGGTAAACAAATTTACACTGGATGGGATGAGCACTGGGGGTTACACTGTATGTTGGCAAATTGAATTTAAATAAAATATTAAAAAATAAATTGAGAAATATTTGTCAGATTATAACAAAGGGTTTATATCTAAAATGTAGAGAGCTCTTCTAAATAAGAAGACAGTGAAGCTCCAATGAAATACTGGCAAAAGGGAAACGCATATACTGTTGAAGATTGTGTATATGGAAACAAACTCTCTGAGAAAGTAATTTGAGATTGAGAACCTGCAGAAAGGTTAATGTGCTTGAGCCACTATTTCCATTTTTAATAATTTCCCTAAGAATGAGCATAGCATAACATACAGGATTGTAGAATCACTATTTTCTACACTTGAGACTATTGTGTCAACTATACTTCAATGAAAAAAAGTTCCATAATGAAATCATCAGGGATTTGAACAAAGACTTGTGTGTTTAACTTCTTAGCTTTACTAATCAGCATTGTTGACATACTACGTAATTGGAAACAACCTAAATATCCAACAACTGAGGATGGTAAACTGAATAAATAATATGTCCATTTTATGTAGCCATTAAAAGTGACTGAAAAAAGAATATTTAATGACATTGCAAAGTGCCTTTAATATAAGTTATTGGAAAAGGCAAGAGATTATAAATCCCAGTTTAAAAAATAATAAAAGTTTGTGTGTGTGTGTGTGTGTGTGTGTGTGTGTATGTTAGGGTTCCTTGTTGCTCAAGAAAATTCCTAGCTGCTGTTCCTTCCCTGGAACTTGCTACACGAGCTGCCCTATACGAAACGGTTCCATCTGTCCCTTGTGACTTTCCACCTGGAGCTCATCTGTTTGTTTTCTCTGTCTGTGACATCTTCACCCACGTGGTGTCTCTTGGTTGGTGGGCACAGGAGCCTCTCACTGCACCTGTTTGAGGATGTTGGGGGGCAGCTGCCTATCTCTGAGGTGCCTCCGAGGGTTCCCCAGAATGACTTCTGTATATCTCAAACATACCCTGAAAGTTTGGTAAAAATACCCCTGGAGTTGTTCCGTGAAGCAGTAATAGACAGGCAGGCAGGCAGGCAGAGAACTAATTTTAACCCCGCTGAAAAAAATGACTTGAAGGACACATACTAAATATAAATGGTGGTTATCTGGGTGATGGAATTATTTCCTTTCTGGAATAGGCCTATTTTTCTGTATTTTCCATTTCAGCTGCACTGATCATGTGCAACTTCTATAAAGATGAATAAGGATATTTTTATAGTTAAAAAACTCAAACTAAATAAATAAAATAAACATCATCCTAAGTCACCAGCAGGGGGAGTGTGTGTTCAGCGCCTGCTGTTTCCATCTTGCGTGGGGGCAGTGCACCTGGTGGAGGGGTGGGGGTGAGGTGTCTGTTCAGACTCTCAGACCCTGTACCTGTTCGCTCATGGTATTGATCCCATCGGGCCCCAGGAGAGACACTGCCTGCTTCACCAGGTCCGTGCGCCCACAGTTCAGCATCCGGAAACCCAGGTCCTGCTTAAACTTGGCTTCGATGGCCACTGCATCCAGCTTCCGAGAAGCACAAAAGCAGTCGTCGGCCCTAAGGAAGGGAGAGGTGGTCAGGTGGGTGTAGTGGTTTCCCCAGGAACTGGTCCTTGAAGACCATGAGAGCTAGAAAGCACCAAGGATCCCTTGCATTTGTTTTTCATTGTCAACTGCCTATTCCTCGGCTCCAATTAAAATATGGATGTCTTGATCCTTTGTCCTTTACAACTGCTGCTGATCTGTCTTCCTCAGGCTTCTATAGCATCCTGAGCTAAACATGGTGAGAGCTACTAACGATGGGATGTTTACTCTAGGCTAAGCACTCAGCTAGACTCTTCACGTGAATTAGTTTGTTTGATCCCCACACAACCCCAAAGGCAAGTTCTATCATTACCCCTCTTAACAACGGGGAGACAGACACAGACAAAGGACTCACCCTGGGCCACCCAGCCAGCAGCCTGGAGTAGACCCTATCCTAGACCCCTTTCTGTCCCTTCTCTGTGCAAATTCAGAGGGTGGAAACCAAATAAAGGAGTCAGGTGCTCAGAATTCCTGGTGTCATTCCTGCTTCTAACTATAACTATAGTTCCAGAAGGTTTATGGCACCAAGGCTCCTGTTCATCAGCAAGGCAGGACCTGGGGGAGGAGCACTTGAGGGGTGAACCACTAAGGGAGCCTCAGGGAGTGGGTGGGATGGGTATGTGCTTGACTCTCCTTTGCATTTCTGATGTATCATTCACCTCCGCTTGGGCGGAAGGCATCCCTGAAATAGGAACCCAGGGTAGGAGCTCTTAGGGCTCCAGGCAGGAGATAGAAAGTTTGCTTCTGGCCACCAGGGGGAGCTGATGCAGTGGAGATAGAAAACTTGGTGCTGATGTGGGGTCTCATCTGTGGGAAGGCCTCAGGAGCTGGGTGTGGGGCAAGGCCTCCAAGGGTCTATTTGTAAGAGCACTGGGAGGGACCAAGAAAGGCCCACGGTTGACCAGGACGCTGGACTCCAGGATTAAGACCTTTCCATGGCAGGCAGGGGAGCCAAGACACCCAAGATGTTTGGAGGACTCTCTAGGGAAACCCCATAGGTGGTGGGGGAGGACTGACGGACCCCGGGCTTGGCATTCAAGATGTGAACTTCTAGGGCACCGAACAGGGCTGGGCCATAAGGCATGGTGTGTGGGGCTTTGCATTTGGGACTCTCACAGCGAGGGGTGCTAGATTTAGCAAATAAAAGTACTTTAATAAACACTGCATGAAACAAATGTACATTAAAACACTATTCACAGCTTACCTGAAACTGAAATTTAAATTTAAAAAAATTTTTTTTAATTTGGGAAAGGGCAGAGTCACCTGCCATGATTTGAAAAGAACACAGGTAGAGACCATGGATCCCAGCATCTCCAGGGGACGAGAGGAAACCCCTGGTGTGGTGGTGGTGGGCTGCATCTAAGTTTCCAGAAAAGAAATGGTTAAGGAAGAAGCTTCAGGCCAAATGGACAGGACACAGCAAGAGAGTGAGAGCAACAGGGCCAGGTTCTGGGGAATATAATAGAAGCTTCTGGAGAGGAAAAGGTGGGGATCTGCGTGTCGTGCTGACATGTCTGGAGCCTTGATTGGGTGGGGTGTGTGTGCAGATCTTGGGGAGGTATTAGATTTTTTTTTTAAAGATTTTATTTATCTGATACAGAAAGAGAGAGCGCAGGAGGAAAGTAGGTGGAGTGGCAGGCAGAGGGAGAGGGAGAAGTAGACTCCCTGCTGAGCAGGGAGCCAATGGGATGTGGGGCTGGATTCCAGGACCCCCATGGTCATGACCTAAGCAGAAGGCAGCTGCTTAACTGACTGAGCCACCCAGGTGCCCCCAGATTTGATTAACTGTAGGGAAAGCTTTTCTTCTAACAGACCACTATCTAGTTGGGAAAGAGGCTGATTTGTGTGCCCCCTTCCTGAGAGCAAAGATGCTATGAATTGTCATTGTCAGTGAATTTGCAGTTTCCTCTCTGTGTCTCAGTCCCTTCTGCTCTCCTCCATGCTTGACTGAGTCTCTCAAATAAGCATTTTGTTTTCTGGAGTCAAGCTGCATTTCACCTGACTAGATAAATGTTACTGAGCACCTACTGTGTGTGGGTATCACACCAGGGGCTAGGAGGAGGGAGACACAGACCCCCGCCCCGTGTTCCCTGAGCACCCAGACTCATAAATCAGTAACTCCAAGAACATCAGCACAAGTGTTTACCAGCTACAGAGGACCTTGATTTTAATTATAAAGAGACAAATGGCAAGGAAATTACCATAGCTAAGATGGTGATGATAATAATTGTTATTATAGGAGGCTAACGTTTACTGAGTTCTTACTACTGAAATCTAAGCTCTTTCCATGTATCACAATAAGCCCGCAATGGAGGTGCTATGGGGAGCCCCATTCTAGAGTTGAGGAACCTGCCCGAGTCACAGAGCTGGTAAGCAGTGAGCAGGGATTGGACCCCCCAGCCTGACCCTGCACAATGGGACCTGGCACTTCTCCATTGTGCTAGCATACCCACATATGCAACTGCCTTCTTGAGCGCATCTCTTGGATGTCTCCCAGACCCTCAAATCTAGCATGTATATTCTTAACATGTTCACCCCCCACCCTCCAAACCTGTCTCCGAGTCATCCCATCTCTATGAATGGCACCACTGTTCACTCAGGTGCTCAGGCCAGAACCTTCTCCCATGCTCATGGCCATTCCATCAGCTGTTGACTCTGCCACCCAAATCCCAAACCCATCCACTGCTCTCCAGCCCCACTGCCCATACACTGGCTCCAGACATGGAGCCAGACATCTCTTGTCTAGATGAGTATAGTGGCCTCCTTACTGGTCTGTCAGCTTCCATTCTGTTCTCTGTCCAAACCAGTCTCTCTCTTTCTCTTTTTTTTAAAGATTTATTTATTTTAAATAGAGATGGAGAGAGAGCACATGCCAGCAGGGGTAGGAGCAGAGGGAGAGGGAGAAGCAGAAGCAGAGAGCCCAGTGTGGGGGCTCCATCCCAGGAACTGGAGATCACAACCTGAGCCAAAATCAAGAGCCAGAGACTCAACCAACTGAGCTGCCCAGGGGCCCCCAGACCAAGAGTGAGCTTAAAATGTAAATAAGACTGTGCTGTGTTGTGTCTCTGCTTAATACCTTCCCTTAATACCTTAATACTAATACCTTAGTACTGAGACTAGAATCCAGCTCCCAGGCATGGACCACAGGCTCTGCAGGGGTAAGACCCATCCTCCTCTTCCACACTTCCTTCTGCATGTGCCACTCTCCGGTGGCCAAGGTCTCTCCTACCTCAAGGACTTCATTCTTGCTCTTCCCTTTCTTGGCTCTCTGCGGGGCTGGCTCCTTCTCACCCCTCAAATTTGAGCTTGAATATCATGTTGAAAGGAGGCCTTCTCTAAAGGAGGGTACACCTCATTTCCTGCCATTACATGCCCCATCTCTGGCCAATTTCATCCTTCCCTCTTACCACTTTTCCCAATCTGTGACTACTCCTATTCTATTCTATTCTATTCTATTCTATTCTATTCTATTCTATTCTATTCTATTCTATTCCATTCTATTCCATTCCATCCATCCTACAGTTTGTTTGCTGTCAGCCTCCTGGGGGCAGGACCACATCTATCTTATCATTCCTCTCTTTGTTCCTGACGCATATGGTTATTAACTGTAGGTAAGCCATGCATGACCTGCCATTTATTCTTGAGAGCAGGCCCCAGGAAACACCTGTTCTTCCAGAATCCTTCAGTCACACAAAGTGAGTAATGGTTCTGGTTATTTTACCAGCTAAAGCAGGTAAGAAACATTTTCCATAAAGGTTTGTGAAAACATGGCTTTCTGTTCAATCTGGTTTATTAGAAAATTTAAATTCGTCGTAGCATTTAAATTCCTGCAGCATTCCTGTAAACATGGCTCAGAGCTCTGTTTACTCCTTCTGGAAGGCCTCCCCAAGAATCTGCCACTGAAGACCAGTAGGTTCCCCCGGGGCCTGGGCAAGTATGTGTGCCCTCATAAGGGTGGGACTTACTTATGCAGAAATCTATTAAGCCAGTCACCCAGGGCTTCACCAGAAGGTGATCAACTTTGTGCTTTTCCCTGCCAGTGGCTTTCAACGATGCCATAAAAAATCTGATCAATTTAAGTAAGAGGCCAGCTACGGAAGTAGTCAATTTCTCCAATTTCTCAAGGGCCCCGGCCCCAAGACTTGGGCTCAATATCTTCCACCGCTTCAAGAATGTGACTTCAGAAAGACGTTTTCCAGGAAGCCTGCAGGCCTGAGCACAGCAAGCAATCACATTGCCTTCCCCCTTGGCATCTTGGCCCTACCGAGGAGGAAGTACTGAGGAGGGATGCTAATGTATTCTGCTGATCTCCCGAGTACTCCCAGTGACAGACACGAGCAGGTGAGGCCTCAGACACATTTTACTCATAGGTTAATTCTTAAAGCTAGCGTACATAGGAGTTGTGAGCAGGAACTCTAGTTCCCCGTTCTGCTACTCAGCAGCTGTGTGATCTTGGGGCAAGTTATTTAACCTCTCTGTTGTTCAGTTTTCTCATCTGTAAGATGAGTTTAGTAGTAATACCATCCTCCTGGGATTCTAGGTGTGGATAATCCATGTACAGTGTGCTCAGGAGTACAGGGCTGAGCACGAAGCTCTCATATCACAATCATTACTGTAAGTCACAAAGCAAGGTGCACACTGGAGAGAACACACTACTTGGAAGAACCAAATTCGGGGACATGGGGCCTGAAGCACACTGTAATACAAAGCGCTTTCTGGGGTCTCAGGTTAGATACCGCATCTAACAAATTCCACCAGAATGAAGGCAGTCCTCTTCCAAGTGGGGAAACCCTGGCCCCCAAAAAGGCTGCGTGCCTTAGCGTGGTTTTGCAAGCAAACTGTAAGTGATGACAGAGGCTGGGAAGGGAGGGGGGACGGGGGGTCTCACTTGATGAAAGTGCTGTTTCTGGAACAGTTCAACAAGCAGCAAATGGTAGAGCAGAGTTACTCAGGGTGCTGGGGTCCAGCCCAGCCAGTCTCCAAGCCCCTCTTTCCTCCCCTACCCCCAGGACCAGTCCTGACTCCACTGGTGCTAGAAGGTACCAGGCAGTTCCCAGCTCCTGAGCGCGGACCTAGGCTCACTCTGGGAAGCCTGTCCACAGTGGTGTGGGCTTGGAAGCCTGACAGCCTGGGTTTGTCACCTGGCTCTGTCCTCACTAACTGCTGATGCTGTGCACTGAACCCTGCACAGGGAACTTAATCTCATTCCATTTTCTAACGTGAAAAATGGGGACACTAACATTTTTACATGTTTTACCGATTTAACAAATACTAGCTCTTACCATGTCTAGGCATATTATACCTTTCTGCAAATATTAACATGTTTAAGTTCTCACAATAACCCCACAAGTAAGGCATAGTTATTAACTGAGCAGACAAGGAAAAATGGGGCACAGAGAGGCTAATTAACTTGTTCGTTGTCGCACAGCTAATAAGTAGGAGTCAGGATTTGAGCCCAGTCTGTCCCACTAACCACTCTGTACAGCCCAGTTCTTAGCAATGTGCTGGCAGTCACTGGGCTTCTGTGCATGACTCTGGGATCTGAACCTCAAAGGCCCAAACAGTCTTCACAACCGTGACTTTCCCTCACCAGAAATAGAAGCCACCCCTTATTGCATGCTCACTGTGTGCCAGGCACCCTACTAAGTGCCCAACTCCTACCACGTCAGCTGACCTCTCCTTGCAGGCTTTGTTATCATTATTCCCATTCTCTGGACAAGGAAACTGAGGCACAGGTCTGAGTGTTCGACATGGAAGCTTGTCTCCCATGGAGCAGGCAGGGCCAAACACTCAAGACTAGCGCTCACATCCCTTTGTGCTTCATACCAGCTAGTGTGGGTTGGTAACTGACCTCTCCAAACCCCTCTTTTCCCATCTGCAAAGAGCAGGGATGATGATAGTAGCATGTATGCCTCTATCTGCCATGAGGATTAAGAAATACTTTTGAACCACTCAGCACAGGGTGTGATGCTAACCACTCAGTACACAGAATGCATACTTACTTGTACTGGGGCATGCAGACTGTTCTGCAATGGTAGGGCCTCTTCCCAGGATCTAACCAGGCCACCTGGAAGCTCCCACCCCCATCCTCCCATCGCACACTTCCCCAGTCAGAGGGCAGGGGGCCTTCCGCTTGCTGTGGAGCCCAGCCCTCACTGGGGCCTTGTTTGCAGAGCCCGTGACAGCTCTGCTGTTGCTCCCATGGCTTCTCACTTCCCCCTCTGCAAAAATTTATAGTTTTCCTAACACACTATCGTTAATACTAATAATGGCATTTGTTGGTAGCTTTCCCTGTGCTAAACATTTCACAGGAAATAGCTCACCGCATCCTCAAAATAATCCCGTGGGCTGGGCACGATTCTCTTTATTTTACAGATGAAGAACCTGAAGCATGGAGCTTATGTCACCTGCCCAAGGTCACACAGCTCGTAGGTGGTAGGGCTGGCATTCAGTGGCGTTCGTCTGGCTCCTGAGCCCATGCTCACATTCTGCTTACACCCTCTGTGTCCCCGTCTTTCAGACGAGGAAGCAGAGACTGAGAGGCAGTAGGTATCCTGCCCTAAAATCACTTGGCTCCTTCTACCTTCAATGCAGCCCACGTGTGTCTCATCTCAATGTCAGACGTGGGTTTGTGTGTGTTTCCACCCTGTCACAGCCGAATCCCACAGAGCCCCATGGTAAGCATGCCTACTGTGTGCCACACATACTGGGGGTGCAGAGAGCCCACCAGGGTGAGATTTCTGCCCCGAGAGGCTCGGGGCCAAGGGGAAATGCCATGGTTCATACATTCGCACATCTGCTTCCTGAGTGCCAGCGACAGGCAGGTACAGGGTCAGGTGCCTGGTCCAGGGGCGAGCGAGCCAGCCCAGCCCCGTGCTCCCAGGCTGCACGGAGAAGGATGTGCACGAGAAGGATATTAGGCAGGCTATGCCGGTGACCACATAATTGAAAATGGAGGTGTCTGGGAGAAAAATGAGAAGCATAACCCTAACACAAAGTCCTAACCGAGGATCAAGCCACTGGCCTTTCATGTTCCTCGGTGGGATTTATGATGTTGAGAAGGAGACAACGATGCTGATTTCATTTCTCTGGACCCTCAGGAACTCACCGAACGGTGGCAGAGAGAACTATCGATGATGTATATGCCAACACAGCCTCTAGTTCCTGGCTGTGTAACCCTGAGCAACGTCCCCCATCTCTCTCTGGCCTTCCACCTCCTCATCTATAAGGGGACATGTGCATTCAGGTTTCATTAGGGATAAAGGAGACAGTGCACACAAACCTGTTCTTGCTATGCTGGAGGCCCTGTCTGAACATGGACACATGCCTAGGGAATGTGGGATGTATGATGCTGCCAGAGACTATGAATTTCTAGAAGATGTGGATATAAGTCAGCCATCTGAAATGCAACAGAAACATGGACAGCGAACACCCCCAGTTATCTCCTCAGGAACGAGGGTAATGTGTAGCTATGAGATAACACCTAAGCCAGGCATGGAAAACAGGGTTAATCTCAGGCACCAACTCTGACTCATTCGTATGGCTGGTTGGAGTATGATGTTAAGGAGGATTCTGAGGCCAGGTCTAGGCTAAGCCAGGCATGGGAAACACTGAGGGCCCTATAAACACTTCTGAAAGCAACTGGTAAGGCAGGAATAGGGCCAGGGCGAGGCTCAGATGAATGTGGATTAAGTCATGGCTGTACCACTCACCAGCAGTGTGACCTTGGATAAATCACAGTTCCTCCAACAGCCTCAGTTTTTCTCATCCATAAAATGGGGGTAGTCAGGCTCTTGGGGGCCCCCAATGAGGGACAATCTCTGAGTTGATCCCATGTTTTCTGGTGGTCACGTACCATTCCTTACCACGCAACAGCTTTCCTCCCTTACTCCATCCCAACATTTGGGCTTCTCTGTTTCTGCTCTTACCTCACACAAACACTTGCTCATGGCCAAGAGGATTGTCTGGGAAAGAGATGTGTGGCAATGAATGCTAGCCCCCAGCACCCGTTCTCCACCCCTCTCCTTACAGCAATACAGAATCTTCTGCCCTGAGTTTTGGCCTGGCACGTAGCTCCCCTTGTGGCCAGTGACTGCCATCTGACTAAGTTCTCACCAACAAACATGAGCAGAAGTGATGCAGGGAACTTCTGTGTCCTGTGGTGAGTTGAGCCAGCTGGTACTGGCTGGGACAGCCAGTTGTGGGCCTCTTCCCCACTCTGCGTTGGAGACATCTCGTTGCTCGCCTGAGATCAGCCACAGTGGAAATATCTATACCACGGAAACCGATAAATACTGTGAACCATGCTCCTACTGTTAAACATTTACCAGCACACCTCTGTCTGTGTCACTTGATTAAAAGGAATTTCCTGGCCCTGGGATAACAGCCCTATTTCCCTATTTCCCCCTCCCCAGCTGATAAGCAGACTTGCCAATGACTGAGCGCTGACCACGCAGGTGAGCCCAACACACTAAGGCAGGGTTGGCAAACTTTTTCCTGGTAAGTGAGGTAGTCACTAGTCTAGGCTTTAGGCTAGAGGGTCTCTGTTGGGACTACTCAAGTCTGCTCTTGGGGCTTGAGGACAGCCACAGATAACACGTAAACAAATGGGTGTGACTGGTTCCCATAAAGTTTTACTTAAAAAACAGTCAAAACAAAACAAAGCCCAGGCTGACTCATGGGCCATAGTTTGCTGACGCCTACTCCACAGGAACTGCAGAACAACAAGATGGAAGGAATGAGGTCTTCAAGGGATCGTGTGGCGCAGCGTTGGCCCATCAGCCTGCACCGGCTGATCTGTTACATGACAGAGAAGTAAACATCTATTTTAGTTAAGTCACTGTACTCTGAGTTACTCTTGTCATCTAACTAATACAGAAGCTAAAACAGTAACCGCCCCTTAGGGCTACTCTCCCAATACAGCAGAATGGAAACATGTTTCCTAGAATGGAAAGGGTCAGATTTGGCTGCTTTCTCCCATTTCCTAATTTCTGTGTCTCTAGATAAGAATATAAGAGTCTGTAGGTCCAAGGCAGGGGCACACTCGTATCGAGTATATAGCGGAGGAGGTTCCTGGGCTTTGTTTATAAGGGTCTGGTGACCCACAGGACAAAAGCAAGACTGTGCTCTGAGCATGCCTGTGGCTGCACTGGCCAGGCTGCTGGAGGTGCAGAGAGGTCCTGAGGGGTGCATCAGACCTGCAGGTGCTCCCCGCAATGCCCGGCTCTAGTTTCCCAGTTTATTGGGCACCTGGATGAGGTCAGCCTAGGGAAGGCGGTGGGGGTGGGGGTGGGGAGGAGCAAGGCCAAGAATTTGCTGGTTTACACTTTTAATGCAAAGCAGCTCTGTAGTTCTCAAAGAGCCGGGAAGAAAGCCCCATTCTGTTCTCACTGTGAGGTGCAGGAGGTCTGAATGGAAGAGAACTTCAGGGAGCAGGGAGAGGAACAGGGTGTGGGTGCAGAGGGGCAAACTCTAGGCCAGGGCAGGCCTAAGACCTATGCTTAAGACAGCTGGCCAGCTCGCGGTTTGAAAACAGGCTGCAGGACGCCCGGGTGGCTTGATGGTTGAGTGTCTGCCTTTGGCTAAGGGTGTGATCCTGGGTCCTGGGATCGAGTCCCGCATTGGACTTCCCGCAGGGAGCCTGCTTCTCCCTCTGCCTGTGTCTCTGCCTCTTTCTCTGTGTCTCTCATGAATAAATAAATAAAATCTTTAAAAAAAGTTTTGGAAAAAAAAAAAAAGTTTTGGAAACAAGCTGCAAATAACTTCCATGGCACACACATGCCCATTCCTCTCTGTACTCCTGTATCACGCTGGGTCCACTCGTGTGTTCCCTGCCTGGCCCTGGGCCTCTGAGTTTGGACCTTGGACTAGCAAAGGATGGATGTGGTCATTTCTAGAATCATAGATAGATATTAAGTAGCTAATATTTTAGGAATTCTTCATTAATTCACTCTGATCACCTATTACATGTCAGGCAGTGTGCCAGGTACACTAAGTGCTTCCATACTCAAAATACTTTTTTTGGTTCCCAAATAATAGCAATGATGTTGATAATAATAACAACAGCAAACACATATAGCATTGATTATGCTCCAGGAACCATTTTAATTGTGTGTGTGTGTGTGTGTATATATATATATATATATACACACACACGGATATAAATACATCCTATGCATACCTGTGAATGCATGTGTGACTGAGTGTGCATGTGTACATACAGGTAAGATACATATGCATACACACACACACACACACACACACACATTCACATATACGATCTTATTGAATCCTTACTTTAACCCTACAAAACTTATCTGCATCTATTAGAAGAGGAAAGGCCAGCAGAGAGAGGCTAAGAAACTCACCCAGGTCCTAGAGCCAGCAGATGGTAGAAGTGAGATTTGAACCAGGCAGGCTGTTGCTGGAGCCCTGTTCTTCCCAGCACCCCCACTGCCTGTCTGTGCTACCAAAGGTCTTCCACGTTCACTTAGATGCTATCCAGATGCTACTCAGGTCACTATTAGATGCCACGTCCAGAGCCAGTGCCAAAGAAACATAAATTCCTACTCCCAGGCCACAAACTGGAGGCCCTCTTGCAACTGCCCCTCCTGAGAGCTCCCCATCATCTAACCATTTCTTCTCACCATCCCAGCCAACAAGGCCTGCTATCCACACCGCACACAAGCTCCCTATTGCCTTCCTGCCTGCATGCATGGTGTGCCCTCATTTCAAATCCTCTCTCTGAATCCTGCCCTCTCCTAAGTCCTCCTTGAGACACAAGTCCCAGTAAGCAGCTTCTCTCTTGCACAACCCCAGAAGGTCAGTGCAGAAAGAGAGCATTCAGGCCAACTCCTAACATTCCTAAGATCAGGACACTGGAAGCCTGAGAAGCGTTAACCAGTCTGAAGGGGTCACAGATGTATTTAGGAACAGAATCCATGTCTTCCTCTAAGGTCACTTAGCAAGTCCCTCTATGGATACCTTTAGACTTGTGTAGAGCAGTGAAACTCAACCAGGGGTGCTTTTGTCCCCCAGGGACATGTAGCAATGTCTGGAGACAGTCTGGGTTGTCACAGCTAAGGAGGTGCTGCTGGTGTCTGGTAGTTAGACAGATGCTGCTGAATAGCCTACAATGCACAGCACCCTCCTCCCTACCCCCCTGATTCCAACAGAGAATAACCCAGCTCCAAATATCCACAGTTCAGAAAGGTTGAGGTTGAGAAATCCTGGTGGAGGGTAATCACATTTTTTTGCATCGTCTCTTATGTATCAAGCAGTTCCCATTATGGGATTCTGTAAGCGTGACAATAAAATGGGGCCTTCAGAAATGAATCGTGAAATGACAATCCAGAGAACGACGGGCCTGACTTGGATACCAGCCCCCAGTGCCCCCCACCTTCTCAACACAGTTTCCCAAAAAGCTGAATTTAATTTCATGGGCTTCCAGGGCCCTAGCTGATGAGTCTTTCCTTCTTTTGGGTAGTGAAAAGATGAACAAATTGAGACTGTTTTGTGCTAAAGTCAGTCACACCAAGATTCTGTATATATATTTATGTATATATATACATATTGCGGCAAATGGAACATGTAGTGGTGCAAAGATCCTAGGAGAAATCTGTGTCCAAAAATTGTGTCTACTTGCTTTTTAACACCACTGCCAAAGTACAGAGAAGAGCCAGCTCATTAAACTGCCTCGTATAAGGTAAAGAAAGTGTGATTCCATGGCCCCCTCCCAGCCAATCTTTTCTGCTTTGTCAGAGATCCCAAGGGGCCTGAAACCTTTCTCCTTGTTAGAAGTAGATGGCCAGTTAGTGGCGAAGCCATCATGTCTGCCTTCCCCACAAAATAGAAATTCTGGGTCTGTCCAAGTACGTGAAAAAAAGATCTTTCTCAAATGCAAGGGCTACAAACACCCAGGAAGATGAAACTAGTGTGCTCATTCCTGAATGTGCTGTCATGTGACTTTGAGTAGAAAATAATGAAGCATCATCACACATCTCTTGCTTTGTCATCATGGCCTATTGTAAAATAAGTCGAAAATGAGGCCTATCCTTTAGAGAAGAGTCACCCCTGATTTTGGCGAGCTCTGAACGTATCCGTTTATGGCAGAAACTGATTGGTGTCCTCCAGAGAGCCCTTGATCTCGTTCATGTATTGATGTAGGACCTGAATTCTTCACGGCTGCTCAGAGAAGGATGATAATCCCCCAGTCTCCCTGGCAATTAGATGTGGCCACATGACTAAGTGCTGATCGATAGGAAGTAAGGGAAGTGATGTGTGCAATCTCTGGGGCCCGGTCTATCCTCCTACTTTCCCTCTTCCCTCTAAAGAGAGGAAGTCCTGGTGGGTGGGGTCAGCCACATCATGCTGTGCAAAGGAAGGTACTACCTAAGGGGTGTGAGAGCAACAAGAGGGAAGGTGCCTGGGTCCTAGACGTGGAGTTGCTATTAGAGCCCCGGACTGCGTATGCCTGGACTGTTGGACAAGGAAGAATTTCAAGCTCCTGTCTTACCCGAGCTACAGGTATTCTGAAGGTCTATTACAGCTAACGAAGCTGGATCCTAATGAATCCATCCCACAAATGGTTTTTTAAATGAAAATCAGTTCAAGGAAGCACACAGGAAGTGCTAAGTACACACCGCGTACTGTGTTAGGTGCTGGAGATTCAAAGAGAAAAGTACACACATCATCCTCCAAGGAATCCAGAAAGGACTAGGGGTCTTCTATATAATAATTTCTACAAATACACACACGCACCTGTTGCTGTGGTAAAAGGGCGGCATTCGAGTGTTACAATTCCAACATTCCCAGGGACACCAGTCCCCAAAGATGTTCTATGATGGGCACACAAATGTTTTCTGTAAAAGGCTGACGAGTAAATATTTTAGGCTTTGTGGGCCATATGGTCTGTGTCATAACTACTCAACTCTGCCACTATGTGAAAGCGAAGTGTGAAAGCAGCCACAGACTATAATAAGCAGACGGGTGTGGCTGTTAGTTCAGGCAATTTCATTCATAAAAATAGGAGGCACACAGCTCCCGTTTGCCAACTCTTGCTGTACAGTAAAATATTTAAATAGGGTAACGTTCTCTTTGGGACTTACAAGAAACCCAGGATGTTCAAAACACCAAGAAAGTTTCTTTTAATACCTATTCAATTTTATTTAGGCCAGTATTCCCCAAATTTGCTGAACCACTTGACACCTAAAAAAAAAATAAGGCGGGCAGCCCCAGTGGTGCAGCGGTTTAGCACTGCCTGCGGCCTGGGGCGTGATCCTGGAGACTTGGGATCGAGTCCCACGTCGGGCTCCCTGCATGGAGCCCGCTTCTTCCTCTGCCTGTGTCTCTGTCTCTCTCTCTGCATCTCTATGAATAAATAAATTAAACCTTTTTTAAAAAATAAGGCTTATTAATATCGCAGAACTGGCCTTCTTTTTATTTTATTTTTTCAGAATTGGCCTTCTAAATATGCTGTTGCAAACCCTGGCAAGGGAACTTTTATGGTTAATAAAGTAATTTAGGCAATCATAAATAAAAAGTAACACAATGTCCACCTATATGCTTACTACCCAACCTTCTGGAAAAAATAAAGCATTATAAGTACAAAGAAAGCACTGTAAGTACTACACACCTGTCCTGATTCCATCGTCTCGCCCACCTTCCTGAGATTACCTTCTCTCTTCAATTTGACATTTATCATCCTTAGGAATGTTTCATATATTTTACTACTTTTACTGAATTTCTGATAATATACAGACTGTTTTGCATATTGGTAAACTTTATGTAAAATGTCAGCACACTACACAAAATCCTGCCTTGCTCTGCCTTTTTTTTTTTAATTTTAATTTTTTTTTTTTACACAATATTATGTTTCTGGGATTTGGCAATGTAATAACATGTAGATCTGGTTCATTTACTTTCCTTGCCACTTGGCATTCCATTGAATGAATATTTATTCATTCCTTTTCTTGTAGACAGTTTGTTTCTTTTCCTTCTTCTTTATTTTGATATTATAAACACAAAATGAACATCTTTGTATATGCCTCCTCATTTCCATATGGAGGAGTTTCTCTAGGGTATAGACCTAAGACCAGGATTATGTGCTTTCAAGTTTACTTGAAAGTGGATTCAGAGTGCCCGCCAGTGGTATAAGGGAGGTCTCACTCTTCTACATCTTTGCTCACATCTGGTATCATCACACTGTAACGTTTTGGCTGATCCGATGCATATGAAAGGTATACCTGGGTGTGGTTTTGAAATGCGTTTCAGGATTACTAGTGAGGTCATTTTTATATATATCTCAGCCATTTGGTAGAATATTTCCACGTTAAGTCTTCATGAGGATCTTTGGCCTGGTCCACGCTGACTCTGTCAGTTTGGCACAAGAGGCTGCCATGCACCCAAATTTCTAAGAGGAACTAAAGCGAAGGCTGAGTCTTTTAAGATGAATCTGTGGGCCTTGTTCAAAGTTATAGTCACATGTCCTGATGTTGATTTTTGATTGGAGCGACCCCTTTGACAGAAGAGAACTGGGGTTTGGAGTCAGACAGGCGTGGTTCAAATCCAAGATGGGACATATTCTGCATGTGATGGTGGCAGGTTTCCTAACCTCCTGAAGCCCCAGTATTCTCAGGGGTGCCAAGGAAATAAAGCCCTCTCTTCCAGCTGAATGAAGCAGAGCATGAAAAGCACCCAGGACAGTGTCTGGCCCAGGCAGGTTCTTGATTGTTGGTTCCTTCTACCATCTGCTAATACAGGAGCAGGCATGAGCTGAAGCTCCACTTGTTTCTTCCCATTTTTTGTATGACTCAGTTTCCCCCACAGGTAAAAGTGTCATTCCCATTTGCACTTTTATTTTAAAAAGATTTTATTTATTTATTCATGAGAGACACATAGAGAGAGGCAGAGACACAGGCAGAGGGAGAAGCAGGCTCCCTGCAGGGAGCCCGATGTGGGACTCAATCCCAGGACCTGGGATGATGACCTGAGCCAAAGGCAGACACTCAACCACTGAGCCACCCAGGCACCTCCCATTTGCGCATCTAATGGCAGGCCACAAGACGGAATAATCTTCAGGGTAGAAAGGCCTTTGGAGACATCAGCTCTGGTGGTTCTTAACGTTTCATAGAGCAATTTAATGAACTGATGTAAGGGAAGTTCATTCTGGAAAAACAGCACACACATGGGATGTTGTGAAGACGACAAATAGGCTGAAGGATGGAATTCTGTCCTTCACTGTTACCCGAAGTGCCTGTGTTATCCTGGCTTTGTACTAAGTACTCTGTACTCGGTGCATACCTTTGTAATAAGTACTGATTGCCTGACTAATCCCTAAGGGAAGATACTGTTCCTATGTAAATAATATTTTAAATGAGAGTTCAAGAGATTTGCTGGCAGTTAAGTAAAGAAGCACCCTGGGCAGAAATTTAACAGACCCAAGAGGATGCCAGAAAAAAAAAAAAAAGTCCGTTCCCTGGAAGCCAAATCCCATATGGTAAACTACATACCCTCAAACTGCCAGCTTGGATCGGAAGCTCCGATTTGGAAGCGAGCCTCAAATGCCATTTAAGTTGTAGTTTTCTGTGTTGCTGTGAGCATCAAATGTGTTTCTGTTTTGCTTTTAACACTTTGAAAGCTCGGAACAAACTCCAAGTGTTGGCAAACCGTCTGGTGCCTGCAATATGGTCTGTGCCCAGGCCGGGCTGTGGAAAGCCCTGACGCAGAGGGTACTGTGATCCTCATGGCCACGCCTGGGGGCCTCCTGCCATCTGCACCTTCTGTGCTGGCTGTAGCCTGGGGTTCTGGTCCCCCTTCCCACCTGGGTTCCCTCTTCTCTGACTCAGGGCCTCTCTCCCTTTGTGTCATGGTGACTCCTCTTGTCAGGCCCTTCCCTGGGGCACTCTCACCCACAACTGTGACATCAGTGGCCATCCATGTGCCAGTGTCTCCCCCAAAGACTTCTAGGTAGGCCCCAGAATTCAGCTGTATCTGATTTCTGCCCCAGCTCTAACATGATAAGTAAGCCAGTTGTCTAAGAGTAAGTCAATGCTGCATGACCCTTTCTTCTGGAATATTCCATGCCCCCTAACCTCTTCCCTAACTTCTACTCACCTGGGGCAAGGCTCTGCCAATCAGGAACCCTATGTGCCTTTGTCTGCACACATCCTCCTTTTTCCTTCTTCTACCTCTTCCCATCAGTGACCCCACCCAAGGTGGCAAATGCAGCTGGTTTTGGGTGCTCAATTGCTTTGAAGAGGTGGGGTACTCCAGTCAATGATGACCTTCGAAATCTCCTGCTTGTTCCTGGGGTGGGAAGAGGGGCTGCTCTGGCTAGTTGGTCGGGTTGATTCTCTTCCTGCATCCTGGGGTGCAGCCTCAGCAGTAGTGAGAGGAGGGTGGAGAGGTGCCCGGCCTCAGTCTGCTACAAGCCATACCTCAGTGGTATACCAGCACATCTCATCAAGATACTTCTTTCCTCTCTCTCTCAGAGGAAGTTGAGGCTATCATTTTTGGCAACAAGGAGGAGCAGACCTTCTTGGTCCAGAGTTGCGGAATAAGGATAATCACTAATATTTAATGTGCATTTACTATGACAGAAGTGTACTACATGGTTTATATGCCACATGGTGCTAATAAGTATATATTATTTTATTTGATCCTTCCCACAACTTTATGAGGTAGGCATATTATTGCTCCCATTTTGCAGATTCAGAAACTGAGTCAAAGAGAGGCGAGCAACTTGCCTAAGGTCACATAGAGAGTAAGTGGTCAAGCCAGGACTGGAACTCAGGTAGTCAGGCTGCAAAGCCTACACTCCTAACCGCTGTGGTTTGCTTCGTCTCTATTAGAGGAGTACCTGACTCCCTGGCAAGCTTGCTCTGGTGGAAAAGCCCTACATGGACTCGCTCGTTTCTGTGGACAACCAGCTGGAATGGCAACTTGCCTTTGGCATTTTCAAAACTGAATCTGTTACTACTTATCTTGTCTTTGCCCTGTGTTCGTCAAAGGCATCCCCACCTACACACTCTACCGAGGCAGAAACCCCAAAGTGACATTTTAATGTAAAAATTTGGTGAATAGCCAAACTGTGGAAGGAGCCTCGGTGTCCATCGAAAGATGAATGGATAAAGAAGATGTGGTTTATGTATACAATGGAATATTACTCAGCAATTAGAAACGACAAATACCCACCATTTGCTTCAACGTGGATGGAACTGGAGGGTATTATGCTGAGTGAAATAAGTCAATCGGAGAAGGACAAACAGTGTATGTTCTCATTCATTTGGGGAATATGAATAATAGTGAAAGGGAATATAAAGGAAGGGAAAAGAAATGTTGGGAAATATCAGGAAGGGAGACAGAACATAAAGACTCCTAACTCGGGGAAACGAACTACGGGTGGTGGAAGGGGAGGAGGGCGGGTGTTGGAGGGGAATGGGTGACGGGCACTGAGGTGGACACTTGACGGGATGAGCACTGGGTGTTTTTCTGTATGTTGGTAAATTGAACACCAATAAAAATTAATTAAAAAAAAATTTGGTGAAGGGAATAGGTACCGCTTACTACAAAATCCAACAGTGAAGTGAGTTTCCCTCCCATCTCTGTCCCCAAGGTGATGGGTTGAATTAATCCAATATGACTGGTGTCTAAGAGGATGAAAATTTGGATGGAGACACAGAGGGAAGAAGGCCATGTGAAGAGGAGGCAGGGATTGGGGTGATGCAGCCAAGGAATAGCTGGGCCTTCTAGAAGCTGGAAGAGGTGAGGAAGGATCCTTCCCCAGAGGATCTGGAAGGAGCACGGCTCCGTCGGCACCTTGATTTTGGACTTCTGGCCTCCAGAACTGTAGGACCATACATGTCTCATTTTTAAAAATTTATTTATTTATCTGACAGAGAGAGAATGAGCAAGGAGAGCTGTAGAGGGAGAGGGAGCCTGATGAGGGGCTTGAGCCCAGGACCCCAGGATCACAACCTGAGCTGAAGGCAGACACTTAATTGACTGAGCCTCCAAGCAGGCCTGCCTGATGTTTTAAGCCATCTTGTCCACAGTACTTCACTACAGCAGCCCCAGGAAACCCACGCACCCAGGCTGCCAACCCCTTCCTCGGGTACCGATCCCACCCTGGGTAGTAGTGGTTGCACAGCTACCCTTCCAGAGACAGCTGAACACGGATAGCAAACACACGTGCATTCATCACACAAAGGCGACACCTTACACGCTATTCTGTGTGGTTTTTTGCGTTTGGTAGTAATAAGCCATGGCCATTCAAAAACACTGTGGTAGGGTACAAATAGTACAGATTCACCATTTGAAGCATTTTAAAATGTGCAGTTCCATGGCATTGAGTACATCCGCCTATTGTGCCATCATCACCATCACTCATCTTGGGAGCTTTTTACATCTTCCCAAACTGGAACTCTGTCCCCAGGAAACATTAACACCCCAGCTCCCCTCACCTCTCTACCCCGCTGCTTCCAGGGCCATGCCTAACGTCCCTCGCTCCCTCACCCCCAAACAGGTCACCAAGTCTTGCCCCTTCCACCTGCCCCATGTCTCCCTGCATCCATCCTGCTGCCAGCTGCTCTCATCTAGGTTCTTGAAACAGCTTCTGGAACCCTGCCCCAGCCCCTGGCCGCCTTGGCCCATTATCCATACAGCTACCAAGCCCCTCTTTTTAAAATACAAATCTGGGGGTACCTGGGGGGCTCAGCTGGTTAGGCATCTGACTCCTGATTTCAGCTCAGGCCATGATCTCAGGGTCCTGAGATTAGAGCCCCATGTCGGGCTCTGGCCTCAGTGTGGAGTTGACCTCAAGACTCTCTCTCTCTCTCTCCCTCTGCACCTTCCTTCCCTGCTTGTTCTCTCTCCTGCTCTCTAAAATAAATTAAATCTTAAAAAAAAAAAGAAATACAAATCTGATGTTGTCTCCCTGCTTAAAAGTCTGTGATGGCTGCACCTCCTGCATACATCATCAGAATTCTTTGGCATGGCCTAAGGGACCCCACGCATGGAGCTCAGCCCTGTGCCCTGGGCTGTATCCCCACCCGGTCCGGGGCCTGGCCCATAGGAAGTGCTCAGAGCCCTGGAGCTCCCGTGGTCTGAAGGCTTTACGTTTCCTCCGACACATGCTCCCAACTTGAGGCACGTGTGGCTCCCTCTGTGTGGACTCCCCTCCCTTCCTCTCCTCCTTCACCTGCCCTACCTGCTCAGTCGGTTCCTTCTTCAGCATTCACATCAAAGGATACCTCCTGCGTTTCTAGCTCTCCTGAAGTAGGTCTCTACTGCTCTCTATTAGAATAGTTACCCCATTTTTCTGTAATTACTTGGAGACCTCTCTGTCCTGTCCCCCCACCCCCAGATGGGGGACACACCTGGTATGCCAGCCACACAGCAGGTGCCGGGTACAACCCCGCTGAGTGCAGGACTGCCCTGCTAGCTCAGCTCCTGGACCAGGCTTCGTGGCCTGTCCCTGACATTGTTAGAGAGGACAGCTGAGCCCCAAAGTGACTCTCCTGGGATAAGGGAAGGCTGGTTTTCTGTCTTCCAGGAGGCGCTAATGCTCTAACATCAGTGTGGGGGTGGCAGTGGCTTCCCTGGGGTTACCAGGGGGCCTGCAGCATGGATTTCATGTCCACCGGAGGCAAGGAAGGGGCTGGCATTCTGTGGCTGCACTTTCAGGCCAGCCCTATCGGAGAGGCCGTGGGGAGCTGCAGGAATTTTCTGGAGCCAGGCAAGGACAAGGGCACTCCAAGGAAGAAGAGAGGGTGGTTCCTGATTCTGAATCTAGTGAGAGTCGTCCGGGGCCCACAGAGCCATGCTGGGGCCTAGGTCCTCTGCTTCCACAGGTGACCTTCCAAAAGAGAGAACGGGGAGCCCCCAGGTCTGGATCCACGGGTCCATGTACAAGTGACCCAGGGAAATGGCTGGTGTGGACGTAGCTCCAGATCCTTATCCCCTTCCTTCCAGTGTCTCCCGCCCATGATACTAAGTATACCTTTAAGGCAGAAGCATCACACTGTCTTTCCTCTTTGGAGGCCAAGGTTCCCTCTGGACACCGACTGTCTATCCCTCCGTCCTCAGTTCCTATCTACCCCACACCGGTCTTTCTCTGTCCCACTCAGACTCTGTGATATCATCTTGCCCATCTGTTACTATGGTTTATTGTCTGCATCTCCCCAGTGGTACCTAAATGCTGGTACCTAAATTTCTGTCTCTTCTGAGCCCAGAACAAGGCCTGGCTCCAAGCAGAGGGGGAAGACAATGGAGAGCATCTCTTCTGACACCAAAGGCCAGAATTCCTCCATCTAGCTGATTCTCTTCTAGAAGGGCCCAGATGCTGGGGGGAACACAGGCCAACAAGCTCCAGCAGCATGAGGTCTGTCTCTTAGGTGACTTGGTGACCACCAGATGTGGTGGCCCTGGTGTGGTATCCCCATATCCCTCACAGGGCCTGGCAGACCATCAGCATCCCATACATGTTTGCTAAACAAACCCAAACTTCCAGCTGTCATTATAGGGCAGGATGGGGGGGGGTGGTGCCAAAATCTTAGGACAGGTACTGTTGAGGTACAACCTTCACCTTAGAACCCACTTTGACCCAAACTGGACAAATGACAAAGCCTGCTAACCTCAAAAGGTGTCCAGACCACCTGGAAAGAGGATCAAACATGTGCAATTCTTTAAATTTATCCTTGACTCCCTTCTGGTGTTCCCCACCCCTCGAAGCAGTCATCATCCCCATCTTTACAGGGAATGAATCTCAACCCATGAGATGGGTGAAGTGACTTGTCCAAGGTCACCTGTTATAAAGCAGCAGACCCAGATGAGATCATTGAGAGTGGGGTTTGGCACTTAGTAGATGCTCAATAAACACATAATGACCCTGGTATCCCTTCCTGACACCCTTTGCGTCATACCACTCCCAAACTTATCCATTCCAGAACAGCTCAAAATCTGGTTTGAATTTAAGAAACACACTTTGCAAAAAGAGTAATCATCTCCTGGAGTGAGCTCACGGTTCTTACAACCCCCAAATCCTGTTGGTAGGTGCCATTTATCAGGTAAGTTAGGATTTGAGAACATGCCTTATTGCTATTATTTTAATACAGCCCCCCTCAGGAGCAGAAAAACTGCCTCTTACAAATAAATACAGGGAAATAAACCATATTTATCCTTTGTATTTCTAAAATGCTTTGAGACCAATTATTAATAAGAAAATGTGCAAACCCTGCCCAGATGTATCATTTGCTCTTTATTTCCTTCTACTGCCCTCCTCCTCCCTCACCTCCCAAAGGAGAGGAAAAAGAAAAGAAAGAAACGGCTGAATGTCCCAGGTTTAGATGAGCTGATACTTTAATTGAGGAAAAATATACGGGTCACCCCTGTCAGCTTACAAGCTGCAGCCGCATCAAATGGTGTTCCTTTTGAATAAACCCGATCACCATGGTGAGGCTTTACTGTAGCTGAATAAAGACAAAAGAAGCGCTCCGGCTGCATTTGGCCAAGGTCACTGTGAAGATAAATCAATGGCTGCACTAGCGTCAGACCTGAGAATCCTTGACTCGGTTGCTCTGTCCCAGCTGGTATCCAGGCTGCCTCCCACCAGGACACCTCGGCCAGCTGGTAGGTAATTATGTGTGCTAATAGTCACGGGCACCCTAGCTGCCAACACCAAGATCCCACGTTCCTGAGCTTGTTAGAACATCCAAGGACCTGCACCGTTCCGGGCTGTTTCTTGAGAGATGTGAGCTCAGATTTGCTCAGATTGAGGAGCCTACCTGGCCACTGGGAAGATCACTGTCTGGGAGGTGGGAGGGGAGAGGGACAAGGAGACTGTTGTTACCTCCATTCGCTTAGTCCTCCATTCTAGAACTCACCTGCCTCACAGTAGCTGTGTGACCTCAGACAAGTTCCACAGCCTCAACCTGGGAGCCTCAGCCTTCCTATCTGTAAAATGGAATAATAAAGCCTGCCTTGCACAATTGTTGGGGACGGCACTCCATGAAGACTGTGAGTGCCGGGCATGGGGTAGGTGTCTAACACCTATTTGTTGGATATCTGAATGGACAAAACCTTCCAGCAAATTGACGACAGCAATACCTGCTTCACATTACATGCAATGAGGTTGGAAAATACGTGTAGGGATGTGTCTGTATGTTGCCTAGACTGAAAGATATTCTTTTATTGGGGTAAAAATTGGTGCATCCTTCATGTACTGAATTTAGCCTAGTTAATGGAATTTCTGAGTCTTACACTTACTATTTAGGAAAGCTAATGAAATACTGTATTTTATTTTTCTCTTTGAAAATGATTTCCAAACTTGATCAAAATTTAGCTTGGGACAATCAATGGGTCTATCTTCTACACACAAATTATTATTCTGGAGACAAATGAGTCAAGAATTGAGAGATAAAGGGCAAAAAACAGTGTGGAGAATGAATGGAGCTGATTTCCTTTGTCTCTGCTCTTGATGTGTGGTTCTCGCCTGCCAGGGCATCAGGCTCATGTCCTGGATGCCAGTGTGAGCTACATGCTGGATGAGGGGTACAGAGATGGACAGTGAGCCCTGGAAGCTCATGGCCAGTCTCCAGAATTGTGATAAGGAAAAGAAGCATTTAGAAGAGGGTCGTTAGCATCCTCGAAGAGGGCTGAGTCTAGGTCTAGGGCTGGAGACCAGAAAAATTGGTTGTATCCCAGGTGTGTCTAGGTTTGATATCTGGCTCCTCACCCTGTCTCTTAGTATCTGTGTGATGCTGGAAAAGTTAACTAATCTTGCTGAGCCTGGATTTCTTCCTCTATAAAATGGGACAGCACTTCTTCTTGGATAACAACAGTGTCTGTTTTGAGGTTCACATGAGAAAATGTTAAAAAGCCTTTAAGAATTATAAAGCAACACATAGGTGTGAGTCTCCATTGTTATTTCAGGGATACTAGAGGTGTGGGGCAATGCTAGCGAATAACAACCATGTCATGAGTACTTTCTTCCCTTCAGGCATTGACTGTACAGGAGTCTAATGTTCTTGGCTCCACTCTGTGCCTGCACCAAATTCTAAGGGGGGCTGCTTTTATTATGTCCATGTGACAGGCCAGGAAGTCAAGCTCCAGAGAGCTTAACTAGCTTGCCCAGAGCTAATTAACTGTGGTGGTGGGATTTGATCTAGGCAATGGGACTCTGGAGCCCAATCTCCTAACATTTAAGCTATGGAGTCTCCTGAGAACATGACAAACAAGGAATATTTGGGCAGCCACAATTGAGGAAACATCTTCCTTTCCCTGCCACCCAGCAGACTCGGGACAGTGGGCGAGGTGGTGGGAGAAAGCCTATAGGAGGTGCCACTCGCAGGTAACAGGACAGAGGAGTCTTGTGGGCAGAGGCTGGGCCTCAGGGTATGAGCCCTGAGGACCTCATCCCCAGTACTTCCATCTGTAAACCATTCCAACAACAGCTTTCTAATCTGTAAAGTGTGAAGATGGTACTCCCCTCAGGAGGCTGCTTCAGGGATTAAAGGAGACGAGTAATGAATGTGAATCTCCTGTTGGAATTGATAACTAGCACACAGTAGGTGCTCAATAAATGGCTGCTCCTTAGCCTCTCCCCAAGACCTGCTGTTATTCCAGGTGACAAGGTCTGAGGGATGGCAGGGCAGGTAGGAACTGCCTAGACAGAAACCCGAGGATAGTACAAGTCAGTGGTCAGAACCTTGGGCCTGGGGGTCTGGGTCACCTGAATCCATATCCTGGCTTCACCATGCACTAGTCCTATGACTGAGGACATGTTACTTAACCTATCTGTGCCTCAGTTTCCTTATCTATAAAGTGGGCATAATTATGGTACCCACTTCGTAAGGTTTGGGAAATATTAGAGATTAATCAATCTGTGTAAAGCACTTCAAATAGCCCAGCATATGGTAAGCATTCAGTAAATGCCAGCAATGATGACTTAGATCAGCCCTCTGTGTGTTGCTGGGCTGCAGGGCACCTCTGGGTGTTCAGGGGGCTCTGTCATATGCTATAAGCCCTCCATTTCCTTGTAGACCCCATAAGATCCTGGAAGAGTGGAAATCTCTGCAGCCTGGTCACATGATTGGGCTAGATGAATTTCGGGGGAAGGGCAGTTTCTCATCAGGTGTGCAGTGGGGATTTGAAGATGGTGACTCTACGTGTTTGAAGTCCTTCCCAGTGTGTGTTCAGTGTAGGAAGTCTCTAAATTCCTTGAGGGTCTGTGTTCCAAGTTTGAATCTACAGCATGTGGGGTTCTGTATTCAAGGTGTGAAGTCTCTGAACGTATTAAGTGTGTGGGTTTTAAGGTCTGAGTCTGAAGTAACTCAAGTATGTCCAGCGTGTGAGGCCTCTGAAATCTTTGAAGATGTTTGTCCTAAGATGTTTTTAAAATTTACTTTTAATTATTGAGGCATAACTGATGTACAGTATTATATTAGTTTTAGATGTACATGATGCAATAATGTGACACTTGTACACATTGTGAATTGGTCGCCACCATAAGTCTAGTTGCCATCTGTCACCTTACAAGTTAATAAGTATTATTGAATATAGTCCCCATCCTCACGACTTATTTATTTTATAACTAGCAGTCTGTACTTCTTAATCCTCTTCACCCATTTTGCCCCCCTGCCCCATTCCTCTGTCCTCTGGCCACCACCAATCTGCTCTTTGTATCTATGAGTCTGAGGGGTTTTTTTGTTGTTGCTTTGGTTTTCTTAGATTCCACATATAAATGAAGTCATGTGGTATTTGTCTTTGTCTGACTTATTTCACTGACCCTCAAGGTCCATCCATGTTGCTGTAAATGGCAAGATGTCATCGTTTTTTATGGCTAAGTAGTATTCTATTGTGTATACAATATTATATATATAATCTTTATTGTAAACAATGTGCACTAAACATAGGGGTACTTGTATCTTTTTCAATTAGTGTTTTTGTTTTCTGTAGATGGAATTTCTGGATCCTATGGTAACTTTATTTTTAATTTTTTGAGGAACCTCCATACTGTTTTCCATAGTGGCTGAACCAGTTTGCATTCCCATCAACAGTACATGAGCATTCTTTCTCCACATCCTTGCCAACACTTGTTGTTTCTTGTCTTTGTGGTAACAGTCATTCTGACAGGTGTGAGGTGATACACATTGTGGTTCTGACTCACATTTTCTTGATGATGGGTAATGTTGAGCATCTCTTCATGTGCTTGTTGGCCATCTGCATGTTTTCTCTGGGGAAATGTCTATTCAGATCCTCTGCCCATTTTATAATCAGATTGTTTTTTGTTTTGTTTTGTTTTGTTTTTGAGTTGTAGGAGTTCTTTATGTATTTTAGACTCATACCTTAAAACACAGGTCACCAAAAAGTTTGGAAACCCCACTTGTCAGAGCAAATCCCCAACAGCAGATGGACATTAAACACTTAACAAACAACTTGGAGACCTCAAACTGAGATGAGGGCCCTCCAACTGCTCAGACAATTCATGCCTTGGACACAGACATCAAACTTCTCAGGGCTCTCATACGTTAGACAGAGATGCCCACACAGCTTGTAAATGGAGATCTACGAATGGCTCAAGGGATTCACTCCACTGAACACAGATACCCAAGTGTTCAGAATGTGATACTCTGGATACAGACTACACAACTACTTCCAGAACCTCACAATCTGAAGATAGATACAGAAACGGCACAGAGATCTGTGAACAGATGTATTTTGGACACAAACCCAAAACTATCTTGCACACCATATACCAAGAATACAAACTCCCAAACAGCCAGAGACCTCACACCCTAGGAAACAACCAGCCAGCTCAGGGCCCTCAGGAACAAAGGCTCCAATCAGCCAATGGGACTCACACATTGATACTCTTTAAACAGCGCTCAAGGAACCTGTACTCTGAGTTCTGAGACCACGAATCTAGCGTGAAGAACCCACAAAGAACCTAGGGACTTCCAACCCTGCACAGACCACATCAAAATATCTGGGAGATTCAAACCTGGAATACAGACCCTCAAGTAGCCAGACAGCTCAAAATGTGAACACAAACCTGCCAAGAGCCCAGAGACACTGTGACACTGACTTCTCAGCAATTCGAAGATCGCACACCCAGGGTTACAGACACCCAAACAGCTCAGAAACATTACATCCAGGGACACGGACACTGGAGGAACTCAGAGCACACTAAGCGAAAGAAAAATCCCCCAAACTTAGAAACTCCACATGCTAAGAAATGCAAATCAAAACCACAGTGAGCTATCACCTCATGTCTGTTAGAATGGTTCTCCTCAAAAAGCTAAGAAATAATAAGCGTTGGCAAGGACGTGGAGAAAAGGGAACACTCGTGCATTGACAGTGGAGAAAAGTATATTGGTACAGCCACCATTCCACCAGTATGAAAGTTCCTCAAAAAATTAAAAATAGACCTGCCCTATGATCCGGGAACCCCACTTCTGGTTTATATCCCAAGGAAATGAAAACAGGATTTTAAAGACACATTTCACACCCATATTCAACTGCAGCCTTTGTCACAATAGCCAAGAGCCGGAAACAACCTGAGTGTCTGTCAACGGATGAATAGATAAAGAAGATGTGAAAAAATATATCCATACATAATGGAATATTATTCAGCCCCAAGAAAGGAGGAAGCCCTACCATTTGCAACAGCTTGGATGGACCGCGAGGGCATTATGCTAAGTGAAATAAATCAGACACAGAGCTAAATACTGTGTGCTCTCACTTACACGTGGAATCTGAATGGAGCTCAGAGAAAAGGGGAGTAGAATGGTGGTTGCCAAGGGCGGGGGCGGTGGGGGAAAAGGGGAGACATTGGTCCCAGGATACGAGCTTCCCGTAATAATGTGAATAAGGTCTGGGGATCTCATGTACAGCATGGTGATTATAGCTACTAAAACTGTATCCCATACACTTGAAAGTTGCTAAGACAGCGTGAGCAGGTCTTAAATGATCTCCCCGCATAAAAAAAAAAAAAAAAAAACAGTCACCATATGGTAGGACAGAGGTGTTAGCTAACGCTGTGGTGGCTGTCAGTTTGCAATATATACATGTATCAAATCAACACCCGGGACACCCAAAATGTCCACAATGTTATATGTCAACTGCATCTCAACAAAGCTGGGAAAAAAACAATGGAAAATGGTGACCAGGAGCAGCTGGACGCCAGCACGAGCCAGGAAAGCGCACACAGGCCCCCACGGCCCCTGCTTCCCGCCAATGCATTTAGACCCAGGTTTGGATTCAGCCAAGGGAGTGATGGCACTTTTTTGGCTTTGGGTAAAAATGAGCTCCTCGGGGTGCATGGGGCCCCTGAGTGGCCCAAGGATAATTCCCGGCCCCCAGGAAGGGAGACGGGGTTACAGACCTAGGAAAGAGGGAGCCACGCCATCCCCACGTATGTGGGAGAGCAGAGATGTGCTCTCAGCCAGCCAGCAAGTGTACCCTGCACGGAGGCCCTGGAAACTACGGGAAGACCAAGACAAGACCGTCCTTTCTCTCTCGGGAGAGGGAAGGAGGAGGGAGGAGGGAGGGAGGGAGGGATGAGAACGTGAACGAAAGAAGCCGCCGCTCTCCGGTACCGCAGAACCGAGCACGCATTCCCGCCCGGCCCAGCTCCCCTCGGCCCCCGCAGGTCCGGGCCCTGCACCCGCCCCGCCCCCCCCCGCCGCCCTGCCGCGGGGGGGGCGCCCCTCGCCGGCCCCCCGCCCTACCTGAGCTGGCGCGGCTCGCAGTCCACGCCGGGCAGCAGCAGCCGGGCCGCCTGGCGGACGTCGTCGCTGTCCATGGAGAAGCTGCGGCGGTGGCCGGCGTGCGCCACGGCCACCCGGATCCACTCCATCAGCGGCGGCAGCACGAGGAAGGGCCTGCGCGGGACCCAGAGCGTTAGGGCGGGGGTGGCCCAGCCCCACCCCCTCCTCGCAGGTCCCCCGCCCCAGCCCGGCGCCCCCACCCCCGCTTTTCCCGGGGGACCCTGCCTCTGAGCGCCCGAGGGGTGGGAGAGCCGCTGGAGGCATCCTGATCGCACTGGTGACCCCACCGGCGACCCCACCGGTGACCCCGGGGCAGGCTCTCCAGAGTCTTTGGGCCTCAGTTTCCTCATCTGCAAAGCAGGGATGCCATGTGACTCTCCTGCGAGTGTTATCTCCCTCAGAGATCATGTGAGCACACAGGAGATGGCTCACTTAAAGCACCAAGCACAGGGGCTGGCCTTAGTAGAAAACCCCCAAAATGTCTGGGGTTAGAAGTCCTTGGGGCTCCGATTCTGGGCCCAACCCTAAGGAGTCCCCCGACTCTCCCTTCCTGTCTTCTCACCTCCCTTTGCAGAGCAATCCCAGCCCCAGCTCTGGCTGAACACTGCTGCCAACAGGCTTTTTAGCACCTGGGACAGGTGCAAAGAGCCAAGTGGACAGGCTGTCTTCCCACGAGCCAGGCCAGGCAGCTGCCCGTCACAGCCAGCAAACCTGCCTTTGTGGGAGGGACAGGGGACATGCCACACCCCTGAAACTCTGGGAGCCTCAGGTTCCTCCTGCGCTGAGACCCCAGCAGGGGACAGCTTGTTGCAAGAATTGAGATGATGCCCATGGCTGAACTATATACTTTGTAATGTAATGCATTTGTGCCAACTTCCTGTTTCTTTGGGTGATAATTATAAACTCTGTCCTCCCATTAGGATTACTGAGTTGGTGGGGGAGCCTTTGAAGGGATTCTGATTTAATTCATCTAGGATGGGGCTGGTTACTGGTAGTTTTTAAAACCTCCCCCATGTGAATTTCACGTGAATCAGAATTATCTGGAGGGCTTGTTAAAATGCAGATTCCTGGGCCCCATCCCCAGAGTGTCTTGATTCAGTAGATTGGGGCTGGTGGACAAGAATCTATGGGTAGAGGGCCTGGGAATTGTGTGTGTGTGTGTGTGTGTGTGTATGTGTGTGTGTGTGTGTGTGTGTGTTAAAATGCAAATCCCCTGACCTTATCTCCAGAGATGCTGATTGTGTCAGGTCCATGAATATAATTTTAAGAAGCGGCTCTTATGATACTGATCTAAGTAGCCCAAGGAACTCACTTTGAGAAATGCAATGTGTAGACCAAAATGATTTCCTATATTCAGCAGTACCCCAGCTCGGGTGAGGCAAGCAGGGTGCTCAGAGTCCCAAACTGAAGGAGGCCAGGCCATGCAAATGTGTGTCTCTCCTGCCTCACCTTGACCCTGGCTGCCATCTGCTCATGGACCTTTGATAGCATGCCATTTTCATTCCTGGGCTGGAAGGCCTCCAGCCCTTTAAAAATTCACACCCCACTTAACCTTCAAATCACAGTGCAAATCCTATCTTACCCTAACCCTTTCTCCTGATAATCCATCCTATATGGACCCCTCCCATGGGAGTCCATAGCCCATTGGCCTTACCCACTGGCCTTGCCAGTGTCCCAGGAGAATGTAAACTCCATCGGGGCAGGGCCCTGAGACTGCTAGGTTCACTGATCTAGCCACTGCCCCAGGACAGCCCCAGCAGGCTGGAAGCACTAAATAAATATTTGTTCACAAGACAGACTAAGATTTACCTATTTCCTGCAGGGTGAAATGGAATGCAATCGAATTTCTGGCCCTGTGGACCTGTGGGGCAGTCTCCCAGGGAATTTCTGCCCAAGTCAGCCTGCTGCTTAGGCTGTCGCCCTCATTCTCTCATTCTCTCCATCACCTAAACTGAATCAGGCACTCAATAAACACACATTGACTTGAAATTGAATTGGATTCTACTGTCTCAGGTGAGCAGGACTTATTTTTGTCACCATGTCTCCATCACCGTAGAAACCAGCCCCAAGCACTCAGAGAACTCTCCTCTGGGAGAACTCTCCTCCTCGGAGGCAGCACCCCCCCACCTCGTCCTGCCTTCCCTTTGCTCAGTGTCCCCTGAAACACAGCCCACAACTCCCAGTCCCTGGGGGCGGGGGCTGTGTCTCTTCCGCACACTGCCCTTTGGCTGCTGCCTTTTGTCTTTCTTTCTTTTTTATTTTTAAGATTTTATTTATTTAAGAGAGACACAGAGAGAGGCAGAGACATAGGAAGAGGGAGAAGCAGGCTCTCCATAGGGAGCCTGATGTGGGACTTGATCCCAGGACCCCAAGGATCACGACCTGAGCAGAAGGCAAATGCTCAATCACTGAGCCCCCCAGGTGTCCCCAGCTGCTGCCTTTTCTGTGAGGGGCTGAGGCACAGGGCACACCGCCAGTTCCTGAGGAATGCTAAGGAGAGAACGAGGCTGTGCTGCCTTCAGAATAACACCTGTATCGAGACAGCTGGTGAGCACCAGAATAAGAAACCTTGAACCCCAGGATTCCAGCCTCCTCTGGAATTTTCTGTGTACCTGTTCTCCTTTCAACATCGCCTTCTCTTCGTCACCCTGACCTCAGTGGTTTATAAGCTCATGAATTCTTTGCCAGCAACTCATTTAAAAACCTTCTTATCTTGTCTACTCAGAGGGGGGGAGAAAGTGTTATTTGTGATGTTTCTTTTGGAGGCACTGGAGATGGGAAAGAATTCTAGGGCCTTGAATTAAGGATTGGGTAGAGAAAGCTGAAGGAGAAAGACTGCATTCTCCTTATGTATTTTTATTCTTTTAAATTTATTTTTATTTTTTAAAAAGATTTTATTTGAGAGAGAGAGAGAGAGAGAGGGTGAGAGAGTGTGAGCAAGCAGGGGTAGGGGCAGAAAGAGAGGGAGAAGCAGACTCCCCGCTGAGCAGGGAGCCAGATCCCAGGACCCTGAGATCATGACCTGAGCTGAAGGCAGACACTTAACTGATTGAGCCAACCAGGTGCCCTTCCTTATGGATTTTTAAAGAGAACAATGTTCCACTGGCTCTTGACTTTGTTCTGAAGCTGTCTACACTGACTAACACCTGGAGGATACTTGGAAAGCCCATGGCTTTGTAAAGTACCTCTCAGACCGTGCTAAACGCCAGAATCACTGTGTGTGTGTGTGTGTGTGTGTGTGTGTGTGTGTGTGTGAATTCCCAAGGCTCCAAGTCAACCCCAGAGTTTGGATTCAACAAGTCTGGGGTGGGGCCTGGGCATGTGCATTCTAAACAAGCTCCTCTGGGAGTTTTGGAGCAACCTGGGTTTGACAACCCCAAATGGGTGGCCTGAGGTGAAGAGCAGGGAACATGGTCCACTCAATCAGCACAGTGGCCGTCGAAATCTTTGCCTCGGTGCTTGAACAGTCTGTGGGGCTGGGACCAGAGATTCCAGAAGGGAAGGGCAAGCCTAAGTGGGCTTCTTGTAGAGTCAAGAGAACAAATCAGCTCAGGAAGGTGGCTGGGCCCAGATTCAAGTGGGAGAGGGAGAAGATACATGGGCAGGGCCCTTCTGAAACGGTGGAGAGAAAGCTAGTGAGGGGGTGACCACCCAGAATTGAAATGGAGTTTGGTTGGGGAGGGCCTGGGTGCTAAGGAAGATGGTACAGTCCGTGGGAGAAGCCTGGATTGTTTGGGATTCTGCAGAACTGGATTTCAGTCCTGAATCTGCCAAGTGCTCACAGTAGGCCTCTGGCTCTGGTCTGAAAATGTTTAGGCTCTCACTGTCTTCATCCGTAAAGTGGGTGGGCTTGGATCAGATGGTCTGTTTGGTTTGCAAGCCTCTTCTGTAAAGGGCCGGATAGTCAGTATGTCCGATTTTGCGGGCCGTACAGTCTCCGTCTCAACTACTCAACTCTGCACAATAGTGGGCAAATCGCCCCAGACAACACGTAAATGAAAGAACCTTGCTGTGTTCCAAGAAGACTTTATTCACACAATCAGATGGCGGATCATAGTTGGCTGACCCTGGTCTCTTTGGTTCCTTCCTCCTCTAAAGTTCTTTGAGTATATTGACATAGCCAGCTTCTTGGGGGCTTAGGAAGAAGCCCTGGGGACAGGAAGATGCACAGGAAGGTCCTAGTGTTGGGAACAGAAAGCTTTGGAGAGATTAGAAAACAAGACCCTCCCACAAAGAGGTCATGATTGCATCTGAGGAATACCGAGTCACAGGCATACCCTGAGGTTGTACCTCAAGAAGAAAATGCAAATCTGGCCATGGGTGTGATGAAATGTTATCTGTTAACATCACTCATTTATCCAACAGTCCTTTATGGAGCACCCATCTTGTAGGCACCCTTCTGGGAGCTGCAGACAGAGTAGAGAACAGGACTTGTCAGGTCCTTGTTCTCACAGAACTAACAATCTCACAGGGACACAGATAAGGAATACATAACCCAACAAGTAATAAAGCAATTACAGACTGTGATCAGTGTCAGGGTGCTGGGATAGAGAATAGACAGGGTTGAGGGAGAGTGGTGGGAAGGCCTCTCTGAGGAGGTAAGAAAATCACAAAAATGTGAAGGAATTGGCCATATGTGAATGTGTGTGTAGAGAGATGGATGTTCGAGGCAGCAGTGACAGACTGTGCAAAGGCCCTGAGGTAGAAAAAACCCCTTCACAGCTCACCAAGGCCTTTCCTGTGCATCATCTCCTATTTGGGACCTCCGGGGCAGATGGGGTGGCTAGGACATGAGTCCTGGTAGGCAGTGGACATGAGTCCGCTGTGGTAGGGCTTAATAGCATTGAGTCCTGTTCCCTGGAACCTGTCAATGTTGATGGCAAAAGAGATTCCGCTGATGTAATTCAGTTAAGATCTCGAGAAGGGAGGGTGACCCTGGATTATCCCGGTGGGCCCTAAATGCAATCACAGGAGTCCTTATAAAAGGGAACCAGTGAGGGGCAGCCCCGGTGGCACAGCGGTTTAGCGCCGCCTGCAGCCCGGGGTGTGATCCTGGAGTCCCGGGATCGAGTCCCACGTCAGGCTCCCTGCATGAAGCCTGCTTCTCCCTCTGCCTGTGTCTCTACCTCTATCTCTCTCTTTCTCTCTCAATAAATAAATAAATAAATAAATAAATAAATAAATAAGTCTTTTAAAAAAAAAAAAGGGAACCAGTGAAATGTGACACAGGTGGTCCTGAAGCAAGATGCTCTGATGCTGACTCTGGAGCTAGAGGAAGGAAGCACGAGTCAAGGAGTGCAGCTCTAGAAGGTGGATGAGGCGAGGAAATGGATTCTTTTCTCAGAAGCCTCCAGAAACAAACAGCCCTGCTGACACCTTGATCTTGGCCAGGTGAAACTGATTAGGGACCACGGACCTCTGGAACCGTAGGCAAACAAATGTGTGTTGTTTTAACCCACCAGGTTTGTGGAAACTCACCACAGCAGCCCCCAGGAAACTAATAGGATCACAAAGCCAAGGGACTGGTAGGGTCACTGCAGGTTAGGACAGACATGTGCTGAAGAAGGAAGAGCCAGCATTTAAGCTGAGAATGAAGGCACTCACGGGCTCTGGGATCCCCCTCAGACACCTATCAACTGCCTCGTTCCTGAGGTCAGAGAACACCTCTTGATACAGCTGAACTGCACCCCCTCAAAATGCTTATGTTGAAGCCCTAATCCCCAGGACCTCAGCATGTTGCTATTAAAATGAGGCCATTAGGCTGGGCCCTAATTCAGAGTGACGGAGATCCTCCTAAGAGGAGGTCATTCATACAGGGAATATAAAAAATAGTGAAAGGGATTAAAGGGGAAAGGAGAGAAAATGAGTGGAAATATCAGAGAGGGAGACAGAACATGAGAGACTCCTAACTCTGGGAAACGAACAACGGGAGGTGGGTGAGGGGTGGGGTGACTGGTGACTGAGGGGGGCACTTGACAGGATGAGCACTGGGTGTTACACTATATGTTGGTAAATCGAACTCCAATAAAAAATATACACCCCCCCCCCAAAAGGACACTGAGGGTGTGGGGCCGCTGTGGGAAAGGGGGTGGTAGCAAGAGGACAGCCATCTGCAAGCCAAAGAGGGATGCCGCAGAGAAAAAACCCCAGACCTGCTGACACCTAAATCTTGGACTTCCAGACTTCAGCGTCTTGAGAAAACACGTTTTTTTTTTTTTTTTTTTTTTGTTCAAGGCACCTAGCCTGTGTTGGTTTGTTAGGAAAGCCCTGGCTGAGCGGTACACCTGTGGTGTAAGTCCGCCTGGCCCTGGAGGCGTTAGTCTGTGGTAGACCAGCTTCGGTTGGAAGCTCAAGCTTTTTAGAGAGCAGATGATCATCAGTTCATTTCCTACGAACAACAGTGTATGAGTTCAAAGCCATCCAGAGGCCGAGCACTGCAGAGGTCAGAATGCGAAACTCGGGCTTTGGAGAGAGGCTGACAAAGAGCTGGATTCCAGCTCCACCTTCTCACTATGTGACTGTGAACAAGGTATGTCCACCGCCATGCCTGAGGTTTCTCACCAAGAAAATGGGAATAATACCAGCACCTACTTAACAGGGCATGGTGGGCTGCATGATGGCCCCCAAAAGAGGTCTGCATCCTAATCTCCAGAACCTGTGAATGTTGCTTACCTGGCAAAATGGACTTTGCACATGTGGTTCTAAGTTAAGGATTTTTTTAAAGATTTTATTTATTTATTCATGAGAGATGCAGAGAGAGAGAGAGAGAGAGAGAGAGAGAGAGAGAGATACAGGCAGAGGAAGAAGCAGGCCTCCTGCAGGGAGCCCGATGTGGGACTTGATCCCAGGACCCTGGGATCATGCCCTGAGCCAAAGGCAGATCTGAGCCCCCCAGGTGTCCCCTAAGTTAAGGATTTTGAGAAGGACTAGCTGGAATTAGCCAGGTGCGTCCTAAATGTAATCATGGGGGTGCTCAGCAGAGGGAGGTGGGAAGGTCCAGGGAGAGGGTAGGAGATGTGAGGACAGAAGAAGTAGCTGGACAAATGGAAAGGGGCCATGAGCCAAGGAATGCAGGCACCTCTAGAAGCCACAAAAGATGAGGAGAGTCTCCCCTGGAGCCTCCAGAAGGAACCAGCCCTGCGGACACCTTCACTTTAGCCCAGTGAAACTGATTTTGTATTTCTGACCTCCTGAACTGTAAGATAATGAATTTGTATTGTTGTAAGTTTTCACATCTGTGACAGTTTTTTTTTTTTTTTTCATAGAAGCCACAGGAAACCAATACAGAGGGTTATTCCCAGAACTGAATGGGATGGCATCTCTTCAAGAGGTGGTAGCTATGCTCATCGCATCACTAGCGTGGTTTTTAGCATCACTCAAGTGTTTCTCTGCTGGTGGAGGAAAAGCCTAGCTACACAGAACACTACTCCTGCCTTCTCTTTTTATTTATTTATTTTTTTAAATGATAGTCACAGAGAGAGAGAGGCAGAGACATAGGCAGAGGGAGAAGCAGGCTCAATACACCGGGAGCCTGACGTGGGATTCAATCCGGGTCTCCAGGATCCGGCCCTGGGCCAAAGGCAGGCGCTAAACCGCTGCGCCACCTAGGGATCCCTGCCTTCTCTTTTTAAATCAAAGCAAACCTCTGCAGTTGCTCTGCCTCTCCTCTATAAATTGTGTGGCCTTGACTTGGCATCTTCGTTGTTTGTTAAGTCTTAGGCTGGAGAGGAATTCAGATGTTTCACTATGCTCTAGGAAGCTCATAATTCTAGACATACAGGGAGTGAAGGAAAAGCAGCAAAATTGACAGCAGACAGTATCCAAGGCTGGTTTCCATAGCAATAGTCACTGTAATTTCACTGTGTTTGTGGGCACCAAAGCTAAGACAATGCAGAGGTCAGAGGTGGCTTGTGTACTCTAGTGACTGTGCAAGGTGCAGTCAGACTGCTGAGGGTGGTTCCTACAGAAGGATCTGGAGCCAAGGCATGTGCTCCAGGTCAGTGCATCGCCAACGTTAACGTGCATGTGAATCACCTGGGATCTTGTTAAAATGTGGATTTGGGTTCAGTGGATCTGGGCTAGGGCCTGAGATGCTGCATTTGTAACCAGCTTCCAGGCAGTATATGGACCACATTTCTAGGAACCAGGCCCCGGGGCAGTATTATGACTCAAGCCAGAAACAAGAGAAGGTGAATTCTCTTATTATGTTTAAGGAGGAGAAAGTGAGTCCAGAAGTGAGACAGTTGCAAGAGGGCATAGAGGCCCGGGAGACAAGGGAGGGGAAGAAGGTCCAGAGCTCCCGAGGCTCTCATGGGCCTAGCTCCGAGCCTGCGCCAAGTTCCAGGGGAGGCGGGCCAGTAGGTGTCTGGTGATTTCAGCTTTCACTCTGGGAGGCGGGTTCTGCTTCCCACCAGGATCCTCCCAACAATCTTATGAAACCGAAGCTTTCCGTCTCGGGGAGGTGGTTCTGACCCCAGCACCCACTCCATTGTCTAGTAAGTATTTGGTATTCATGATGGTGTTTATCATCATCCCGGAATATAAATACTTAAAAAACAACAACAAAAACCCTTTTGATGGTTGATTTTATGTATCAACTCAGCCAGGCCCGGTACCTGGATAGGTGGTCAAATGCTAGTCTGGACATTGCTGGGAAGGTATGTTTTAAGACAAGATTAACATTTAGATCAGCAGACTCTGAGTAAAGCAGATTATCTCCCAGAGGGTGGGTGGGCCTCATCCAATCAGCTGGAGGCCGCAGGAGAAAAAAACTGAGCTGCGAAGACCCAGTGATTCGGCCTTGACTCTGCACTGTTGACAGCAGCTCCACAGCCTTGTCTTCCTGCTGATTGGGCCCCTGTCACCATCACACACCTAGGGGAGGAGGCTTGGGGGCTGGGTCCCATGGAAGACGGGCTTCCCAACACCTCGAGTGTGCACACACCCTGCGCAGGGATGGTGAAACAAAGGCCTCATGGGGAGAATCAGTGCTTTTTAGGGCAGAACAAGCCATTTGGTACCGACAGGACAAGTACTTTGAGTGTGAAAGTCGGCCCCACTAATGGGTGATTATAGAATTCCCCGAAATGGGGCAAGGGCCAAGGGCCAAAGGGTGCTGGGTGAGAAGAGGACTTTCTTTCTTTCTTTCTTTCTTTCTTTCTTTCTTTCTTTCTTTCTTTCTTTCTTTCTTTCTTTTAGATGTTATTTATTTATTTGACAGAGAGAGAGAGAGAATGTGCATGAGGAGGGGCTGAGAGAGGGAGAGGGAGAAGCAGACTCTGTGCTGAGCAGGGAGCCTGATGTGGGGCTATATCCCAGGACCCCAGGATCATGACCCAAGGCGAAGGCAGACACTTAACTGACTGAACATCCCAGGTGCCCCTGAGAAGGGGACTTCTACTCACAGTGCCAACAGATCCTTGTGACTGACCTCGGAACTTTCTTTGGCTTTCCTGTTACACGTTCTGAAGCAGGTGACGTAGGGGGCTAGAGAGCTTGGAGGGTTGAGGCACAAGCAAGTAAAGGCAGAGCAAATATGGTATGTGAGTAGCAATAGTGTCCTCCCTGTGCCCTCACCCTGCCTTCACCTCCCCTGCCCTCCTGGGGAGGAAGGTTCCCCCTCCACTTGCCCTCCTTTGCACCCCTGGGGAGGAGGCCCCACCACTTGCCTCTGCCCCTAACTCTGCCCCCCTGCACCTTCCTCCCGCATCTAAGCATCCGACGCACTCCTGTCCCCGCGGCTTGAACAGGACAGGAGCAGAAACAATGGAGAGCAAGAATTCTCAGCTCTCCCGGAGTTTCTGTCTACATATTTGGCCTAGCTCTCCATTTTGGTGGTGGTGGTGGTGGTGGTGGTGGTGCACCAGAATTATCCAGGGAACTGGTTAAAACCCACATTCCTGCATTCCTTCCCACTTGCTGGGTATATGGCTTTCCTTGGGGCTGCTGTTGCAAAATACCCCAAACTCGGTGGCTTAAGTGACAGAAATATATTCTCCCCGAGGGCTGGAGGCCAGGAGTCCAAGATCGAGGGGGCAGCAGGATGGTGCACCCTCCAAAGGATCTAGGGGCCTCATCGCTTGCCTCTTCCAGCTTTCTGGGGTTGCGGGTGTTCCGTGGCAGGGGCTCCATCTCTCTGTCTCTGCCTCTGTTTTTACATCATCTTGTCCTCTGAGGCGTGTGTCAAATCTTTCTCTCTCCTCAAAGGACATGTATGATTGGACTTTGGGCCCACCCAGATAATCCAGGATTATCTCCCCACTTTAGGACTCTTACTTAAAAATCACATCTGCCAAGACCCTTTTCCTCTGCAAAACAGAGACTACAGAGATTGGGACCTGGGATCTTTGGGCACCATTGCAAGACAACCACACTGGGCATCGGCTCCTCGTTCATTCTCTGCAGGGTTTCTGATGCCCACTGAAGCTGAGCCCCTTGACATCAGGAGAATGCCAGCTCCCAGCTGCAGGATGCTTGGCAGCCCTGAGGTCCTTCCTTGCTTGCCACGTGAGGATTGATGGACAAGCCCATACCTCTCCTCTCTGGGCTGTGAGCTGCACCACAGCCAGGCCGGGCTTAGGGGCACAGAGCCTCTGTGGTGGGAACCTGATCCCAAGTGGGTAGAAGATGATGGGGCCCAGGATATAAATGGCCCTGGGAGGGAAGCCGGGGCTTCAGAAGTGGGTAAGCCACAGGCTCTGCTTGAGGCTGGTGCAGAACCTTCCTAGCAGCCTTGGCACAAAAGATAAACATTTGGGAGGTGGCGGGGGCTGCACAGACTTGTATCCTGAGAGCAATGTCTCCAGAAGCCTAAAAGGGCAGGGCGTGCAGGCTTGTGCAGGCTGAGAGGCAAAGGCCAGGGATGGGCCTGCAGGGGTCATCTGGGCCTGCCCCCGCTTCCAAAAGAATTATCATAAAAGTCTGCAAAAGGCAGCACACAGCCTTACAAAGGAAACCCACGGCTGGTGCGGTGCTGGTGGGGTGGGAAACACATGCACTCTAATGATCCTACATTTGAGCCCATGACTTGCTAGCTGTGGGGCTTGGGCAAGTTACTTAACTTCTCTGTGCCTCAGGTTCCTCATATGTAAAATGAGAGCAATAGAGAGGCCACCCTATGGGATTGTTGTGAAGATTAAGAGAATCTCTGTAAGGTGCTTAGCACATAGTAAATGCTCAACAAAGCCAGCTGCTATTGAGCATTTGTCTTTCATTGTCTCGCTTGACGATGACAAGAACCATAAAGTAAGTACTATTATTATATTCATTCTACAGGGAGTGAAACAGAGGCACAGAGAGGTTATACAAATTGTCTAAGGGCACACAGTTATAAGGAACAGCACTGGGATATAGATGTAGACAGTTAGATCCAGGGCCAGGGCTAGTGGCCATGTATTCTAGCATTTCCAGGGAGAAGATAGAGCACATGCAAAGATCCAGAGGCAGGACTGCAGTCGAAAAACACAAAATCAGAAAAGTATTAGAAAAGAAATGTCAAGAATGAATGGATTGATGAGGTGCCTGGGTGATATTGTGAGTTAAGCATCTGACTCTCCATTTCAGCTCCAGTTGTGATCTCAGGGTTGCAGGATTGGACTCCATGCTCAGCAGGAGTCTGTTTGAGATTCTAGCTCCCCTTTTCCCTCTGCCCCCCCACTTCAGGAGAGAAATCATGCACTTTCTCTCTTTCTAAATAAATAAATTTTTAAAAAAAAAGAACGGATTGACAAAAATACCTCTGAAAATGCAAAACAAAGGGTTCACTGTTTACTGTTTAGAAAGTTAATGAAGGATATTTTTGTCCTCTAGTAAGACTGGTGGGTGTCCCTCATTTTGTGTTTTCTTCTTCTTCCTTAATCATAAAACCCCCAATCGTTAGCTGGGCTCACGACCACCAGCACACATTTTCCAGCCTCCCTTGCAGCTAGGAGACCAGTTCTTAACAGTGATATGAGGAGAAGTTTCTTGTGAGACTTCTAGGAAGGCCCCTAAAAGAAGGAAGGCCAATTTTGTCTGGTCTTCTTCCATTCTGCTGGCAAAACCGTAGACATGCTGGCTGGTGTTAGAGCAGTCAAACTGGACAAGGAGGTGGAAGCCACGTGTTGATGATGACAAAGCAGAAACTGTAGAAGAAGGACTTGGATTTCTGACAATTGCTTCAGTGGCCTTACCTCTCTTGGATCCTCACTTCCAGACTTGTTTATGTGAGAAATAAACTTCTATCTTGTTTAAACACCTGCTATTTGGGTTTTATTTTTTTTAATCCCTCACAGCCAAATCTAATTCTAACTGACACTAATATCACTTCCCTATAGCGTTTAAGTTAAATCTGTATTTTTCCATTATTGTGTCACCATGGATTTGAGTTTCTACCTACCAAAAAGAGGCAAAAACCCTTCCTTTTAATAGTTACCCTCTAAAGACTGTGGACTTGGAAACTTGAGACTGTATCTTTGTTCCTTGAAGCTACATGTATTAAAATATTTGTTACAATGAATTGTTCATTTTGAGGTGTAAACCATGCCAGAGGAGGTTGAGTTGGTTTATCAACTCTGAGAAAATATGTTGACAATGGCTTTGACCTCCTCGTAATTAACCTAACCAATAAAAATAACAACGCCGATGCTCTTGAGGTCAGAAACATACCTGAAAGTCTTCATCCTTGCGGTTCTCTTGTAAGGAAACGTTATATCTTTAAAATTAATGCATCATTTTTATTTTATTTTAGCTATTTTCTCCCAGCTTTATCGAGATGTTACTGACGTATGACACTGTGAAATGTGAGGTGTACAGCATGACGATCTGATGCACTTATATACTGCAGAATGATTACCAGGGCAGGGTTAGTTCACACATCCATCACCTCACAGAAAATTACTATTTCTTTTTTGTGGTGAGAACATTTAGGATCCACTCTCATCAACTTTCAAGTATATAAGATGGTACGGTTAACTACAGTCACTGTGTCATACATTATTGGAACCTCAGAACTTACCTAGCTGAAATTTGCACCCTTTGACTAACTAGCCTCTCCTCATTTCCCCCAGCCCCTCATGACCCCCTCATTCGACTGTTTCCATCAGTTCAGCTTTTTTAGATTCTACATATATGTGAGAGTGCATAGTATTTATCTTTCTCTGACGTATTTCACTTAGTCCTAATGCCCTCAAGGTCCAACCATGTGGTAAATGTCAGGATTTTCTTTATTTTTCTCAGGCCTGAATAATATCCCATTAACAGATCTATTTTATTTTACTTTATTTTTAAATTTATTTTCTAAAATTTTATTTATTCATGAGAGACACACAGAGGCAGAGACACAGGCAGAGGGAGAAGCAGACTCCCTGCGGGGAGCCTGATGTGGGACTCGATCCCAGGACCCCGGGATCAGGCCCTGAGGCGAAGGCAGACGCTCAACCACGGAGCCACCTAGGTGCCCCAACAGATCAATTTTAAAACACCATCTCTTAAAAATAAATAAATAAATAAATAAATAAATAAATAAATAAATAAATAAAACACCATCTCTTTCTTCCCTAAAAAACAAGAGGATAAAAAGGCGAGACTGTGCATGGTCTAAGAGTTTCCTCCATGACGTCCTCAATGTCTATGCGACCGGACTGTGGCTTTGAGAAAATGATATTCTTGTTCTCTGGTAATAAACCCTTTGAAATCACATTACCCTGTATTTGGCAGATGACAAGCCAGATTAAATTCATACCCCAGCCCTAATCAATCTGAACCCTATGGAAACACAGACCTAAGACAGCCAATTCCCCAGGTCTCCTGGGCCACCAGAGAGACTGAGTCAGAAGCATGTTTTGGAAGAGGTTGCTACTGACCAGCTATGTGACTTGTCTATCTTTGAGGCTCTGTTGGCCTCAAGTGTGCTCACCAGTAGCTTTAAGAGACCAAAGAACCTTTTCTTCTAGCTTAGAATAATTGCATGATATATATATTTTTAAAGTAGGCTCTGTGTCCAGCACGGAGCCCAATGTGGGGCCTGAAGTCACAACCCTGAGATCAAGACCTGAGCTGAGATCAAGAGTCAGATGCTTAACTGACTGAACCACCCAGGTGCCCCAGTAGCATAATATTTTGAAATAAATACATAAATAACAAAAATACTGACATCAGGAAGTTGTGAGGGGGCGAGGGGTGGGGGTGGGGGTAGGTGGGCGGAAGCCATGAAGGCAGCTTCCAGCAGACCTTTCTACTATGACACAAATGTCCTATATCTGTGCTATCCAATACAATAGCACGAATCATACATGGCTACTGAACACTTAGAATGGAGTTGGTGTTACTAAGCAGCTAAAATACTAATTATATTCAATTTTAATTAACTTTATTATTTATTTTTAAAGATTGATTATTCATGAGAGACACAGAGAGGCAGAGACACAGGAAGAGGAAGAAGCAGGCTCCCTGTGGGGAGCCCGATGGAGGACTTGATCCCAGGACCCCAGCCAAAGGCAGATGCTCAACCATGGAGCCACCCAGGTATCCATAACTTTATTTTTTTTTAAGATTTTATTTTACAGACAGATTGTGAGAGAAAGCATGAGTAGAGGGAGGGCAGAGGAAGAAGCAGACTCCCTGCTGAGCGAGGAGTGGGATCCCAGGACCCTGGGACCATGACCTGAGCTGCAGGCAGATGCTTGACCGACTAAGTTACCCAGGCAGCCCTAATTCAACTTTAAATAGGCATTCGTGGTCAGCAGCTGCCCTACTGGGTACTGCCGTTCTAAGGGATGTCCTTCAGGTCAGTGTAATTTCAGAAGGAATCCTGGTCGAATGGGGTAGTGGAAAGAGGGCTACATATAGTAGGTATTAGGCAACCTAAGTTTTTTTTTTTTTTAATTTTTCATTTATTTATGATAGTCACACAGAGAGAGAGAGAGAGAGAGAGAGAGAGGCAGAGACACAGGCAGAGGGAGAAGCAGGCTCCATGCACCGGGAGCCTGACGTGGGATTCGATCCCGGGTCTCCAGGATCGCGCCCTGGGCCAAAGGCAGGCGCCAAACCGCTGCGCCACCCAGGGATCCCGGCAACCTAAGGTTTGATCCAGTTTTTCTATTACATGATCTACATCATCATCATCATCATCAGGATTTTATAGCATCTGCTATTTCTTGGGTGCTTACAACATTCCAGGCTCTGCACAAAAAGCTTAAATGTATATTATTTCATTTAATTATAAACACAAGGTAATTTGGAAGGAAATTATTACTATCATCTCTATTTACAAATGAGCAAACAGAGGTTTAGCAACTTCAGAAGCTAAGTAATTCATATAGCATATAGAATCTTGAAGCTATTGGACCAGAGTTGGGATTTGATTTTACGTGGTCTTGAATCCGAGGTCTACGGGCTTAGTCATTTACGCGAGTTCTCTGAAAAACAGTGCGGCATTGACTAAGCCATTGCACTTTGAGAAGCTACAGTTCTTCATCTGGAAAGTGAGGAAGCTAGGCCAAATGAACGCTAAGATCTGCTCAAGTAGGCAAAGGTCATGTTTTTCATACTTGCCCTCCAGGGCGGGCTGGAGGGCACTTTATATAACGAATGCCATTGTTTACATCTGTAAACATGTGACTTCAAAAGACCCTGACCTGAGCATAGTCAATAATTTCCCTAGAGGTTAGTAACCCTAGACCATGTTATAGATTATTTTATTTTTTTTAAAGATTTTACTTATTTGGGAGCGAGAGCTCGCAAGCGAGTGCACACATGCTTACCAGCATGCAAGCACCACAGAAAACGGAGGGGTGGGGGAGGAAGGATTCCCCTTGACTTGAGGCTCATCTGACAACCCTGAGACCACAACCTGAGCCGAAACCAAGCTTTGGACGCTTAACCAACTGAGCCACCCAGATGCCCCTAGATTGTTTTTAAAAACTCCCCAGGGGACTCAGATCACCAGAAAGATCTAAGAGGATTAGCCCTGGTTAGAACTTGCTAAAAGTAAAAAATGATTCTTCTGTGAATAGTTTCTTTCTTTTTTTTTTTTTGGTAAAGATTATGTTCTGTGTGTGTTTAAATTAGATGATGAGAGCTATATAACGTATGTTTCCTTTTTTTTGCCTTAGAGGGCAGGAAACTCAGAGCTAAATTTTGCATTCAATTGCAGTGATAAACCTTAGGAGAGTTTTTTTCTGGTACTTTTTCTGGTCTTCTTTACTGTTAATGATATATTGTGTGTATTGCTATCCTTGTTTTGTGGTTCTGTTATGTTGAACTCATACTGTGAATCTAGCTGAAATCCTTTTCAGAGTTAGATCCGTTATAAGTGATTACCAGATAAGCATCTGTCTCAGAGTATACCAAAGCCGAAAGAATAACTGGAAAAATAAAGTAAAAGAGTGTTACCATGTAGAATGGTGGGGGGGGGGGTCCTTTGAGAAGGTAGGAGATGGAAATGGGATAGAATTTCCCAGTAAGAAGAGAATAGAAAAAGAACATGGGGAAAGGAAGGAAAGAAAAAAGAACTTCAGAGAGCCTTAAAAATCAAGGAAGAGACTAGGGTAAAAAAAAAAAAAAAAGGAGGCAGTTTTGATGCCCACTCAAAACAACCTTGTGGCCAGTTAGCAGATTTATGGGATCTCACATGCGTGAGAAGAAAACATGTGTGCAACTTAACTTCCCTAACTAAACATTACCAATTTTACATTTTGCTAGATCTGGAAATGAGAGATGACAGAAACCAGAGAGGGAGCTTTTGATTTTAATAAAAGGAAATGCCAAAGGGCTATTTTGTAGGCTGGACTCTGGTACTTCCCAGGAAAGGACTTCTCAAACAGGGCAGTGCTGCAGCGTGAGACTCCATCTGCACATGCAGAATGTTCAGGGCTGCTCATCTGGCAGGTGACAAGAGGACTGGGTGTGTCTGCACCCCTCCTACCACAACCTGTCCAATGCGCTAAGGAGAGGTCCTGAATGAAGCTCCTCTCTTCACATCAGCAGGTGAAGGAGTTGAGTTCTAGGACCACCTCCAGGGCAAGCAGAGAAATCCCAACCAGAGGGACTAAAGCAAACCTCATCTGGGGATGAACCTGGGTGGGGGAAGGGAGCCCGATCCAGCCCGATCAGGAGCAGCACTTCTCGGACATGGAGGGGATGTGGGCTGGCAAGCAGGTAAGGATGTCTGGATTTGGCTGGGGTGTGGGTGTGGCTCTGAATGGAAGCTGGTTGCACGGTGAATGATGAGGCAAAGATGCCACGTAACCCTTAGATCCCTCTCCTGCCTAAACGGCGAGGATAATGCCCACTGGTCCTTCCTCGCAGGGCCACAGGTGTACTACAGGTGACACAGGTGTGGGAGTGCAATTGTGGGGAAGATATACGTTCATTTTCACGTGCATCAAATTACCTAATGCATATAGTCTAAGTTTTTACTGATTTAAACAGCAGGGTAAGAAAAACACAACTGGGAAGGTAAGTCCACTAACTCCTCACTTTGTCAGTGTCCTATTCCCTTTTAAGGCCCCCCCGCCCAGACTGCAGCAAAACCACAGACTGCCTGAAGGGGGAGCCCCTGCACCCACGCTCTGTGCCCAGGCTCCCTTCTTGTGGTTTTTCTTACACCTGTTCTCATTCTGCTTCCAGCTTTTCAGTCTTGCTGTATTCCTCTCTGCTCACCACTGGGTTGTGTCCAAGCTGAAGTTTTGCTTTCCTTTTCCTCAAATCTGATTATACACACTGGTTTCACGCCTTCCACCTAAGTGTATCCCCCTCCTGTATCTTCCCGGGATACAGCCTTCTTTCTCAGACATGGACTCTGTGGGGGTGGCTCCTGCATTGGGCTTGCCTGAGTGCTACCAGCAGGAACCAGGCCCATGCAATGAACGAAATGTAAGTCACTTTCTTCTTCTGAAAAAGCCACCCTGCAAGCCAAAGCCAAGGACACGTTATCACACTGCTTGGATGTTGACTCCACTGTCTAAATCACTAGAATGGGGAGCCCGGGAAATTATTAACCGTACTTCTTTACTTTAGGCTTCCCTCTATGATACCAAGGACAGGGATTTTCATAGTAGTAGGTGCTAAGTATTTGCCAAGTTAAATTGATAGTTACTTCTAAGAGTACAGGCTCTGGAGTCAGACAGCCTTGGATTTTTATCCTGGTGCTGCCAGTTAACTAGGTCAGGGCCCAAATCCCAGCAAGTCATATGAACCCCAGGTTTCCATCTGGAAATGGAGTACTTTGTGCCCTGTAGACTTGCCTGGCACACAGAAAGTGCTCAGTAAATTATAGCTGTTTTTAAACAGTGAAATGTTGCATCTGAATTAGGAGTTGGATTGATTCTAGAAGCCCCAAGAAGCCAAAGGAGTAGTGGTGGCAGCTCCTGGGAGCAGATTTCAGCTGCACAGAAGTAAGACCTCAGAGGAGTCTCAGTAATCTGAAGATGGAATGGGAAGGAAGCCTCTAGGACTGGGGCCTTAGTTGGACAATCCCATGGGGAGACCTTCAGGAAGGAGATCCAAACATCCAATGGGTGGTTGGACTAGAGACTCTCAGTCCCTCCACACCCTATGAGTCCCACACTCCAAATTTAGCTGATTGACCACTTACATACAGACTCCTTCTAGAACTGGACTACTGCATTCTTTTCTTTTTTTTTTTTTGCATTATTTTCATAATAATTTCTTCATTCTAGTTGTTCTCTCCAATCTTTTCACATTGCTGCCAAGATGCATGTGCTAACATGCAAATCTGATCATCTGATAAAAGTATAAATTCTTTGGCCTGGCCTCAATCCACCTGTTCTCATTGTCTTGTTCTCAGGCATTGTCCATGCCTGTCCAGTGCCAGTGTGTTCTGGCCACACCAAATGACCAGTCTTTTCTGGAACCCCCATGCTTGCTCTCATCTCTCTGCCTTTGCTCTACTCTTGTTTCCTCCCTCTTTTAATCCTCTCCATCCAGCTAAGTCCTAAGAGAGTGATCAAATGTCACCTCCTCTGGGAATTAATCCCTAAGAGCCACCTCCCCCATACAATATAGCTAGCTGCTTGTTCCCCTCTACCTTTGTATAGTACTTTGTACATGATTGCATAATACCACTTGTAACATATTATTGTTATAATTTATGCCTTTATAACCATCCCAACCTCATTGTAGAGGCATGAACTATTCACCTTTGCATCCCCCAAACTTGCACATAGTAGTGCTTGCCACTACTCAAGATGACATTTTATATTAGTGACCTTGCTTGTTTGCTCTCCTTCATGAGACCATCAGCTTCATGAGAACATGGACCTATCCTGTGCTTGGCTGTATCCCCAGCACTTAGTATAGTGCCTGGTTCACAGGCTCTTAATATTCTTTGAATGAATGAACAAATGTTTTTTTGCTTAGCTTAAATTCCGGTGGGTTTCCCAGTTCATTGTGGGTGATGGTTCACTGGAATGTTTGCATAAGAACGAAGTAAAATTATAAAACTAGCTAACTGTGGTTTATTTTCAGTTGTGTTAAGGGTAGGAATCCACATAATTAAGACTCAATGAGAACCAGGCTTGGGTAAAAACTATGTTAAAAGTCTGGTCCAGAACCCTGGCTAAGGGCCCAGAATAAGTCCTAGTGACCTCGAACACTTCAGATCTAAGAAAGTCAGAAATGCAACATAAACGATGGGCAGGCATTAGGACTACAGTCCTCTTGGGTTTAGGTGTTCCCTGTACCCCATCTGCCACCACAATGAAACTAGAGCATGTCGGGGTGGGGTGCTGGCAAGAGTGTCGCTGTCCACAAGGCTTTTGCAACAATCTACAAGGCTGTGCCAGTTCCAGAACAGGTGAACTCATGCACTAACAGGTGTTAAAGGTGTTTAATGGGATTATTCATCGAGCTTTTCCAATCGTAGGTAACAAGGATGGACTTGGGATATTCCATGGTCCAGAAACTGTATGCTGTCCACAGTCACAGGAGACCAATTCTGTTCAGTTCAGCGAAACCCAATTCAGTTCAGTTCCATTCAACTAAACTCAAATAATTCGATGTAACAATCATTTGCTGGGTGTCTCATCACACATAGAATAGAAACCAAACTACTTCGCATGCCCAGAAGGCTCTGTAAGATTTGGCTGCCGACTCTGGACTTCATCTCCTACACTCTCCTGGCCCACTCATTCCGTTTCAGTTTTACTGGACTCTAGTGCCTGTATCTTGCTTGTGCCAAGAATGTTCCTGTCCCAGGGCCTTTGCACTTACTGTTCTCTCTGCCTGGCAAGATCTGTGCTTAGATATTGACATGGCTTACTGCTTCCCTTCCTTTAGGTCTCTGCTCAAATTCAGCCTCTTTAGAGAAACCTTCCTGGACCTAAAATGGCAACTTACATCACTCATATGTAACTTGAATACCCAGTTTTATTTCTCTTTATACCATTTATCTATGACTGATACTTTATTATTTATGCATTTGTTCCTCACCAGGCATATATGGTGTATGTTCTATAGTTGTTGAATGGATGAGTGAGTAAACAAGTGCCTGCTATGTACCAAACTCATACACTTGGTGATACTGGAAATGGTCCCAGTCCTCAATAGACCCTTGGTCTAATGTGCAAAACAGGAGAAAAGAAGCTATTTAAAAAGCCTTATGCATAAAATCTTATGGGAGAGTAAGTCAGAACCCCTGCAGTGAGAGGGGGTGGGTGTGTGATGGGAAATGCCACCCCGAGCCTGGGAGTGGGGAGAGAAGAGCTTGGAAGAAGAATCCTGGCAGAGGAAGTTAGTTGAGCTGATGTGGAGACTTTTCTAGAGCAAGTCTCTTTTAAGCAAGTTCAGGAGATTCTGTGGACTGAAGCAGCTGAAGGGATAGGGGACAGGAGGAGGGATAGGGGACACCACCTTGTGGCAGGTGAATGTGACAGATACTAAATGCGCCAACAGGGAGGCATTTAAGGAACAGGTGATTGCTTAGCCTGTGCCCTGTTCGTTGACCATCATCTTGGAACAGGGGTCCATGCTGGGTTTGTGGAAGACATGAGGATTGAAAACCTGGATGCTGGAGGTCAAGGTAGCAGAGGAGTTCAGTGTGGCCATGCATCTCCCATTTTCCAGGGCAGTCCCGAGTGCTCAAGTCTGCTTAACTGCCCTCTATTATCCTGGTGTACTTGTCCCATCAAGTTTTTGGATGGGTGGATTGGAGCATAAAGTGGCCAGCCATCGGGATCCCTGGGTGGCGCAGCGGTTTGGCGCCTGCCTTTGGCCCGGGGCGCGATCCTGGAGACCCAGGATCGAATCCCATATCGGGCTCCCAGCGCATGGAGCCTGCTTCTCCCTCTGCCTGTGTCTCTGCCTCTCTCTCTCTCTCTCTGTGTGACTATCATAAATAAGTAAAAATTAAAAAAAAAAAAAGTGGCCAGCCATCAGGGAAGGAGGGACAGATCCCACAATGCCAGGCTGACCTGGGAAGTGAGATGGTCTGACAAGGTGCTCTGGGGTCTGAAGAGGGATGGTGTCTCCAGGGAAGGCTCTGAGACCGTGGAGCATGCCGTTAGTGTTTTCAACAGGGTGGTCCTTGGTGTTGCATGTTTACTGGTGTCTTTCTTTCTTCAGAGAATGCTCCTTCCAGGGACACCTGGGTGGCTCAGCGGTTGAGCATCTGCCTTTGGCCCAGGGCGTGATCCTGGAGTTCCAGGATCGAGTCTCACATTGGGCTTCCTGCATGGAGCCTGCTCTCCCTCTGCACCACACCCCCCCGCCCCCGCCCCGTGTCTTTCGTGAATAAATAAATAAAATCTTTAAAAAAAAAAAGTTTATAAAAAAAAAAAAAAAGAATGCTCCGTCCACATCCTCTTGCCATAGGGTCTCTAAGTAAAGGGTGAGATTCCGTATAAGGATCTATCTAGTAAGGGGCAGTGTAACAGAAGACTGCCGCACAGGCTCACTCCGGCCCAGGAGTTGGAACTTCTCAGTGAAATGGCAGCCTGGGGAAATATCCACCTTCTTTTGCCAGCACATTCGGCCTAGAGTCCTGGACCTGCCTGAACCTGACTGGCTGAAATTTTTTTTTTTTAAGATTTTTTATTTATTTATGATAGACATAGAGAGAGAGAGAGAGAGAGAGAGAGAGAGACACAGGCAGAGGGAGAAGCAGGCTCCATGCCGGGAGCCCGATGTGGGACTCGATCCCAGGCCTCCAGGATCGTGCCCTGGGCCAAACACAGGCGTCAAACCACTGAGCCACCCAGGGATCCCCTGACTGGCTGAATCTTAACAGAATTCCTCACGCCAATTTGAAAGAACCGAGGAAGCCCTCACGGGCAATGTTTCTTATATATGGGGAAAACGAAAACAGAACAATTTAAAATCCAGAATAATAAACAAACACAACCACTAAACAAATGATTCCTGGAATTGTGGAGACTTCCTCATCTTTGGACACCGCCAAGTGCGTACACCATGAACTTTGTCAACGGTACCAGCTCAAAACTTGCCTTCTGATGATGCTGTATGAAGACTCTGCTCCATTCTAGAAGCAGTACAGGAAGCAGGGTGGGGATTTCCAGAGATCCCTGGAGCAGCTCTTTGGTTTCCCTTTGGCCACTCATTGCATGGCTTGGGTAAATACCTTGACTTTTCTAGAGCAAGTCTCTTTTAAAGTTGTGAAAGACAACCCTGGATAGTCTTTCCAGTCCTAGAATGCAGGGAGACTATATGCGTGGAAGACTCCTGGAAACCATGAAGGGCTCACTTAGGAGATTTTTATATCGGCTATGGCCAGACCTTACAGGCCAGGTGGGGGCCACTCCTCCCTACATTTTCCACAAGTTTCTTCCTGCGAAACAGGACATGGGATCTGGGATCGGGCTAGGTAGGGTTGCCTCCTAGAGCTCTCCTTTTCTGCAATTTCTCACTCAAAGGGGCCATGAGGAGCCTCATGAGTGAAGTCCTCAGTTGCTCTACTCCAAAGAGATTATTCTTTTTATGTCCGTTCCCTCTGCATTGATGTTTTAGCCATGCTGTGTGTAGTTTTAAAAGAACAGCAATTCACAAACTGGCAACAACCCAAATGACCAGCAACCTGGGAACCATTAGGTAGATAGATAATGGTGCATCCACAAGAAGGAATATTTTGCAGTCATTAAAAATGATGTTTATGAATGTTCTGTAGTAGCAGCAGGAAAAATGCTTATGGCACACTAAGTGAAATAAAAACAGATATAAAACTATACACACATACACAGTACAGCTATTTTAAAGAGCCTCACTATCTGTATTAAAAACAAAGATGAGAAAGGGTACCAAATAAATCATTTGGGTTACCTCTGCACAGCAGAGTTGTAGATGATTTTAATTTTCTTTCTTATGTTTTTCTGTATTTTCCAAAATTAAAAAAAATGAGTATATATAACTTTTTGGTAAAAAAAAATATAATCTAAAAATTTGAATGTATAGCACCTGGTATTACAGTTGTGAAAAGGTACCGTCCATGAGGAGAGCAAAATGGAAGGAGGGGACGATGTGGTCAAATCAATGAAAATCCAGGACAATGGTCAGCTAGGAGACATGTGGACATGTGAGGGCTCATGGAGGAAGCCAGATTTTGAAAAATGCAAGATCAACTCAGATACTATGTCTACTGGGCAAATGACCAGATTTTACTGCCTGGGCTGTTTTCCATAACATGTGAAACTCAGGTATGTGCTGGCAGCTGTCAATATCACTGTTTCTGGAAGGATAAAACAGAGCAGAAACTTGGCACCGGATAGATGGTCTGCAAGCAGGCTGAACTCGGGGAGTGATCCCTCTCCACAGGCCTTTCTGGCCTTCCTGGGCACCCGGGGTTCCTGCTGGCTCTGGTCGTGCTGGGCCCTCAGTTTGCAGCTTTGAGGGCTAATTTTTGGGAATGTTCTTTTAAAAAATTTTTTTACTACACGTACAGCACATTCGTGCACAGTGCCCGAGGCCCCAGACATGGGGCACACGGAGGGCTGCCAATTCCCAGCAAAGGAGAAGGAATAAAAATCCAAGGAGGCTAATGTAGCTTCCCTTGGGCCCATTCAGGCCAAGAGAGGAGGCCAGTTGGCAACTTCTCTCGCTGGGGGCCGTAGGAGATGGCACTTGGTCAAGCCACATGCTTGTCATCTGCCTTTGGGGCTCTTGCAGGAAACTTCCAACCAGTTCCCGCATCATGCCAGACTCGCTCCTCCTGCTGCCATGCACTCAGACTGGTCTCTGTGTCCCTGTCCACCTTGTGCCAGGCCCTGGCTGGCTGCCAGAGAGAGCACACGCTGATCAAAGCCTGGTCCTTGCCTGTGACGAGCTCAGACATGGAAGCAACTGGTAGTAAGCAATGGCCAGGGCTCCTTGGGAGAGAGGCGGTCAGGAGGACTCCGGCTCTGGGCTCACGGCGCTTGGGCGCAACCTCCAGCCTGGCCACTCACAAGCGTAGCTGTGTGACCTGGGCAAGTCCTTGAACTCCGCTCGGCCTCACTCCTCACTGAAACTAGGCAGAGTTACAGCATCTGCACTGGGGCGTTGGGTCCGAAGCCTGCTCACCCCAGGGCCTGGCACACGATGGCACCAAGTGTTGTTACAATTCGCCACAGACGATCTCACAGAGAACAGAGGAGGCCTTGTCCTGCGGGGGCAGCAAAGGTTTCACAGCAACCGTGAGGATGCAGCTGCCTTGAAGGATGAGCAGGTTGTTTGCATTGGGCTTAGGCTTCCCCCTCGGTTCGAACCTCCACCACACACTGCCGTTGAGGGAACAAAGGCCCAACAACACCTGTAAGGACATAATTTTCTCCCAGGCACTTTCAACTCTTCAGTGATAAATATTTATCTCTAAATAACACTCAGGTGCCACCTACGTCCTGTGCTCTTGAGTCGGCGGGACCCTGTGCCACGGACCTGGGTGCCTAGCTGCAGGTGCTGGAGGGCAAAGACTTGGGCTGAGGGGCATGTGGCCCAGCAGTTCTTTGCCAACTCAGAGAAGTATCTCAGCATTTGGAAAGCTGGCCAAACAGCTGCACCTCTGTGACCCAGCTGAAGGCCAGCCCGGCCTCTGCTGCAGTTGGTCTCACTGGTCTGTGGTATATAGGAGACTCCCCGCCTTGGAGTCCTTGCTGGTGGCTCTTCCACCTGGAGTGCCTGATCTTACCCATGCTTCCGTCTGCCTCAAAAGCCAACTTCCTGGATCCCCTGAGGCAGTTTATCTGCATCCCCCTCCTGATTCTTTGCCCTTTCTTTCTTTGATGATAAATGATAAATGATAAATGAGCTGCACAGGGCAGGAGCCATGCAAGGTTGCCTGGGTCCCCGCTCCTCCCACGAGCACAGGGCCTGGCCCATGGCAACCAAGCGTACTGGATGTGAGCTCTGGAGCAGGCTGCTGGGTGTGAATCCCCGTGCAGCCCCTCGGAGCCCTGTGACCTCTCTGCCCCCTTTTCCCCACCTAGAAAGTGGGGATGAGAACAAGAATGCCTACCATCATGAGGTTATCCTCTCCTATCCACACAAGTACTTGCAGCAAGTCGTGCCTGGCACACAGAAGATTTGATCAACACTCTTACCATTTCTGCACTCAGGCACGCGATTCATGTTTGCTGAATAAATGAATGAAGAACGAACAACTGAAGAAGTTCGATCATAAATCATAAACACATCTTAAAAATTAAATAAAAAATGGAAAGTTCAAGTAGCACTGCGGTGAAGACTGAAGAGGTAGGTTCTGTGTTTATAGCAATGTTTTCCAGGGCGGGAGCGTGTTTCTCAAAGAGGTTTAACGGCTGTCTAATCAGATGAAGTGATTTGATTATCATTATTCCATTTATATGAGCAATATTTATTGAGGCCTAAGCCAGGGAAAACCTCAGAAGGAAAAGAGAAGAGGAGGTGGAAGCACATTAAAATAAGAACATTCCTGGTTCAAGATTTCCAGGTTTTTGACCTTCAGAGGGACCCCATCCCTTCCCTCTTAAGACTGATGAGCCTTCCCGTCCGTCCTCGTGGCACAGCGCTCCGTGGAGAGAGCCAACTCTGGACTCAGGCAGCCTGTGTTTGCATCCCACTCTGCCCCCGACTAGCTGTGTAATGTGGGCAAGCTACACAGCCTCTCTGAGCCTGACATTCTGCATGAGAAGGGAGAGACAGCAGTAGTGAAAGGAGGTGCTAAAACACTAACATTCCTGTGAGGATTCAGTGAGCCAATGCGCTTAAAAGGGAGACTTTTTTTTTAATTTTTATTTATTTATGGTAGTCAGAGAGAGAGAGAGAGAGAGACATAGGCAGAGGGAGAAGCAGGCTCCATGCACCGGGAGCCCGATGTGGGATTCGATCCCGGGTCTCCAGGGATCGCGCCCAGGGCCAAAGGCAGGCACCAAACCGCTGTGCCACCCAGGGATCCCAAAAGGGAGACTTTTTAAAAGGGAGTTACAACTATCTTGTCAAATTTGGGGGTGATGATGATGATGGTTGTTTTGAAATACTGGGCTCTAAGATCATCAAAACATGGGGACAAGGGATATGCTTCACCAGGTGAGCTGGTCCCTGGTCTCTACAGTCACTCTTCACTTACTTATTGCTTTGGGAGCACTGATTTTCATGGGCCGCTTTTCTAAGGCGGGGAGGGGGTGGGGGATGGCTACTTGCATTGAGTCTCCGGATCAGCACTGTCCAATAGACAGTGGAGGATGGAAACATCCTCTACGTGTGCTGTCCAATACGGGAACCACTGGCCCCATGTAGCTATTGGGCATTTGAAATGAGGACAGTGGTTCTGAGGAACTGAAGCTTTAGTTCTGTTTAATTTTTATTCACTCATTCGTTTATTTTTTTTCATTTATTATTTTTTTAAGTAGGCTCCATGCTCAGGCTGGGCTCGAACTCATGACCCTGCTATCAAGACCTGAGCTGAGATCAAGAGTCGGACACTTAACCGACTGAGTCACCCAGGCATCTCTGATTTGTATGCATTTAAATTCAAACAGCCACAGGTGGCTGGTGGTTAGCATACTGGGCAGCGCAATGCTAATTCCTCAGTCTCTGTTCATGAAGGTGAGGTCTTCCTTCCTTCTCCCGTATGATGAAGAACTGCTGTGTCAGACGAGACCAGATTACTGTGGCAGCCGGTTAACTGGGATTCAGAGAGGACCTGGATATTCAAACGAACAAGCGCAGTGCATGCATCTGATCAGCCTTAACCCTGCATGTTGGAGAAGGTTGTTTTTGAACTTAAGCCTCTCAGCTTGTCGCCTGTGGTTAGGAGCAAATTCTGCCCCTTGGTCTGGGGGAAAAGAACCTCCTGAGTCGAAGCCATGTGACCAGCCCTGGAGCCTAGAAGTGTTCAACAGTATTGAGCTGGGGAGCCTTTGGGTTTGCCCTGCTGCCTTTCCAGACAGGACCCCTGTGAAACCTGGCCTCACTTCTGCCTCGCATGCTTCTCGCTAATTTGCTATCTCTGAGCTGCTTTAGACGAGCCACCTTGTTAGGCTGAAGATGATTATTAGATTCAGACACTCAGTGTCTTCCCCTGGCTGCTGCAGCTCCAAAGTTCTGCAGGCTGGCCAGGCCTGACCTTGGGTATCCGTTCATCTCGTCAAATTACATAAAGATCCAGCATCTCACGAGGCTCAATCCAGCCCCCAAAGCCCATTATGTGCCCAGCTCTACCAGAGAGACAAAAATCATCATAATAGCTTATTTCTTGCCCTCACGTAACTTAAAAATGGGAGTTGGAGTGAGTTGGGGAAATGAATGACAAACACACAGGAACTACAATGTCTTGTTATTCACAGTGTGGCCCCCTGGACCAGCAGCATCACCTCACCTGGGAGCTTGTTAGGAATGGGACATCTTGGGCCCATCCCCCGTCCTATGAATAGAATCTGCATCTTAATGAGATCCCAGGGGATTCAAAGGCACATCACTGATTCCGTTTTGAGAAGCCCTGCTAGAGCATACAGCAGGTTCCAAGCCAACTATGACAATGAGAAGAATAACGGCCATTATCTATAACGTGCCCAATGTGTGCTGGCAGTGCTTTCTATACGTGAACATGTCTAAGAAGGTGTCAACCTGAATTAAGGGAGTAATAATTCCTATTGTTTATAGATCATCTCCTAGGTGTCAGTTGATTGTGTATGGTACTGCCATAAGTTAGTTCATTAGTCACTGAAATAGCCCCATAAAGCAGGAATTATTATTTCTTGTTTACAGCTGAGGAAAAGAGGCCTGAAGCACGTGAACGGTATAGCAGGTGTCAAGCTGAGGGCTGCCTGAGTTGGAACACACAGGTTTCAGACCCAGCTCTGTTAGTTCTGTAAGCATTTATTGAGCACTTACTATACACTATGCACCAAGCTAGGTCCTCAACACTTAGTCTAGCCTGAGGTGGTGGGGAAGAGTTCCTGGAGGAGGTGATGCCTACAATCAGTCCTGTTGGATGAACTGACTAAGTCAGATAATACAGAGGTAGAGAGGAGGCAGTATTTCAGGAGGAGGACAAAGCCTGTGCAAAGGCACTGAGGTACTGCCCTGCAAATTAGCTGCAAGCGCATTTATGACCCCTTGCATTTATGACAAGTCCACTAATCCCACCAGGGCTCAGTTTCACCTTCATGGAACATGTTCAACATGCCTGTTTTCTGATCTCTCTTGACTTTAAATGTCCAATGATGGAATAGTCCCTTGAAAAAATGTGCTTTTGAAGTCTACTCAATGACACGAGTCAACAAAATTGCATGTGCTCTATGATCCTTATTTTGTGAAACAACCAAAGTACCTTGATATAGACAGAATATATGCCCTCTATGGTCACAGTGCTTATGGGTGATTCAAACTGTCTTCTGTCTTTATTTTTTTGGAGTTACCACATTTTGTTTAATACATGTACATACTAGTTTTATATCCTATAAACAATCATGAAGATTATAAAACAAATTCTAGGGATTAGAATTAGAATCTCAAACATTATTTCTTTTGAAATCATAGCCTACTGATAGCAGAATAGCCTAATGAATCTGAGCACAGACCAGGACCTGACTCCGAGGGTTCAGACACTAATTCTGCAACTTTGGCCACATGATCTTGGGCAAAGTAAGCAACTCCAGTAAGTTAACAGAACAGAAAAAAAGAAGTTTCACAAAACATACTTACCTTACTTCATGAAAGCTACTTTTTCTGTTCAAGTTCATTTTTTAAAACTTTAGGTTGTAACCATAACATCAGGGATCAGAAAACCTTTACTAGAAAGGGCCAAAGAGTATTTTCAGCTTTGTGTGCCATTTGGTCTCTGACAAAGTGCAATCAAAAGTGTAAAAGCAGCCATAAATGATATGTAAATAAATCGGTATGGCTGTGTTCCAATAAAACTTTATAAAAACAGGCGGTGGGCCAGATTTGGCCTGTGGGGTATAGTTTGCCCATCTCTGCACTGCACTGACTTAATGGCACATTAATGAGCTGTAACCCACAGTTTGATAAATATTGGGATTAGAGTTGCTTTTACCTTGGCCAGATGAAATGAATTACAGCAATGCTTATGTTATGAATGGATCATGTTTTAAAAGCTTGTTTCTCAAGTTAATTATTCAGAGTTCAACACGCATTTCCTTCCTCTCTATATGATTGTTGGGATTCCAGGCCATTCCACCAAGGCCCACCTACAGCTCTGCAGGACACAGGTTTACCCTGTGGCCCCTCACTCTAGCGTGTTCCCATGCATCTGGTTTTTTTTTTTTTAATTTATTTATTTATGATAGTCACAGAGAGAGAGAGAGAGAGAGAGAGAGAGAGAGAGAGAGGCAGAGACACAGGCAGAGGGAGAAGCAGGCTCCATGCACCGGAAGCCCGACGTGGGATTCGATCCCGGGTCTCCAGGATCGCGCCCTGGGCCAAAGCCAGGCGCCAAACCGCTGCGCCACCCAGGGATCCCTGCATCTGTTGACTCTGAATTTCTCCAGGGCCCTGGAGCTGGGCACTGGGTTGGGCATATGATGGGTCTTTTGTGACAGACGTGATCATTGGCCTTGGGAAGATGAGGAAGCAGCCTTCTTCCTCTGTGAAAAGGCATTCAACATCCCTGCTTAAACAGTCCTCCTCCCTTCTCCTTCCTATCAAGGTTCCCAGAGTGTTAGTCTAGAGAGTCCTTACGAGGCAGTATTTTGGTTCTCAGCTGTGGTGTCCATCAGCTGTGAGATGTGTGGCTAACAATGGCCGAAAGTACTGAACTGTACAAGTGATTGACTTGTGTGTTATTTATATTAAAAACAAGTAAATTAGAAGAGTGTATCACACCTTTGTCAACTTTTTTGGCTGCTGATGACTTCATGTGCAACTTTGTCAACTTTTTTGGCTGCTGATGACTTCAAGAATTTCCCATATTATTAGTCCCTGGTTCAACAAGGTAGAAAGTCACCTTCCCAGGCTCCCTTGTGGCTAGGGTGCAGGCATATGACCGGGGCTCCATTGATTTGGAAGCAAGTAGTGTGACATAGGTGGAACATGAGGCTGACTAGGGTGTTGGTAGAAAGCTGTTTCATGGGTAATGGTGCAGAGGTCCTGCTAGGAATGTCCATTGTGCAGCCCTGGTGGTGTCTGTGCCCAGCCTTGGAGTCTTTGCTGGGGTGCAGCTTGGACATTTGGACACTGTTCTAGATTGTGCAGACCTGAAGCCTGGTTCTCTGGCTTTAACACTCACCAGAAGTCTTTTTAAAACTCTACTAAACATTTAGACTCATGGGATTAACGGACCACACATGGCCCAGCAGGATGACATCAGACGTTCCTTTCAGCAATGCCTTATAGCAATTCACCCAGCCATCCTCGAGCTATCTTCTGCCCAGGTAACACACAGGTGCAAGAATATGAGATCCACTTGGGTGACTGTGGGAACTATCCTGGTTTATGAACCCCAATATCTCTTGTAGCAACTCCACAGATATAGTTTTCAAGGTTCCTGCAAGGACACTGCCAGTGACAAGAGCCAATGAACTCAGGGAAACCCAAAGCTCTGGATACTTATCAAGTATTCACAGTGCCAGCAGGCCAAATCAGATTTATTAATCTAGAGTTACTCTGACTATAAGCATGCTGCTTGGTAACATAGTTGATACACCAATTTTTAAAAAATATATTATTTATTTATTTGAGAGAGAGAAAGAGAAAGAGAAAGAGAGAAAAAGAAAAGCAGAGGGAGTGGCAGAGGGAGAGGAAGAAGCAGGCTTCTTGCTGAGCAGGAAGCCTGATGTAGGGCTTGATCCAAGGACTCTGAGATCATGACCTGAGCCAAAGGCAGACGCTTAACTGACTGAGCCACCCAGGTGCCTTGATACTGCAATTTTTATCATGTTTCCAGGAGAAGAGAGCTAGAGAATTAACCTAAGGTCCTATTCTCATACAGAAGGGAAAGGATCTGGTAACCTTCTACCTCCACAGGGCCTCCCAGAGGTCTTCTTTTTGCTTTAAGCAGTCATAGTAGATTTAACCTTTGCAACTAAACATTTTGACTGGTAGTGCTGTTTGTGTCAAGGATATCTGCCTATTGCATTCTAATATGCACTTCTTAGGGTGAAGGAACAAGAGTTATAATAGCATGCCAGAAATTTTGTTTAATCCTGCATATGTCCATTGGAGTATGTTAGCATTTGACTATCACCTGTCCATATGTCACAGATGAGAAAACATCAAGAACTGATGTGTTGGAGTGATCTTTTGACAGGGTGATTGTATGTACTTGGGTACCATTAACTTCTAATGTCTATTATGTTTGCTTTATTAGCTCTGTTTCTTCAAGTGTAAATTTTTCTATTTGTTAAGCTTTGTTTCATTTCTCCCAAACAACTGGTGATTGGTGACTGTAATTCATGTTTTCGGTTCAGCTGCCCCTGGGAGGCAGTACACCAAATCTGTTTATACAGCTCTGCTTGCAAAAGGGGCATGAGCTGCCACTGCCTAGGTATGTGTTTGCTTTCAGTGAGACTGGTGGAGGATAAAACTACCTAATTGTGTAGTCTTCTGCATAAAGCCCATCTTTGATCTTCTCAGACAACAAAATAGTCCAATTTATCCTACTATTTTTTCATTTTGTGGTCATTACTGAAGCCATCCATGGCCAAACACATCTAGGAATCACTGATATTTTCAATAATGATATGGGGGAGGAAAATCTTGTCACAACCTGAAGATGATTCTATTTAAAACCAATAGCCTCATATAGCTCCTACTATCAAAATTAAAGTGTTTACACTTACCATTAGTAAAATAAATATTGCCGAAATAAACCTTATAAAATATCTCTTAATCATAAATACATATTTACACATAAACATATATAATAAAAGTTGCCTAATTATAAATCTTAGAAAATCTGAGGTTTTTTAAGTAAGAATATCTGAAGTACCTAAAGATTTTATTGATTGATGATATTATGATATGTGTTTATTTAGATATGTAATGTAAACTACTGAAGGTTCTGTCCCAGGAAAAAATTAAGTAGAATTACCCATTTCTTAGACATTTCTTAGAAATACTGGATAAATGAAAATCAGAAATAAGGATGACATCTGAGCTAAGATTTCTCTGTAAAACATCTGATGATCCAATACAAAATAGGCTTTGTTGATGACATTGATTGTGTTTATTTTTAACTAACTTGGCAAATACGTGTTGAGCATGTGTAATGTGGGGCACCTGGGTGGCTCAGCAGTTGAGCATCTTTGGCTCAGGTGATGATCCCAGGGTCCTGGGATTGAGTCCCCCATCAGGCTCCCTACAAAGAAGCCTGCTTCTCCCTCTGTCTATGTCTCTGCCTCTGTGTGTCTCTTCATAAAAAAATAAAAAAATAAAATCTTTAAAAAAAAAGCACATGTAATGTGTAATATGCCAAAATACTATGTTGGGCTCCAGAAAAACATATAAGAGGCAGACTGTTTGCCCTCAGGGAGCTTTTTTTTTAGGGAGCTTTATTATAAATTGAATTAAGGAATTAAAAAAATTAAGTCACAAACCAGTGAGGTGGGCTGGTGTCAAGGCTGGGTACCATAATTAATAGCAATTTATTTCTTTTGATGGAATCTGAAGCCACTCTCTTTCCTGGAGGCACTTGCAAGGTCAGCATTGTTTTTTTTACAGAGCATCATAAATCCACCAGCCTTTGGCACACAGAAGATTCAGTGATATTAAAGATCAGATTCTCCTTGATAAAGAATGTTTTCCTCCATGTTGACTTTGCAAACACCTGACTTGAATGGTATTCCAGGTATGGCCTTATAGTCTCAGTCTCTAGTCCATGTGGTCTGGGTCATGCCTATCTCTCTCATTCTGGAACACCAGCTCTTTCCAGGACTTGTTCCCAGTGCATGCTTCTAATGCCCCCAAGAACTGCTCTGAAAGATTTTAGAAGCTCCAAAGCTAGTAGCCAATGTTCTGGAAAAACTTGAACTATAGAAATTTCACACTGGCACTGAGCTGCTTCAAAATCCCGCAATGAAAAATGAAACTATCCAAAACAAATGTAGCAACTCTAAAGCTAAGCCCACATGAAAGAGGAGAACAGTGTCTGTAGGCCTACTTCCAAATATTTGGGCCAGCAAAGGCTCTTCTGACAAGCAGAGATGATTTGAGGCACAAAACAAGCCATATTTTAAGTCCACAAATGTTTCCAGACTTTCTGCCCAGCATGGACACAGGCAAATAACATTCAGCCTTTTTCCTGAAGAATATAGTCTAGTGAAAAACCAGACAAGCACTATGGCCCTACTTGACATTGCCAGAGTGAAAATAAAGAGTTAAGGAAATGTTGGTTGATTGTGTGAGTGTGTGTGTGTGTGTGTGTGTGTAGACAGAAAGAGAGAGGGAGAGAGACAGAGATAAACAATTCAAAATCAGAGTTCACCTCCCACTGGAAACTTCTTGTTCAGAGGTTTCTGTTTGGAGCTGGTGTGCATACTTGACCGGAAACAGGAGTCCATTCTCCTCTGAAGCCTTTCTGTGTGTGATTTTAGATGGTAAATGCCAATGCCTATTCTATCAGGGAACAGGAGAAAGAGCATTTTGTCCAAAAGGAATACACACACAGGATTTTGTAGGGACAAAGATAACAGCATCTTGGAGCTGCCTCACCAGATAAAAAGATGTATAATATCAGCTACTCTTTTGGGGGATGAGGAGGAGGAGAGCTGCTCTCATGCCAGGCATGGTACTGGGGGCTTAGCTACAATATTGAGTTCGTGGCTTACACCAGTTTCGGGAGGCTGGTCTCAAACTCATTTTACAGTTGAGAAAAAGAGGTTCAGTGAGGAGGAGTGGCTTGTTCAAGGCCTCGGAGTTAGAAGAAGCAGGGCTGAGATACAAAGCCAAATATTAATCTTGTTCCCATATCCACACTCTTTCTAGAGGCCCAAAGTGGCTCAAAAAAAGGGCAAGTTCCACTTTGCACTTTGCGCTGACCCCTGAAAAATCAACCAAAGAAGACGGGAAAGATCAAGACAGAACTGATTCCCACATATTTTGGGCCATGTTCTTTTTCCTCTGCTCTCCCTCAAGGCTCATGTGTCTTGACATCTTGTCCCAGAGAGTCTAGAAACCTCAGATGGTCTCCCCAGACTTACAGCCACTCCAGCTACCTGCTGAATCCTGAAAGAGATTCCAGAAGGGAAGATGGAAGCCATGAAATGGAAGATGTAATTGGGCCATGCACATGTGTTGAGTGGGGGGCAAGGAGTCCAACATGCAGTGAGATTCAGATTCTAGAAGTTTCAGCCTAGTGCCCACGAGGAGGATGGAACTGGCCAGAGGATATTAAGCCTCACATCCTGGGAGACCATATAGAAGTCAGATGCAGTAACAGAAGTAAGAGGGAACATGGTGCCAAGCACACAGTGGCAGGAATCTGGGGGTGGCAGGGGGATAAGAGATGTTGTAGATGCAGCATCAGCAAGACCTGCTGACCAGCAGCTGTAGGAGGAAGTGAGGGAGAGGAAGAAGCATGGGGCAAGGTCTAGTTTTCTGACAGCGGTGACTAGGTTGGTGGAGACGACATTCTTAGAGACGAGGGAGAGAGGAAGAAGAGCTGGTTTTAGGGGAAAGAGGATAACTTCGGATTTGACACAGTTGTGAGCACACCCAAATGGAAATGTTCCAAGGCTGCTAGATCGACGAGTTTGCTCATGCTTTGTACAAATGTTTACTGAACCCTGACCGTGCACCAGATGTTGAGCTTGGCATTAGGTGTGGAGTGGCGACCAACCAGATGTGTTCTCTGCCCTCACGAGGCTTACGGGCAATAAACAAACAGCTAACAGAATTACGATTAGTGACTGCAGTTAAGTGTTATGCAGAAAAGCATAAGGTGCTATGAGAAGAAGAGCCATCTGTGTGCGTGAGACTTGATGGGGAAACTGAGGCAGAGTAGGACGAGAAGGTTCTGGAGCTCAGAGGAGGCACTGCCTGGCTGGAGATGGAGGGAGGAGGGTTCCCTGGGGGTCATGTGCACAGTGGTGGGAGTGAGTCACAGTCACTATCGCACAAGCTGGTGGGCTTAGGGGAGGCAGGAGCTAGATGCCCCATGAGTCAAGCCTGCTGGCTTCATTTTGCTTAGAGCCCAGGCTGTGCACTGGCAGCAGTCTCAGTGTCTCTGACTGAGGTTACAATCCGCCCAGGGACAGTGAGCATTTTGCCACCTCTCCAATTTGGCCATGTCTGGCACCTGAATGTGCGTACAGGGTACCCGCTGATTTGGCTTAGATCGCCATCAGGAGGCCTGTCGAAGCGGACTCCAGGAGGGATTGAAATATTCATGCTAACTCAGGATGCTTCAAAATCAACAAGAACAAAAACTCAGCGACTTTTGTCTAACTCATGCTCCATTCTCTTCCCTGAGATGAAAGCCAAGAGACGTGGTTTCAGAAGGGAGCCCAGTTCAGCCCCAGTCCATCCCTGTAGCGGCCAAGCAGCCAGTGAGCAGCTCAAAACCGCCTGGAACCATTTAACAGAGAAAAGAAAACCGCATTGAGCCCAAACTGGGAGTTGTTTGCCTAAGTACAGATGGTGTCTTCGATAATAGGAACAAGAGCCAGCATTTACTGAGCACTTACTATCTGCTGGGTGCTGTTCGGTTCACTCAGTCCTCCGACAGCCCTATGCAGGATTTATTTTCAGTAGCCCTATTTTGCAGATGAGGAAGCTGAGGCACGGGAGGGAGATGGGTTAAGGCGATTTCCCAAGGCCCTCGCCCTCCTCCGACCTTTAATTGGAAGAGCCAGGATCTAAAGCCAGCAGTCTGGACCACAGAGTCCACTCTCTTAACCAGTGTTTTTCTTTTCTTTTTTTAAAATATTTTATTTATTTACACATGAGAGACACAGAGAGAGGCAGAGACACAGGCAGAGGGAGAAGCAGGCTCCATGCAAGGAGCCGGATGTGGGACTTGATCCCAGGACCCCGGGATTACGCCCTGAGCCGAAGGCAGAGGCTCAACTGCTGAGCCTCCCGGGTGTCCCAACCAGTCTTTCGATATATGGGTCACTACCGAAGTCTTTGGAGCAGGCCAAAGACAGAGGCGGGGCCTGACTGGTGAGGTGCTGTGAGGTGCTGTGGGGAGATGGACTCTGTGGGTTGTTCCCCAGGGAAGAAGGGTGCCCCCAGGAGTCTGGTTGCTGACAACCTGCCTCTGGGAGGGTGAGACCATCCTCAGAGAGTCCTGGAGTCTTCCAGGTAGAAGGGTACCTAGGGACCATACAGTTGAGCTGCTGGTTTCCAGATGGGGAAGCTGAGGCAGGAGAAGTGGAGGGGCTGTGCTAGGAGGGCCAGGAGCTGGGTCAGAGGGAGAGTCCTCTGCCTCTGCCTGGAAGCCTTCTCTCCCTCCCTCCCCCTGAGGAGTCTGCTGGAGCAAGCTGGTCTCCAGCACACCTTCAGGACTCACTTTGGCTACGAAGAGGTTTAGGTCCCCACAGGTGCCCCCAGGGCAGCCATGAGGAAGTGAAGACCCCCCACCCAAGGAGCTGGCATCTCTCATGGCTGCCTTCACAATGAAGCCACCCTGAGCAGCAGGGCCCCTCACCCCTTCGGCATCTGCAGACCCACCTTCCTGACTCAGGCCATGTTTATCCTTGACTGGCTCAACCCTATGCAAACCCATTTCAGAGACCCCATCCAGGTCTCAGACACCCCCTCGGGCCACAAAGTTCCCACCTGGACCCCTCCAGGGACTTTCTGGGAACTGTGTAGCTCTGATGGCCAGCCTGGCTCCCCTCCTGTACCCCTGCCCATCCTAGAGGAAGTGCCCACCCACCACAGGGTGGTGGTGGCCAGAGGGGAGCTCCTCTCTTTGGCCATCCAGGGCCAAGGCGAGTCTTACCTTTCCACCTGGAGGTTGACTTTGGAAGGCTCCACGTTGGGATTTTCCCATTCCATTTGCGGGCAGTGCATGAAATAGCAAAGGGTATACAGGGCCTCAGGCTCCCAGTAGAGCGCCCCCTGCTTATGGTGCAGGGGGGTGCCGTTGCCGTGGTGCTTGGCATTGAGGGGCTGCAGGTGATGCATTGCTCGGGACACCAGGTCACCTGTGGACAGAAGTAAGATTTCAGATCCTTCAGGCAGCCACGCCTTGCAGAGATGTGCTGAAGATCTCTGCAGAGATTCTGATCCTGAGACTCCCCTCATTCCACTGCAGTGGCCGTCTGGGACCATCAGGTCACACATCGAGCAGAGAGGAGAGCGTCTGACCAGTCACCGTATGACCTCTATGCTTACCAGGTTGGAGCTGTGACTTCAAGCACAGAGGGCTGCTAGACAACCACGGTCCTGCCCTTCTGGAGGCCACGGCTTCTAACAAGGTACCTCTGTGTGCATCATGTTGGGACACACCCTCTATCACATCTTTTGCTGTAGCCAGTACAGCCTTACCTGCAATCACAAGTATAGTCACGGACTATACTGCCTCTTGCCTCTGAGCGTGTGCATATTCTATTCCCTTAATCTGGAACATTCTCTCCTCCTCTTTTCCAGGGTAACTCCTACCGATCATCTAGGTATCCACTGATATATTAATTTCTCCAGGAAATCCTCCTGGAACTCCCCCCCCCCCACTCCTTTGTGTGTGTATCACATTGCACTTCCTTATCCCAGCATGTGGGACACTGTGTTAGAGCTGCCATTTCCTTGTGGGTCTTCCCCAGTGGCAGCAACTCATTTCCTTGTGGGTCTTCCCCAGTGGCAGCAACTCATTACAAACAGACACTTATTATTACTGGCACAGTTCTAAGCACCCCAATTCATCACCCTAAAATGAGTATCTTTGTAAACCCATTTTATGGATGAGGAACGAGGTCAAATAACTTCTAAAAATCATGAAGCAGCCACACACGGCAGAGCCAGGATTTGAACCCAGGCAGTCTGGCTCCAGAATCCATGCAAACCAAGCTCCTTGAGAACATGGGCTCTTACTCTTCCCAGCACTAGCAAACTGGGAAGACACTCTAGTCTTTCTCCTACTTTCTCCGAAGGAAACCAGGCTTCTGCTTCATCATACCAAGCCTGCATGCTCTCAGGTTGGCTGCACAGGGAGATCTTCCCGTGGGGAGGCTGGCTGGGCCTGGAAGCACTGACTTTTCTGGGTTAAGGTGGTATTTCCCAAACCTGGGTTGTTTGTGTGCTACCTTCATTCATGTGTGCAGCTGTAGCCAAGCACCATCTGTGCCATGATTCACCTAACTTTAAATGGATTCTGATTCAGGTATTTTAAAGTATTGATATCTAAAAAGGAATGTTCTTGCACTTATCTTAAATGGAAGATCAGATCACTTACCATAAACAGAAGTTTGCTGTAAAAGTTAAATCAGATGAAAACAAAACAGTATAATTAATTTATAGCTGAATTCTGGTCCTGTTTATTGTTGTTGTTACAAATAACAAGGGTTAGAGAAGTGTTAGGGGCTCACACCTAATGGACCCTTTCTCCTTGAAGCAATTAGAATTAAAATAGAGTTTAAAAGGGTCACTCCATGAGCAACGTCATTGTGTGTACCGCCCTGTCCCACTCACCCAGTGGGATGTATTGCATGCTCTGGGAAACACCTGAGCCGCTTGTGATGTGTCAACTGGGTGAGGCAATGGGGCCCAGTTGTTGGGTTAAACACTGGTCTATAGTTGCCATGAAGGTATTTTTTCACATTCACTTTTAACATTTAAATCAGTAGATTTTAGGAAAAGCAGACTACCTTCCAAAATGTGGGTGGGCCTCAACCAACCAGCTGGAGGCCTTAAGAGACAAGATCTTAAAGAAGAAGGAATTTTGCTTTCAGGCTCAAGACTGAAACATCAACTCCTGCTGGGCTTACTGCCCCTGCCCCGCGCTCCCCCCCCGCCCCCCCCCCCAGACCCAGGAAGGCCCTGGTCAGGGAGGGAGACAGTCTCCCCCATTCCCAATCCTTCACTGCCCAGTTGAAACCAGGCCTGCAGAGCCCACCTCTTCTCTGCCCTCCACCTGTACCTTTTAACATGGCACGTTCTTTCTTTCTTTTTTTTTTTTTAGATTTTATTTATTTATTCATGAGAGGCACACACACACACAGAGAGAGAGAGAGAGAGAGAGAGAGAGAGAGGCAGAGACACAGGCAGAGGAAGAAGCAGGCTCCCCACTGAGCAGGGAGCTCAGTGGAGGACTCGATCCCAGGACCCTGGGATCATGCCCTGGGAACTGTGTAGCTCTGACGGCCAGCCTGGCTCCCCAGCCTGGCCAGCATGAGCCAAAGGCAGATGCTCAACCACTGAGCCACCCAGGCGCCCCTGAACATGACACTTTCACCTCAAATCTAAACCCAAGAAAGTGAGGCTCAGTGAGACGCAGGAGTTTCTCCTCTGAAGGCCCAGAGCCCACTTGCTAGTCTGAGGGTGGGGCAACCTCCTTGAAAGAAGATTGACAAGGAGGTAATTCAAAGCCCCCCTCCCTTTAGGGGAATCAGCTATGGAGCTATGCTCTCAGCCAAGGGCAGAAACAGCAAATATTCCCCTTTCTAGTCCATGTCCCTGGCAGACATGGTTAACCAATCACAGAGCTCTTATACACTGAGTGTCCATGTCGCTTTTAAATACTTCTTGAGACAAGATCCCAAGGGGCCACTATTTCTGAGAGAGGAGTTTTCAGAGGAAAGGAAACTTCCATGTTGTCAGAGTCCTAAGGCTTTAAAGGGACAACCAAAGCAGAGTGCAATCCACCAAATTAATATCTGGACAGCAAGCAGATGCATGGGTTGAACAGAGAGTAGTGGGGCGTGCCCTTCCCGCGCCCCCCTGCATCTTACCATGCCTAGCTCAGAGCCTCAACCTCCTTTGTCCATTTCCCACAACAAGAAAATATGCCCAAGAAGCTATAAAAAAAAAAACAAAACAATCAATCGGAGAAGGAAATTCTCTGTTAGAGGCAGGTGGGCTGGGAAGACCCCAAGGGGAGCCTGCAGATGGAAAGAATGGAGAACCAGTGCTCTAAGTTAGGGAGGAGTCAGGAGAAGGAATTCATATCCCAGCTCTGCCGCTCATCTGCGCCCATCCCAGCAAGTCACTCAACCTCCCAATCAGGTGGTTGTAAGGGTTCAGTGCAGAACCCGGAAGGGCCTGGCACACTATTGGTCCTAAATAACCAGCTCTCTTAGGCTCAGGGCTCACCTGCTCTTTCTCCTCTCTGGATGGTGAGACCTGGAGGCTGGGTGCCTGGGCCACGTGGGGACAGTCCTGCCAGTGCTCCGACCCAGTGTGCTACTTGCTGCTTCATGCCGGGGTTGACATTTTTAGGAACCTGTGCTACAAAGCTGCTCACTCCAGGTGTCCGTTTGGGGTGCATTTGGGTCCTTATTCTCTCTACCCTTTCATCTTTTAGAAACGTTGCTCCTTGGGAGGGAGTTAAAAAAGGAAGCCAGATGCCTGTCTCTGGCCGGTCATATCATTCAGTCTCATAAAGGGCGGCTCCAACCTCTGGTAAAGTAAGAGAGCCTGATCGGTGAATGTTGAGAAGGAGCGTGGAAGAAAACAACAGCATGGCACGTCTGGGGTGGGACTGGGCACAGGGATCATGTTTTTAATTTTCTGATGAGGATGACATGAAGTGGAGGCAGGTGGCAGCAGAAGTAGGAATTGCAATATACTGAGAACCTGTCACATCTCAAGCCACTTATGCACTTTCTGGTTTAATTACGTAAGAGCCAAATGGGACATGAACCCACTTCAGAGATGGGAAAATCAAGGCAAGGGGCAACTGGCCCCAGGTGTCATGTAGGAAGCAGGCTGCAAGCCCTGCTTCCAGGGCTCATGTTTTCCATCACGACACCCCAGTTCCTCCAAAAAGGCACTTCTCTAGACTCTACCTCAGGGTGCGGCCCTAGAAAAACTCTGGTGAAGAGTTTGAGGCCTAAATCCCGAGTCTCCCCAAATATATGCTATTGCAGATTCCAGGGTAGTGCCTCTGTTTGCTGGAGCAGGGCTTCTGGTGGAAGGGTCTCAGAGTCCGACCTGTCTGCAGGAGGGGTGGTGGCTGGTGGGTCAATCTGCCTTTGTGACCACATACACTCTCAGAGTACTGCCCTCAGGGAAGAGAGCCCGGAGGGACATATGAGTAACCAGCAATGACGTACGCAGGAAGCTAGTTCTGGAACCAACAGAAGCCTGGTCTCTCAGATCAGAACTTTGGCCCAGGCCCCAGCAGAGCTGAAAGAGCTTTTCTTGGAGAGCTGTGAACATGGGGAGGAGCCCAGCAGCTGGGCTCTGAGGCCACAGGGTGAGGCTGTCTATGGTGGGCACCAGCACACACATATGTAGCACTCCTGCATGCAGGATGCTTCTGAGAGCTTTACCTACATTATATTTCTTTGGGGGCACGCAGCCCAACAAGGTAGGTCTGGATAGTATATCCACTTTACATATGAGGAGACTGAGATCCAGGGAAATAATTTGGCCAAATCACACTGGCAGGGAGTACAAGCACTGAGCTTTAAACCATTGCCATCTGGGTCTCTTAGCCACTGCACCAGGCTGCCTCCAGGAGGGCAGGAGAGAAGGGGTCTTCATTTGTTGGTGGCAGTGAGTACACTGGGAGCTCCAGAGATCATCATGGGCTTGGACACACCCAGAGTTTTGGCAGAAAAGCTCAGCCCATCTCCACCTGGCACCTGTCAGTAACCACATCCTTGGTGGCACACAGAGGCCAGAGCAGATAGGGCCGACGGCCAGCAGCTTTGGAACGGGCTGCAGACTTTCCAGTTCTGCCCTGGGCTATGAGGTCTGGGTCCTCAAAGGTGGCCCCAGCCATGGGCAGGGGCAAGGTGTGAGGTTTCATGAGATTCGTGGGAGGCCAAGACCTCGGGCTGAGCCACGGCAGGGCAGGAGGAAGGGATGCCTACATGCAAGATGCCACCTGAGGACTCTCAAAAACTGCTGGGCAAACTCTTCAGAGGTGCTGGGTTTCCAGTGCGTTGGCATGTACAGGCAGGGTCTGAAGGGGCCTCCCTCATCCCCAGGGACATGCAGGTGGAAGGCCTTGGACTCACCAGTAACTGACTCAGCACAGCACTCACAGTCCTGCAGGATGAACGCTGAGCCACAAACAGGGGTGTGTGTGTGTGGAGGGCAGTGAGGGGAGAAAGACTCCTGTCAGGAAAACATGACAAGCAATTCTGGGGCGCGTGGGAGGCTCAGCGGTTGAGTGTCTGCCTTCAGCTCAGAGCATGATCCCAGGTCCTGGATCCCACAACAGGCTCCTCGCAGGGAGCCTGCTTCTCCCTCTGCCTGTGTCTCTGTTTCTCTCTCTGTGTCTCTCATGAATAAATAAATAGCCTTCAAAAAAAAAATAGTAGGATGCATGGTGACCACCGGAAGTAGCAGACAGGGAAACTGCTGGATACTTGGCCAAAGAACCAAAGACCCAGAGATTCCTAGAGCCGGGAGTGGCCTCCGAGCTGATCCTGTGTGGCCTCCTAGGTGTCACCTGGGCAGTATCCAGCCATGGGAAATGTCACTGTCACTATTATTATGAGCAGCAGTAACAGGTGCCATGCACTGAGCCCCAGCACTGTGCCAGGGATGGCGAGTAAGCACCTCACGTGCACTGCATCTAAGTCTCATGTGCTCTGCAAAGCATGCACATTAGATCAGTTTTGCAGCAGTGATCTGCAGCCGAGTGGATTCTGCCTCCCAGGGGACACTTGGCAAAGTTTGGAGCCATGTGTGGTTGTCACATCCAAGGGCCTGCTACTGGCATCCAATGGGTAGAGGTGACAGCTGCTGCTAAATGTCCTACAATACACAGGACAGTCCCCCCAACAAAGAATTTAGCCCCACGTGTCAATAAGGACACGGTCGAGAAACCTTATTTTACAGATAAGGAAACTGAGGCACAGACAAGAGTCCAGCCTGGGTCTGATTCCAATGCCTGTGTTCTTCACGTACACCCTACCCTTCTTTCAGAGACAGCCCAGCACAGCCACGGTCAGCTCCAAGTCCGAATCTGGCATGATGTAGCCAAGGTGCTAATGAATGCCCCTTACCCTTGATTCAGTAACTCCATTTCTGGGAATCCTTCCCAGCCTTAGAATGCAAAATGCAGCAAGTCTTTACACACAAAGATTTTCACCCAAACCTTATTTATACAATCCAAAATTCGACGAGGAAATATATGTTTAAAAATAACAGTGTGGTTAAATAAACTCTGGTACACCCATTGATAAAATAATAAACGTATGTATTTATTAAAAATGTTTACCCAGAACTGTGATTTCACACACGCACAAAATCCTCTTGTTAAAATGGTAAGTATAAAAAAAGTGAAATTCACAATCACATAGCATGAGGACCAGGATTATGTTATTTAAAAACTTTGCACTTAAATATAAAACTGCCCCCCCTCAACCAACCCCCACAATGCCGACTAAGGATTTCTCTGCTAGTGGGATTGTGGGTGGTGTTCCTTTCCAACTTGTCTGTAGTTTCTGAAGTTTGAATTATGGCATGTGCTACTTGGTATTATGAGAATAATAAGCATATTAGGATGATTATGTTTTCTTTCTTGTACCTTCCATCTACGTCAAGCTGGAGTATCATCTTTCTGGCTGTCTTTCTCAAAAGCTCTAGTGAATAAGCTCAGCACTGGGGCACCTGGGTGGCCCGGTCGGCTGGGCATCTGATTCTCAATTTTGGCTCAGGTCATGATCTCAGGGTTGTGGGATTGGGCCCCACATTGGGCTCCATGCTCAGCGCAGAATTGGCTTGAGATTCTCTCTCTCCCTCTCCCTCTGCTTCCCTCCTCGCCCCTGATGCTCATGTGCCTGTATGCTCTTTTTCTAAAATAAACAAATAAATCTTAAAAAAAAAAAGTTCAGAACAAGAAAACTCAAGGGAGTGAAGAAGAGAAGGTCCACGTCTTGGGGCCCTACACCACTCTTCTAGTTCCCCAGAGTGCTGGGACACCTTTGACCTTGGCTGGGCTAAACTACCTCCTCTGAGCATCATTCAGCTAAACTTGCACTTCCAGGTTCCCTGCTTTTTGCTCCTATTTTCTCACCTTGGAGTTGCCCTTTCCCTCCTCCCAACTACCGAAGACTTTCTTTAAAGCTGTGATCGAGTATCACTTCTTCCATGCAGCTCTCCAGGATGCTCTCAGTCGGCATCTCCTCTTTCCCTGTGTACCCACAATACCTGATAATAAACATGTTACTCGCTTAATTCTGTCGTGTTTCATATCTGCTTCCCCTACTGAGCCTCAAGGGCAGAGGCTGTGCCTCATTCACAGTCCTGTTCCTGGAGGGGCAGTGTGTGTGGTGGTTAGAAACACGCTGTTTGGACTTAGACTTCCTGAGTCTGAGCCTCCAGTTTGCCACTAACTTATTGTGTGACCTTGGGTGAGTTATTTAACCTCTCTATAAATGGGGATTTTTGTGATCTAATGGATTTGTTGGGTGGATAACAATAGTACCTACCTCACAATATTAAATGAAGTAATGTACAGAAAGTCCCTTAAAACACTTGGGAGTTTAGCATACCCTAAGTGCTTAATAAATATTCAGCACTACTTCTTTTTTTTTCTCATCACCATCATCATCATCACCACCACCATTACCACCACCACCATCACCACCACCACCACCACCACCACCACCACCACCACCATCACTACCATTACCACCACCACCATCACCACCACCACCACCACCATCATCACCACCACCATTATAGTCTTCACCACCATCATCATCAGCCTAGTTCCTGATCAGAGGCCCTAAGGACATCTCTGAGGAGGGCTGGCCAAGGGAGATGGAATTGGCACAAGGATTCTGTAATCACTAGCTCTACTTCAGACCCCATTCTATGTACGTGCTATCCACTGCTTCACCTGTTTTCACCCCAAACAGCAAATCCACTTGTCACTAGCTGCTCTGTGTTTCAGCAGCTGGCACTGGTTCCAGAAACCTGATAGAATCCATTCACAACCGGGTTTCCCAAATGTCGACACTTGGGAATCACCATCAGGACTTCTCTCATTATCTGTGGGCTGCAGGTACAATTTATCTACTTAATATTTTTCTTTAAATTGGCTCATTCTTTCACTCATTTTAAAAGGAAGTTTCCTATCAGTGCCATAAATGGGAAACCAATATTTTTCTAGTGCTCATTAAAAATTCATAGCAATTAAAAATAAAAAGTGTTTTCTGTATCACCTACAATCATCTTCTGTCCCGCCATTGGGAAATGCTGCTCTAACCTGCCAGACCCAAGTTATCACAGCAGCTCCCACCAAGCCATTCCCCTGCATGGCAGATATGCTCTCCCAGGACCAAGGGCCCACATTCCAACAGTGGTTCCTTCTGCCCCAAAGAAAGCAACTGAGACAGCAACTTCACCTTCTTCCCTCACCCACAGTCAGCTGCCACTTACTACAATCTGTTTTCAAAAACTTCCTACAACCCTGGGGGAGGCAGTATCATCACCTCTTGTCATACATGGTAAAACCAGAGATCAGAGTGGCCAAGTCACTTGCCTTATGTCACACAGCACAGATGAAGAAACAGAGATGTTTCTCCAGCAACATAAACTGCTGTTTAACTTTCCTCACCCAAACCCCTTCCCTTAGAAAAGAGAATGAAAAAACCACGGGTAATCCAAGTCTTTAGGTACAGTGGAAGACTTAACTCTGGATTGAGCAGGAAATTTACCATTCACTCATTCATTCATCAAATATTTATTGAGTCCTACATGGGCCAGGAATTATTTCAGACCCTGAGGATGGAGTGATATTAAAAATAAAATAAAATAAAATAAAATAATAAAATAAAACCCGCTCAGCTGTCATGGGTTTATCGTTTTGGAGGGGTGGACAGGAAATACATAAATAAACATACAGTACACGAGGTGGTGGTAAGTGCTATGAAGAAAATTAAAGCAGGAAGAGCATACAGAGAGCAGTGGGGGAGGGCTGAGTGGGGTGGTCACAGGAGGGCCTCTCTGAAGAGGTGACATTTGAGCAGGGGCCTGAATACAGTGACAGAGGAGCCTTGTAAAAACCAGGGGAAGAGCTTTCCAGGCAGAAGGGGCAGCAAGTGCAAAGGCTCTGTGGTGGAGTGGAATATTTGAAAAATACCAAGAGGCCATTGACCACTTTGTCATCAGAGGGTCATGGGTGCAGCCCAGGCGCTGGAGGCAGCAGGACTCTTTGAGAAGAGCCCACCAGCATTCCAAACGAGGGGAGAGACACTTTTGTCCAAGCAACAAAGACTAAGGTGGTTTTTTTCCTTTCTGGTGACACCGAAGAGAGAGGACCCAGAAACCCTTTTTCCTCACTGTTGTAAATCAACGGCTCCATTCTGATAGCCTCATTGCGTGGGAGCAACAAGTTCACAGTTTAGCGTGAAAGCCTTAGTGCGACTACAAGGGGCATTTTATGACCCCGCTCACTTTCCCCCCTTTAACCCACAGAACGCAAGCACTATAATTAATGACTGTCCAGCGGGGTTTCCCTGGGAGCTGGTGGATGAGGCTGGGATGTCAGGCAGAGAACGAGACAAGACCTCAGAGGATACAAATGTGGAATCGGAAGGAAACAAATGTGGAGTCAAGTTGGTTCGAAAGTGAGAAAAGCCAGGGGGCCTCTGCTTTTCCTATGGCCTCAGTGGGAGAGCCTGGGTGGACCCGATCCCCCAGAGCTGCTCACTCACTGGTTCAGGGAAGGAGAGCCGGAAGGGTCTGCCCGTGGGTCTCTAGGTCAACTGGGAAGTTCAGCATATTACCGTGTAAATTTTCTAGGGCTCACAGTTTAAAAAAATCGCCAGTCTTTGTCAGTCTGGGGGACTCTGTGGCATCCTAATTTAGCTTAGCACTCAAATATTTTAGGCATGCGTAGGTTCAGTGCCAGGTCTCTGAGATCAAAATCCAGTTCCATAGATACTTAGTATTTGACTGGACTTTCATCAAGAATTCCCCTCGTTGGGAGCATTTTCTTCTGATCTTGTCTCAGAGACTAGCTGGCCGTGCATCATCCCTTTATTCCCTGTTGGATGACAGATATCTCCCAAGTGAGGGGTGATGTGTTAGGGGCTCACAGTGCAATGCTGAACCGAACACAGCCCAGCAAGGGAGAAAAAAAAAATCTGGGTTTGAATTATGACTCTGCCATTTACTAGCTGTGTGGCCTTGGGCAAGACCTCTATTCTTCCAAGTTTCAGTTTTCTTACGTGTGAAGTGGGGATACCTTTAATGGACTTACAGCACTTGGTACACGGCAGGTGCTTCAGAATAAGTGGATATATTTTCACCCTAAGCCACAACAGGCTGGACAAAGGTAAGCACTCTGAACCTCCTGCTTGACCAAGTCCTGGATTTTAACATGAAGCTTGAGGATACAGGCAGGGGTTATAGGGAGAAGTCTCAGCCTCCAGGGTGGTCCCCTTCTAGGTGATGTCCTTGGTGACTCTGCACATCTCCAATTATGTTTAGAGGAGAGCTTCCACGATGTATCCTACAGAACAAACTGCAGATCCTCAGAGCTGGCAGAACACAGCCCTCACTGCACCTGTAACGTGTAGAAACATCTGCTGGGCTTCTCCCAGAGGGAGGGCAGTCTAGTGGCAAGGCCTGAAAACTCTGCCTCGAGAACAGCATTCCGTCTCAAGCCCTGAAGCTCGTGGGTACAGTTCATCTTAGACAAGTTTTTCATCCTCCTCTTGCATCCATTACAGTGTGGATAATAGTGGTTACACTGGAAATAACTCATGTGGATTCATCATAGTTCCCTGGTTCAGTAACATCTCCTGCTGTGGATTATTACTGACTACTAAGTAGGCCATGGGTTGGGGCTCTGCCCCTGACCCTGCAACATCCTGATTCCAGAAGAGCAGGGATGACTGGGAACAGACTCGCTCCATCTCACCTTTGCAGGAAAACAGCAGTTTCTACAATCCACACTGGTGGAATAATCTTTGAATATGAAGAGCAGCTCTCTATGTACACAGAGAGAGCAAGGCTCATATTGATTCAGACCACAGAGCAAGACAGGCTAAATTACAGTCAGATCAGAAAAGAAGGCAATTTTATTACCTCCAGTCACCGAGGTGGCTTATCAATGTGCTTCCTCATACACGTTCTATGGGACTGACTTAATGAATGTACAAAACCCCTTTGTAATTAGCAGCACCATTTGTGTGCCAACAATTCATATGTGAAAATCAACATTCAGTGAGAACGACAGCGTCTAATTTACAGAGCAAATTGTCCTTAAAAACAATTTATGCGGTGAGCTGCTCCTGCAGCCTGCCTGCTTGGGCCGAGTACAGATTTATTTAGCAAATCCTTTCTCCGAAGAGTGCTGGAATTGAGTGCCCCAGCCCAGGTGCTAGACTCTAAATCTAAAAGGCTTCAGATTTTCCCAGGACAAACCTTTGAGACCCCAGTGGAGAGTTGGTGAGGAAGCTCTTCCCAGGTTATGCCCATGCAGACATAACTGGACTCTGTAGCCAGATTCTGCATTTCCAGGGTTGTGGGCATGTCTTAGAAATTTGGAGAGTCCCAAACACTGTGGGGTTTCTTCTTAGAGCGATGCTTCCCCACCCTGGACCCTCTACATCCAAATCCCTGGGGAGCTGTTAAAATGCAGACATTTTCTTATCCTTTTCCAACTATTGAAGATATTTCAAAATGTCATTCACACATATCGCTACCGCCCAATAATGGTGTCATCGAAGCCGCTGCCAGATTCTGTTATACAAGGTGCTACTAAAAAGTCTAGCATGACTACCTCATGATTTTGAAAAAAAAAATTCAGTAACTGAATTTCAATATATTTTGTTTCCTTTGTAAACATATGCATTTATTTCATGCATTTAAAAATATCATTCTGAGGCAGGGGCCCTAGGCTTTACCAGACTGTCATAGGGTCCAGGGCCCCTAAGAGTTTAAGAACAATTGTACAGCTGATGTACGGGTAGCTGGAAGACCCTGTGATGGGCAGCATCTTGTGACTTCTGGGTTTGATGAGAATTGATGTGCAATTTCCAAACTCAGGTGCCAGGAAAGTAGCTCCCTAATGACCATAGGGCCCAACAGCTTGATTCAGCTACAGCTTCCCTTTCCGGAGGTGCATGCTATGTGCTAAACAGAGGATTCCTGACCTGCGTGTATAGGGTCTTCCTTTGGGAAGGGGCACAAGTTGCCTTCTGGACCCTAACTCCAGAATTATGGTTCAGAATTTTCTAGAATGTTGCACCAACTCATACTGCAACATAATCCATTATTTCTGAGATCAATGCTCAGGTCTGATCAGGAACACATAGCCAAGTAATTTGACAATCAACGGAATCCTAAGTAAATACAGTTTTATTTTCTTTTGGTTGGCCACACTCAGAGGGCACAGCCCTGACTTAGGGGGTACACAAGCATGGTAACTCACCGCCCAAACTTGAGACACCCAACCTTCTTGACAATCCCTCCTTTCTCTCCTCCTCTTTCCCTGCCCTTCCCCCTTCTCTTCCTATTTCCTGAAGGCACACTGTGTGCCAGGCAGTATTCTTGGTGTTGGGGTTCCATCAATGAACAAAAGCAAGTATCTACTCTCTGAGAATATATTCTAGTAGGGAGGGACAAATTAAAAAAAAAAAAAGAAATGAATAAAATATGGAGTATGGCCAGGCAGAAGGGGAAGGATAATGACTGCTAACGGCTACCAAATTTCTTGTTGGGGTGATGACAACTGGTGTTCCAAAACTGATGCTGGTGGTTGGCTGCCTGATGGTTTTCAGTCATTTACCTTAGTAAAGTGACTGAATAAAAATTATATCTCCGTGAAGTTTTATTAAAAAACAAAAAAATATATGGGGGAAAAAGGTCATCAGGGTATCATAATTCTGTCTTTGTTTTTAAAAATATTTATTAATTTATTTTGGCGGGGAGGGGCAGAGGACTAGGACCTCAAGCAGACTCCTTGCTAAGCACAGAGCCCAACATGGGGCTCGATCTTATGATCATGAGACCATGACCTGAGCTGAAGCCAAGAGTTGGATGCTTAACTGACTAAAACTCTCAGGTGCTCCTACAGTGTAGTATAATTTTGGGTGAGACTTGAAGGTAATGAGGTAGCCAGCCATGTGGCTATCTGGAGGAAGAGTGGTTGAGGAAAAGGGAGGGAAAAGTAAGTGCAAAAGTCCTGAGGCATGTCTGCTATATCAAGGAAAAACAGGGGACCAGGGTGGCTGGAGCTCAGCGGGTCTTGGAGGAGACTGGAAGAATTAGAGGGATATGTGGGGTGGCCTGGAAGCAAATCTAAGGACTTTAGCTTTTCCTATGGGTCAGAAGGGAAGCCAGTGGAGGATGCTGAACAGAGGAAAGATGTGATCTGACATATGCTTTAAATGGATCTCACTGGAAATCAACAATGAACAGCCACCATTTACAGAGTGTTTATTGTGTGCCAGTCACCATGGCAAACCCTCTCTATGGCCTCGTTGAATCGCCACAACTAACTTTCAGTTAGGTACTATTACTTTCTCTATTTTATAGAAAAGGAAACTAAGGCTCAGAAAATATTAAGAACTTGACCTACCACAGTGACAGTGGTAGAAAAATTTAAAAGGCCTGTCTGACTCCAGAGTGCTTGCCTTTCCTAGGGCTACCCTGGCCCTGTTTTGTGCACACAGCAGGTGCTCAATAAAAGTTGACCCCCAGCTGGTTACTAAGCACTGTCCTGAGGGGAGTGGCATGTTGGGCACGGAGAGGGCCAAAGAACCAGTGTCCACTTACTCAGTTCTGCGATGCTGCCAACACGGGTGGCCAGAAGGGACTGCTCGATGGTCCTCAACTCCGACTGGCTGAACATGGGCAAGTCCCCAGGCTTGCTTGACCGCTGCGGGTCCCTGTGAAGGTTTAGGCTGTCTGGCAGGCACAGCACTCCTACAGGTGGTGGGAGAGACAACGAAAGAAAGCAGATGGTTATTTTTCAGTTAACCAAGGGTGGGGCATCAAATCTTACATGACCTCAGACTGCACGAGGGTTGGTGCCGCGAAGCCAACATGGGGCCCTAGGTTCTGAACTCCTGTTAGAAGTGATGTGTAGCTATTTCAAAAGGTTTCCTCACAATCCTGACCTACTGATTTTTAGCATGTGGGCATTCACCTGCATGCACATGTTGCTAAAGGACACAAAAGAGGATCCTTTCCTCCAGCCTGGCTTCTATCCACTCAGAGATGCCTCTTGAAGAGCCAGTGATCACTGTCCCATTGTCCCTCCCAGAGGTAGCAGCCACGCCTGCACATTCCTGAGCAGAGGAAGAGTCTTTGCTGGCGGTTGCTTCTGATGGCTTGCTTTATATTCGCCCAACAAACTTAACTCTGGCTGTTATTTGTTAGACAAAACTCTGGCTTTCTCTGTGGAGGTGTATGTCAAGCAGTAGAAGAGACCCCATGGACTTTTGTAACTTCATGGTGAAAACCTATGGGAAACCTCTGGCATCTAATTATTTCTTCCCTTCCTTTCCATCCCATGAACATTTAGCAAGAGCCTAAGAACTTATTTTGGTAGGTTATTTACAGATATTACTTACTTTCCCTTCACCATCCAAACCTCCCTAGGCAGAGCAAACTTTTGTGCTCCTTGACTTTGGGCTTGACTAATTGACTTATTTTGGCCAAAAGTATATGGATGCACTCAATCGAACCAAAGGCCTGAAAAGTGCTTGTATGGCTGAATTTGCTCTCTTATACCTCTGCCACCAACATAAGAGGAACATCCCCTGTCTGGCCTGCTAAAAGAAGGAGGGTGAGGAGATGCAGAGAGCAGCTCCAGTACCAAGCTGTAGCTTAGAGCTGCTCCACAGAAACAAACATCGATTTGGCATGCCTTTGAGAGAGTGGAGGTTATCTGTTACTCAGTGTTGTTATGGTGATAACTAACAGATACAACTACCAAGTGCAGATAACTGAGGACACGAGGAAGATGGCAGGTGGGCACTGTGCTGTGCTAGGGGCTCAGGATACAGTGATGGATACAATACACACTCTCCTGGAGGCCCTGGGTGGTGGCTCAGTCGGTTGAGCATCCGACTCTTGGTTTTGGCTCAGGTCATGATCTCAGGGTTGTGAGACTGAGCCCTGCATCAGGCTCCATGCTAGATGCAGAGTCTGCTTGGGATTCTCTCTCTTTTCCTCTGCCTCTCTCACTGCTCACTGGCACATACTCTCTCTCTAGAATAAATAAATAAATAAATAAATAAATAAATAAATAAATAAATAAATAAAATTTTAAAAAGATCTTATTTATTTATTCATGAGAGACACGGAGAGAGAGGCAGAAACACAGGCAGAGAGAGAAGCAGGCTCCCTCTGGGGAGCCCGATGTGGGACTTGATCCCAGGACCCCAGGATCATGATCTGAGCCAAAGGTAGACGCTCAACCTCTGAGCCACCCAGGCATCCCAATAAATAAATCTTAAAAAAAGAAAAAAGAATACACACACTCCCTGTCCTCAGTGGGCTCATAGTCTAAGCAAAGGAAAAGACTGTTAACGCACATAACCACAAAGCCATATGGGACGTGCTCTACAAGAGGAAAACATGAGGAATGGAGGGATATCTTAGCAGGGAGCCGAACAATGAGTAGTTGTCAACGCATAGGAGCATTTATTGAGTGCCTACTCTGTTCCCAACCCTGCAAGGCAAAAATTTTGGATGCGAAAGCAGCAGCAGATATATTCAAGTAGTAAAGAAACTAACCAAAGAGACAGCCTGTCAATAACAAAATAGCACGGGAACAATACAACACTACCCATATAGAGGTGTTGAGTGACTTCAGCCAGCTGGCAGGGTGAGAGGAGACAACAGAGAGGTTAGCAGTGCGAGCCCACTGCTCACCCTGCTTAAACCACAAAAGCTCATCAAACAAAGGTTCTTGCTTTGAAGATGGGCAGGCATGAGTGGCACCCGTCACACACACACCTCTTCTGGCTCCTGCTGCCCAATTCACAACACCTGCCACATTGAGCTAGTCACTTGTTCGTGGGTGTTTCCCATTCACACCTAATTGGACGACACGGTGGACAAGGCAACTGTAGTAGATGACTTTTGGATGAATACCGAATAAATAGATAAATAATGCAAATAAATAGCCATTAGATTTTAATGTTTCTATAATCAGGAAACTGGCCAAATACTTGTCTTTCTAAAATTATTCTCTATTATTTTTCAAACACTTTGTGCATCAGAGCAAAATTGTATTTTTTTAAAGATTTTATTTATTTGTTGATGAGAGACACAGAGAGAGAGACGCAGAGACACGGGCAGAGGGAGAAGCAGGCGCCCTGTGGGGAGCCCGATGCGGGACCCTGAGCCAAAGGCAGATGCTCAACCATTGAGCCACCCAGGTGTCCTAAAAATGTATTTTATATCACAGACCAGTGTACACACAAACACACCACCACCACCACCACACACTTTTCACCAAAAAATTTCACATAAAATAATCCTGATCCTTACTATGTATGATGCACTCTTATTCTTTTTCCTTTTCATTTATCTTCTCTTCGATCTCATTAATAAAAATGCTGGTCTGCAGCACCAAAAGTGATTTCATGACATACTCATGGGTCATGACTAACAATCTGAAGAACACAGCAGACTGTACTAGTACACAACCTGGTATTAATTGGACAGTACAGATTCACCATTCACTGGACACTACTTAGCACTGTGCGAGGCTCTGTATGGGATGGAGAGATGACTGAGAGGTGATTCCTGCATTTCAGAAACCCTCAGCCTTGCAGGGAAGACAAAACCTTCACAGAAATACCCAACATCCAAGGCGGGTCTCCTGCCTGCCTCCTTTCTCCTCAACAGATGAGTCATCCTCCAGTTCACCCCAGGCAGAGACGCCCTGAGTCATCCCTGCTTCCTCCTGCCTGCTCACCTGCTGAGATAGTTGGTCAGAGGCCAAGTCAAGAAGCCATTGCCATGGCAATGAATGTTGGTCCAGTCCCTCACCGGATGCCCCTGATGTCCCTGACTCTTATTCAGGAATTTACTGCCCATGGAGGGCTCACTGCAGATGGCAGCAGACGAACATGACCTAGTGTGATAAGTAGCCCAAGGTTCCAGGGTGTGAGGTCTTTTGCTGGGAGAAGGGAGGGTTGGTCAGTGGGCTTCATGGCAAAGGGGCCCCACAAGTAAGCTCCAAATGTTGGGGAGGGCAAAAGTTTTCTACTTCATTGTGGGAATGGCCCTCACATGTACTCACAAGATTGCCTTCTTGGTATTTGCATTACATGCAGCAAGTTCTAATCTTAAACATGTATCTGAAACATTGCTTCACACACTATTTAAGGTACAAGCACATGGCCTGGTCTGGAACCCAGAGCTTCAATCCTGACTCTGCCACGACCTACCCATGTTTAACCTTGGGCAGGTCACAGGGCCTCTCTGGACCTCGGTTTCCTCTTCTGTGAAATGGAGGTCATAATAATGGCCTTGTCTCCTTCAAGGAGTTGCTGGGGGTGAGCAATGAAATGGGATAATATGTACTAAAGTATTTTGCATGTGTTGGGCAAGTAATAGGGGCTCATCATATGTTAACTGAGATGAAAATCAGTTAATGTGTATAAACCCAGCTTTGGACTACTTTATGCTTCATCATAAGAATAAATAATTTCCCTTGGAACTTTTCCTCCTTCTTTTAGAGGGTTATGAAATTTAAATGTGAAAATGTAATTATTCAAAGAAACTGTGAAAGCTCTATTACCGAGATTTGGAAAATCTATAATTGGTCTATTATGCAAAGATTATATACCAGCGTTTTCTTTCTTTCTTTCTTTTTGAGGACTCTGTATGAGATATACACATAAGCTGGAGTTATTTATTTTTTTGTACAAAAATCAGCTAGGTCAATAAGAAGGTCCCAGCATCATATTTTAGTGTCAGATGTAGGCCTGAGATTTGGACTACTCATCAATTTCCATTACTAGAGCCAAGGACAGCCACAGCCTGGTGATTAAGACTCAAGTTCAAAGACAGGGAGAAACCAAGGTTCAGATATGACTGCTTTGGACCTAGAGGAAGTATTCTCCCTGGGGAGCAGGTGACCATAAGCTACTGTCAACAATGAGTGTGAAGGGGTCACGGTCTCCCTGAAATTCTCTTACTTTGGGATGGGTTGTGCATTTGTCTAAGGGGGAAGTTAATTCACATTCTCAAAGGGGTCTGTGGATCCTAAAAGATGATGAATCAATGCCTTCAAATGTCCATGCTCCCAGGTCTCTCTGCTGTGGGACTGGCCGTAGGTGGGGTGGTGTGGACTTCGCAGAACCATGGACTCCAATTCCCCAGCAGCCCCCGTGCAACCTCGACAAAGAACTTTCCAGATCCCTAGATTCCATGTCTGCAAAGAGGGGTAAAATTTCTCCTTCATCGGTTTCTTGCAGTGATTACACAAGATAATACTGATACTTAAAGCCTCTGGCCTATAGTGCCTGCGAACTAGCCTGTTCCCACAAATGTGCAGTTTAGTTTATATAATGTCTGGATTCAAACAGTCTTGAGGATCATCTTTCCAAAATCTTGTGGGACTGGAGACAGACAACCTTTTGGTTAGGTTGCTTAGAATATAAAATATGAGAACTGCTGCTCTGGGCCAACCACATGGGAGTTCTGTCTCCGATGGGGACAACCAGAGCTGCACTCTTGCCTTCCTACGTGACTACTTTCCTATACGCATTGGACAGCACTTTGATACCCATCCATCCCTTCTCTTCTCTAAGCTTTTCTTGAGTCTCCATTCTATCATTGGACCTGGATGCTATTTACCCACCAAGAGAAAACCAATAAGACAGCCACTAGCCTTCAGCCATTCTCCCCTCCCAGGTGGTGGTGATGACTGTGATGGACGAGAACAAGGAGATGACATGTGTCTTCATGTCTTGGCACCCAGGACACAGGCTTCAGTTCTGCCCAGCCTGTCTGGCTGCAAGAGGAGAGATCAGATTCTCCAAGGCTCGCTTGCCAAGCTAGACCTTGTTTGCTGCTCAGTTATCCCCAGAATTTAAGGTAGAGGGTCCTGGCATCAGCACCAGCTTTAAGAGACAGGAGGGAAGCAACTGGTGTTCAGCAGACCAACCCTTGAATACATACCAGTGAGACCTAGTCGGGTTCAGATTTCGGTGTTGCTCTACCCAGCTGTGTGGCACAGGGCTTGTGACTTCTGAGCCTCAGTTTCTCCCTCTGGAAGATGTCTGACACAATCTACCCCCCAGTGTGGTGGGGAAGCCATAATGGGATGATATATGTGGGCAACCTGGCACAGAAATGGGGATCGATAAATGTTTGCTAATAATCTGAGTGAAGTTCTTTGAAGCTAAAGATTTAGGAATTCAATAACATGATGCCAGAAAGCTTTCCTTTACTGTTAAATACTAAGCAGCAAGACAGAAGTTATCAGATATTTGAAAATATTTGTACAACTGGCTTGGAAACCCCTTTTTCCTTAAGATCCTTGGCAGTGGGAAACAAATTCAGGGCTGGCTTGGCGAACCCATTCGTCTGTGAGAGGCATCCCACTTGCCAATTAGGAGAAACCCAGACCATGGTTCATTCTTGTTCATAACGAATGATATTCAAAGAGAAAGTTCTTAGGACTTCTGAAGCCAAACCATCAAAAGAAATAAGGTAAAAAACACAAAGATGGGAGAATTTTCATATATGGTACCTGAAGTACATATGAGGAAGAAGCATGTTGACCTTGAAGGAACATGAAGATATTTATGGATCAACTGCAAAAACTGAACCCACAAAGACAGCAGGACACATTTCTGCCCTCAAAGGCTCCTGGTTGGCAGGGGAGACACCCCACACCACTAACTGAAACACTATGGGAGACACATGAGGGCAGAGGTGTGCCTGGGGTCCCACCAGGGAGCATAGTGGGGTGAGCCCAAGTTGCACTGGGAGCTTCAGGGGTTGGGACCCGGGGAAGCAGACACCTTCCAGCAGAGTTGACAGTGTGGAATCTGGAGCCCACGTGAACGCTCAGGATGAACTGTAGCTGTGATACTACACAGCCATGTCACCCAGGCATGCTGTTAGCGTCCCTGTGCCTCAGTTTCCTTGTGAATAGCAATGGTAATAGTGGAATCCTCGTAGGGCGAGTGGATGATCAAATAAGTAAACACATGTGTATCTTGGCTCCTATGAATAGCTCACTGTTATTATTATTATTACTAGACAGACATTCCAAGGAAGAACAAAGGCCTAGAGGCACATGGTCTGTATCTAAGAGTGGCTGGAGCAGAGGGAGCAAGATGGGAATAGATGGTGTAGAAGGAAGGAGGAGCAGCAGGGCTGGGAGGCAGGGATCATAGAGGGCACTGGGTCAAAAGAGTCTGGACATAAAAACTAAACCTTTACCTTCTAGCCGCTGTGCTTCTCTCTCTTTGCTTTCACTGCCAAAATTCTAGAAAGAGTGGTCTGCACCAACTATCTGCACTCCTTCCTGACCCTCACTGTCTCTAAACCTTGTTATCTCCATTTGTTTTTGCTGAGTGCCCAGCAAGTTCATGTTCATCCTTCAAGGCCCAGGGCAAAGGTCACTTTTGAGATTTCCCAAGACTCAAAAAAAAAAAAAAAAAAAAAAGAGCCCGTGTGCTGAGGCAGAAAGAGGCAGGGGCAGGGTAGGCTCACAGAGGCACAGAGGAGGAAGTGGCCCAAGGGGATGCCAGAGGCTGCCCTCCCCCAAATGAACCAGGTGCAGCCAGCTCTCCCTGGAAGCCAGCTCAGAAACAAGGGAGCTAATCAGATCTGAGTTTGGTCGTGTGAACCTTGAGACAGTGGGGCGATGGTGCAGCTCTAACACTCACAGCATAAATAAGAAAACCAACTGTTATAGGACCGCAAAGAAACAAAACAAAAGCAAAATACTCTGTTCGGTCACTCATTCAGTATTAGTTGAGCACCCACTAGGTGCTAGGTGCATTTCTAGGTGCTGGGAATCCTGTAGTAAAATACTGGAAGTCCTTGCCATCTCAGTACATTTGTTGCAAACACACAAGTAGAATAGGCAGCTGGCTGGGTGGTAAGCGCCACAGAGAAGAGCAGAGCAGGAAAGGAGGATGGAGATGCTGGGTCCCGGAGCAGGTCACATGGAGAAGGGGGCAACAAGAGACGTGAAAGAAGTGAGCATGTGAGCCCAGCTGATATCTCGGGGGAAGAGCAGGCCAGCAGAAGGGATCATAAGGGGAAAGGTCCCAAGAGGGTGGGCCTGTCTTGGTGGAGGAAGGAACAGAGAAGGTGAGGAAGGAGCAGGCAACCAGGCAGGAGAAGTGATAAGAGCAGTTTGAGTAGAGCCTCGTGGGCAACTCTAGACTTTGGCTTTTACCCTAAGTGAGATAGGAGCCACTGGAGGATTCTGGGTAGAGAAGGGATGTGTCCTGGTCGTTTTGGAGGGTCATTCGACCCTCTAGGTTCAAGAACAGGCTGTTGGGAATGGCCAGGGCAGAACCGCAGTAGAAACGGCAGAGGTGTGCCAAAGTGAATCTCGATACAGTGTAAAGGTAAAGTCAATGCAGTCACTAATTGGGTACAGGGTGTAAGAAAAGGAGAGGAGCTGAGAGCAGCTCCAAGGTTTCTGACCTATACAACCATAATGGAGGGGCGGGTTTATGGACAAGAGTTCATTGTTGGTCCTGTTCAACATGAGACACCTGCTGGACACTCCAGTGGAGAGGCTGGGCAGGCTTTCTTGTGTCTCTCCTCACCTCCTATGACACATGTCATGTCAGGTCCATGGTGGCTCATGCTTTTCCTCCCTCTCTCTTCTTCCCTGTCACTAGGGAGCACTATTAAATATCCTTACAAGGTTGTTGGATGCCTCCTTTGCCCTCCTTCCTCTCTCAGGGTTTTCCCTTTATTGCATTATCCTTGCAATGTCCCCCCGGAGAGTCCTGAGCTACATCCATCTCATAGGGGCTTAGGAGGAGAAAGAGACTCCTCTTCCCAGTGTCCTTGTCTCTGCAGTGACAAATGTCAGCTCCCTGCAGGGCTTGTGAGCATCCCTGACCCTCCTAGGGGCATTTTAGACCTCCAGCTAGGTCTTAGATACCTGTGGAAATGTCAGAGGTTGGTCAGATTTTAGAGACCATCGTACTCTTAGCATGAACTGTGGCTTTTTGAGAGTTCTCTGAAATACATCCTCCTTGCTTACTATACAGCAACTATTCTCACGGGCATAGCGTCACATGGGAGGGGGATAAAACTCTGGTCTGGGTGTGACTGACAGCGAAGTTGTATGTTCAAGTGATTTGAGTGAAAAACTGGCCTCTGGCATTTCAGTCAACACACAGCAACAGGCCAGAGTAAACTAATGAGGCAGCATTTCAGACCATCTCCTGTCTGACTTCTAGGTGGCCATGCATCTTCCTCTTGAATACTCATAATGTAAACTCACCCATCAGCCTATCCATTCAACCATCCATTTACCCTCCATCCAAACTTCTGTTTATATAATGGACTGTCATACTTATAATGCAAATTCACCCATCAATCTACCCATTCAACAATCCATTGTTTATATAATGGTAGCCATTTAATTAATTTAAGGGTAATTAATTATTTTTAAGTACCTACTATGTGTTACACATTGTACTAAGCAACAGAGGTAGAGCAAGAAACAAAAAATAGCAGCTCTCCTGAAGTTTAATTTTTATTTATCTAACTACTCATTCACCCATCTACCCTTCCTTCCAACCATCCATCCATCCATCCATCCATCCATCCATCCATCCATCCTATTATCATTTGCCAGACTGGGATTATAATGAAGAATAAGACACAGATCCTGTCCTTAGGAAATTTGTAATCTAATGGGCTAAGTACACAAGCTTGTGATTGTCACAGGTGCTATAAGAGAAGCCCATACATGGTAAGTGGAGGACACAAATTAGATATTCCACCTGGGTGGAGTGTCAGGAAAGGTTTCACAGATGAGCTGACCAAGGATAAGTATTGAAAAATGAGCTGATGTTCACTAGGTGACCTGGACTAGGGGTGAAGGAGAGAAGGGAAAACCAGAGGAAGCAGCAATAGCCAAGGCATAGGGGCAGGAAAACTCCTGGTGCACTGTAGGGATTCTAATAAGCTGGGGCGCTGGACTGACAAGAATCACAGTGAGGTTGGGACCAGGAAGGTGGTTGGAGACTGGATCACAGGTGGGCTTGAGTGCCTTGCCGAGGAGCTTGTACATCACGAGGGGAGGGGCAGTTGAGTCCCCCAGGACATAACTCTGATGCCTCATTTCTTGCCTCCATGAGGTCAGGACTCATTGATGGTGTTCCGGCCAGGATAACCATCAAACACCCAGAGACACCCATAGTCAATGGGAGATATGACAGAGGCAGAGCATAGCACTCCACTCAGGCTGCCAGCAGACCCAGATCAACACGTTGCCCGCCTCATTCTTTCTAGATATCCTGGACTCAGAATGCTGCCTGATGATCTTTTCTGGCTCAATGGACATCTCAGATCTGACCTCTGGCTTTCCTGGATCTTGACCCCCCACTTGATCCTTCTCCATCTCTGTTCGAGTCTCAAGATCTCAAATAGTGCCTTGGTGTGGCTGAGCAGGGCACCCGGCTGGATCTCCTGCCCTCTCAGCACTGTCCTGACAACATCCAGCCCAGACTGACTGTTTGCTTACTTATCACCATGCTGAGATCATGTAGTGAGTTGAAACTTCACCTCCATGTATCCTCTGTCCCTCTCCATCACCCACTCCCATCTTACATCTTTACATTCATTTAAAAATGTAAGCTACTTTCAAATCATTAATTATAAAACCACACATGCCCATTTCACAAGCGTCAATAGTAAGAAGGGGATAAAATGGTAAACTGAAAGCAACCTCCTTTCCTCTCCTCCAATTAGTCCTACTTTGTCCATAGTAATGACTGTTCTATTTGTTGTGTGAGGTTCCAGAATTTTCTGTTTTCATTTATTGACTTATTCATTCACTCAACAAATATTTACTGAGTCCAAACAATGTGCAATTTGTAGACAACACAGAGGTGGTGTGAGCAAAGCAACACACAAGTCCTACCCTTATGTAATTCAAAGTCTGGCTGGGACAACAAACAGCCATCAAGTAATCACACAAATAAATGTACAAGTGCAACTGTGTGAAGTGCCATGAAGAAAAAGTACCTGTGTGTACACCATAACCTGATATGCCAGCTAAAAAACTGTATCTAATTTAATTTGATTTCAAGTAATTATAAGCAAGACAGTTTTATCACAGTCACTAGCATCTGTTTTCCTTTGTTTGGGAAGTGCTTTGGCATACCTTTGCCTCTTTTTCTGTAGAAATGCCAAATTCTTACTGATTTGTACAAGTTCTTTCTATATTAAAGGAATTAGCCCTTTGCCTGATGTGTGTCATGCGCATGTTTTCCTAGTCTGTCATCTGCCTTTGAGTATTTTTACAGTATTTTTCCAAGTAGAATTTTTTTCCTTTAACACAGGCAAACTCTCTGAGTTCTGGGTTTGGGGCAGTACGTTTTAAATTCAGGTATACAGGTGGTCCTGATTCGTTTCTATTTCATTCTTCTTTCTTCTCCATTCTCACCCCTCCCTTCTAAGAGACTTCATTTTTCAGAGCAGCTTTAAGTTCACAGCAAAATTGAGTGTAGGATACATAGATTTCCCACATATCCCCTATGTCCACTCACACACAGCCTTTCCCATTATCCACATCTCTCACCAGAATGGTACATTTCTACAATGAATGAACTTACACTGACACGTCACTATCATTCAAAGCCCACAGTTTACATTAGGCTTCACTCTTAGTGTTGCACATTCTATGGGTTTGGGCAAATGCATAATGACATGTATCCACCATTACAATGTCATACAAAGTAGTTTCACTGCCATAAAATTTATCTCTGCTCCACCTATTCATCCCTCCCTCCTCCAAATCCTTGCCCATCACTGGTCTTTTAACTGACTCCACAGTTTTGCCCTTTCCAGAATAATATAGTATTTAGCTTCTTCAGATTAACTTCTTTCACTTAGTTCCTTCATGTCCTTTCATGGTTTGATACACATTTCTTTTTAGTGCTGAATAATATTCCACTATCTAGATGTACTACAGCTTATTTAAACACTCATATTGGTTGTTTCCAGGTTTTGGCAATTATGAATAAAGTTGTATAAATAAATAAAGCTGCAGGCTTTATGTGGACATACATTTTCAATTCCTTCGGGTAAATACTAAGGAAATCAACGTCATATTAATCATATATCTTGGGACCTTGCCATTATTGCTTAATACCTCCAAGAGTTTTTGGTCAGCCATCTATGAACAAAGAGTTTTATTTCTTCCCAATCTGTATACCTTTTATTTCCTTCTCGTCTTATTGCATTAGCTAGGACTTCCAGTCCAATGCTGAAAACCCATAAGAGGGAACATCCTTCCCTTCTTCCTAATCTTAGTAGGGCAGATTTGAGCCTTTCACTATTAAGTATGATGTAGCTCTTGAGGTTTTATATTCTTTATCAAGTTGAGCAAATACCCCCATTTCCTAGTTTACTGAGAGCTTTTATTAGGAATAAGTGCTGGATTTTGTCAAATGATTTTCTGTTCTATTGATAGGTTATGTGATTTTTCTTCTCTAGCATGCTGATGTGATGGATTACATTAATTGATTTTTGAAATCTGTACCAGCCTTGCATACCTAGGATAAATCCCACTTGGTCACGGTATATAATTTTTTTAAATACATTATTGGATTTGATTTGCTAGTATTTTGTTGAGGATTTTTTAAATCTATGTTCATGAGAGATACTTGTCTGTAGTTTTCTTGTGATATCTTTGTCTGGTTTTGCTATTAGAGCAATGCTCGGCTCACAGAATGATTTGGGAAGTGTTACCTCTGCTTCTATTTTCTGAGAAAGATTTTAAAGAACTGGTATAATTTCTTCCTTAAATGTTTGGTATAAGGCACCTGGGTGGCTCAGTGGTTGAGCGTCTGCCTCTGGCTCAGGTCATGATCCCAGTCCTGGGATTGAGTCCCACATTGGGCTTCCTTCAGGGAGCCTACTCTCTCCGCTTATGTATCTGCCTCTCTCTGTGTGTCTCTCATGAAAAATAAATAAAATCTTTAAAAAGAAAAAATATTTGGTATAATTCATTGAATGCATCTGGCCTGGTGCTTTCTGTTTTGGAAGGCTATTGTTGATTCAATTTCTTTAATAGATATAGGCCTATTCAGGTTGTCTATTTCTTCTTGTGTGAATTTTGGTAAACTGAATCTTTCAAGGTATTGATCCATTTCACCTAGGTTATCAAATTTGTGGGCATAGGTTTATTCATAGCATTCCTTTATTATTCTTTTAACAACCATGGAATCTGTAGTGATGTCCCCTTTTTCATTTCTAATATTAGTAATTCTTTTCTTAGTTATCCATTAGCCTGGCCAGAGGCTAAGTTATCAATTTTATCCATCTTTTCAAGGAACCAGCGTTGGTCTCATTGATTTTCTCTATTGATTTCCTGTTTTTAATTTACATCAGCTCTAATTCTTATTATGTCTTTTCTTTTGCTTACTTTGGATTAATTTGCTCTTCTTTTTCTAGTTTCCTAGTGCAAAAGCTTAGATTATTGATCTTACATCCTTCTTCTTTCTTAACACATGCATCCACTATAATAAATTTCTTTCTAAACACTTTCTTTGCATCCGACAGATTTTGATAAGTTATGTTTTCATTTTCATGTTTAAAAACATTTTTAAAATTTCTTTTGAGATTTCCTCTTTGGCCCACATGTTATTTAGAAGTGTGTTACTTAACCCTCAAGTATTTGGGACTTTCCAGTTTTCTATTACTGATTTATAGTTAATTCCATTGTAGTCTAAGAACAGACATCGTATGATTTTTATTCTCTTAAATTTGTTAAGGTGTGTTCCACGGCCCAGAATGTGGTCTCACTTGGTGAATGTTCCATGTGAGCTTGAGAAGAATATGCATTCTGTTGTTGTTGGATGAAGTAGTTCATAGATGTCCAGTTCTGTTCAGTTAATGAATGAAGCTGTTGAGTTCAACTGTGTCCTTACTGCTGGATCAGTTCATTGCTGATAGAGGGGTGTGAAAGTTTCCATTTATAATAGTGGATTCATCTATTTCTCTTTGCAGTTCTGTTTTTGTCTTTTGTTTTTGAAAGGTAAGTTGAGGCTATTTTTACTGTTTCTTTCCCATTTTAATTTTAACTCAGTATCTTAAATATCTGAGTATGGATCAATTAGTGAAATGGTCCCACTAGAAAGGGAAGGAGATGATGAGCAGTAGGGGTGGTATGGAGGTATATACCCATTTATGAAAACTTCTGGATTCATATTTGAATATACATATGTGCTGTGAAGAAAATTCAGCTTTACCAACCCTATTGCCAACTCCCTGATTCTACTGTGTCTCACTGAGACTAAACAGATAAACACATGTTGAATTAATGAATGAGTTCTTGATGGGAGAGAGAAATAAGTTAAAAAAAAAAAGAGGTAAGTTTTAAAGAAAGGTGTTAATGATACATTAGCACCCTACTGAGGATTTCTCCCTATTAGATAAATTAAAGGGGGCTGAAAAAAGGAATTTCACACCAGCTGTCAGAGCATTTTATGCCAAGGACAAATGTTCACAGATTTCTTATCCCCGGGATACCTAGAAAGCACTTCCAGGTAATTGTGAGCGTACCTTCAATGGTGGAGGCCCACGTACTTGGCAGGCTTTCAATGAGAAATCTCTTTCCAAGGGAGCTTCTGCAAAGTAAGAGTGTGAGGATCATTTATATTCATAACAAAGGCCCCCAAGGCCTGTAAGATCCTGAATCACCCAAGAAAGATTAAATCATGTTCAACCAAGCTTTAGTGTTAAGTATATGTAATTGTATTCTAAGTCTTCCACGACTGATTATCTTTTATTAAACAGCCTGGTAACTACAGACTTATCATTTACTTGATATGTTATAGTGAGGAACTATTCGGTAGGATGTTTTAATAAGTTGAAATACCCTATGGCTGACCACATGGAATGACAGGTGTATGTGTGAGCGTGTGCGCGCGCATGTGCATGCGTGCGTGTGTGTGTGTGTGTGTGTGTGTGTGTGTGTTTACAGGCCTAGAGAGATGAGGCCAACATTTTGAGATCTGGCTAAATGCTGCTGTTAACATAGTGTAGATGTTAATGGCACATAAAAGCATAAATCTGCCATTTGCAGCCATGCATGTGTATGCTGATATAAATAACTAATAGGGCTTTCACAATCCATCCAAAATACAAAGATTACTAAATTGGCTTTTAAAAACATTAGAATCCCATTAGGCCAAATTCAGCAGCTGATTACTGAGCAAAATAAACCACAAGAGGACTCTAAATTCTCCTTTGTTGCTGCTGTTAAAAGGTACTGTGCTTCCAAGGAGGCCATGGGCCCCTGGGGGAGTGAGCACACAGCTCTTGCTGGCACAGAGGGGCTCCATCCAGCTACATATCTGGGTAGGGATGCTTCTGGAGAGATACCTCTTCCTAGCACCCGGTCTGGGAGTTCTGTCAAGGAATATATGAAGGAGACCAGATTTAACTCAAGTCACCCAGATAGAACTTCTCACCTCTCTTTATTATGGTCCCATCCCCTCCATAATTTTTTCTGCATATTTTCTTCCCTCCCTACCCCCAACTTCCACTATATTCCCCACCTGTTTTGCTTTTTGTATTCTGATGCTCTGACATCTAGGGTCCACAGGCCCTGGAGGGTCTACCTCTCCCTGGGTTAGCCAGTTCCTGACAGCAAATGGCTTGCCAGTGAGAGTGCTTTTCAAATGGGAACCAACCAATCCAGAGCCCACAGATTAAGATTTATTTATTCATGAGAGACACACAGAGAGAGGCAGAGACATAGGCAGAGGGAGAAGCAAGCTCCCTGCGGTGAGCCCGATTTGGGACTCAATCCCAGGACCCCAGGATCACGACCTGAGCCAAAGGCAGACACTAATCCACAATCCTTAATCGGGGTCTCAAGCTCCAGGTCACTATCCCCCCTGCCCTAATCACCCCAGGGCCAGCCCCGGTGCCCCTGAGCCCACTGAAACTACTACTCAAACCACATAGATCAATGGAACAGAATAGAGAATCCCAAAGTGGACCCTCAACTTTATGGTCAACTAATATTCGATAAAGGAGGAAAGACTATCCACTGGAAGAAAGACAGTCTCTTCAATAAATGGTGCTGGGAAAATTGAACATCCACATGCAGAAGAATGAAACTAGGCCACTCTCTTGCACCATACACAAAGATAAACTCAAAATGGATGAAAGGTCTAAATGTGAGACAAGATTCCAACAAAATCCTAGAGGAGAACACAGGCAACACCCTTTTTGAACTCGGCCACAGTAACTTCTTGCAAGATACATCCACGAAGGCAAAAGAAACGAAAGCAAAAATGAACTATTGGGACTTCATCAAGATAAGAAGCTTCTGCACAGCAAAGGATACAGTCAACAAAACTAAAAGACAACCTACAGAATGGGAGAAGATATTTGCAAATGACGTATCAGATAAAGGGCTAGTTTCCAAGATCTATAAAGAACTTATTAAACTCAACACCAAAGAAACAAACAATCCAATCATGAAATGGGCAAAAGACATGAACAGAAATCTCACAGAGGAGGACGTAGACATGGCCAACATGCACATGAGAAAATGCTCTGCATCACTTGCCATCAGGGAAATACAAATCAAAACCACAATGAGATACCACCTCACACCAGTGAGAATGGGGAAAATTAACAAGGCAGGAAACCACAAATGTTGGAGAGGATGCGGAGAAAAGGGAACCCTCTTACACTGTTGGTGGGAATGTGAACTGGTGCAGCCACTCTGGAAAGCTGTGTGGAGGTTCCTCAAAGAGTTAAAAATAGACCTGCCCTATGACCCAGCAATTGCACTGCTGGGGATTTACCCCAAAGATACAGATGCAATGAAATGCCGGGACACCTGCACCCCGATGTTTCTAGCAGCAATGTCCACAATAGCCAAACTGGGGAAGGAGCCTCGGTGTCCATCGAAAGATGAATGGATAAAGAAGATGTGGTCTATGTATACAATGGAATATTACTCAGCCATTAGAAACGACAAATACCCACCACTTGCTTCAACGTGGATGGAACTGGAGGGTATTATGCTGAGTGAAATGAGTCAATTGGAGAAGGACAAACATTATATGTTCTCATTCATTTGGGGAATATAAATAATAGTGAAAGGGATTAGAAGGGAAGGGAGAAGAAATGGGTAGGAAATATCAGAAAGGGAGACAGAACATGAAAGACTCCTAAGTGAGAAACGAACTAGGGGTGGTGGAAGGGGAGGAGGGCGGGGGGTGGGGGTGAATGGGTGACGGGCACTGAGGGGGCACTTGACGGGATGAGCACTGGGTGTTATTCTGTATGTTGGCAAATTGAACACCAATAAAAAATAAATTTATTATTAAAAAAAAACTACTCAAACCAGTCAATTCTGAATCTGCTTACCTTCCTCACCAGCTCCTTTCAATAGAAACTGCAATAAAGACTCATTTGCCCACATTCCCACTTTCCCTCTGCCTCCTGACCTGTCCTGGTGCTTTCCTGTGTGCCCCCTCCCTTGAGGGTGTGACAGCCCCCCCGCCCCCCCCCCCCCCCCGACCTCGGGAACTGAGAGTCATAAACTATCTTTTCAAACTATCTCTCTTGATCTGTTGGCCTCACTGTACCTCAGATTTCCTATCAGTATACTACATTTTTAAACACCCTACCCCATGGAATTTTAATACCAGAGACATGCTGTGTGTTTATATAGTGGCTCTTTGGAGCATCACAAACCATGGTAACGCCTAAGGGTCATTTTGCTCCACCATGAACCAATTTTCATTCCTTGTCACTATACAGCCCTCACCCTAAACCTGGGAGTTTAACCCTTGCTGTACATGAGAACAATTTGGGGAGTTTTAGAAGGTACCTACAGCTGGTCCCCCACCCCAGACCAATTAAACCAGAATCTCTGGGGACAGAGATTTTTTTCTTTTTAAAAGCATTCTCCTGGGTGATTCTAATCTGCATCCAGGCTGAGAACCTTAGTTAGCCCAAATCAGCACTGCTGCTCCTCCCACCCCCCATCTACCTTTACGGAAGAGAAGAGCCACAGGGAAAAAACCAAATGACTCAGGGCTCTACGGCACTTCCACACTTCTGGAAGCTCTATCCCATCTGATGGCAGGAGCATGGTGTTTAGGTGTGTAGATATGTGCTGAACAATTGTTACAGCCAGTTGTAGTAGGTTGAGTGGTTGCCCCCAATATCTGTGTCCTAACCCCGGAACACCTGGCATGTGATCTTCTTTGTTAAAAGGGTCTTGAGGATTTAAGTAAGGATTGCAAGATGAGCTCATCTTGAATTTAGGATGGGCCCTAAATCCAATGACATGTGTTTCTTATAGAGAAAGGCAGGGGGTATCTGAGACACAAAGACAGAGATTGAAGGAGGCAGAACCTGGAGTGATGGGCCTCCAAGCTGGGGAAAAGCAAGGAAGCTGGCAGAGGCTCCACTCAGATTTACCTTCAGAGCCTCCAGGATGTACTAATCCTGCAAACACCTTGACTTCGGACCTCTGGCCTCCAGAACTGTGATAGAAGACATTTCTGGGATTTTAAACCTCTCAGTTTATGTTTATGATGGTTTATTTAATGCAGCTGGAGGACTGATTTCTCTGTGATTTTAAATCTCCTTCTAGAGCCAAGCCCTGGAGCTCATGACCACTTTCTCTATTTCAACAACTTTCCATGGCTTCCTGCTGCCTGGTGGATAAGATGGAAAGTTCTCAGCCAAGCACTGAAACACTTCTATGACCTTTACCCTACCTAGCTGTCCAACCAAATATTGTAGGACTTCTAAAGTAACAGAGGGACTCACTTCCCTTGCTATGGCTCCCACCTCCATGCCTCTGCTCGCAAGGTTCCTCCTATTTCGAAATGACTTTCCTTGGCTTTTTATAGGGAGCAATTCCATCTTCAAGGCACAGCTCAAATGCTACTTTTTTCAGCAAGCTGCCCTGATTTCCCCAAATGGCTAGGATCCTTCTTCTCACAGCAGGGTGACTTATGGAACTTCCACATCCATCCGGTGTTGTGTCAAGACAATATCACTGATGAAAAACAAGAGTTAAGATTTTGTGGCACTTGCCGTGAGCCAGGCATCATTCTGAGCATTATACACGTATTAACTATTTTAATCCTTATAACACCCCTTTGCAGTTGGCATTATTAAAGATTAGACTAAGGCATGTGTGCAAATGTGCACACACATACACACTCTTTCACTCTCTGTATGTACATCTACACATATACATATACACACACACATTTATAGTCTACCCACTGTGTGTGTGTGCATGCATGTGTACATGCATGTGCAAGCATGGATAATCACAATGCCTTCTAGGGGTGCCTGGGTGGCTCAGTGGCTTAAGCATCCAACTTTTGACTTCGGCTCCGATCACGATCTTAGGGTCTCAGGATCGTGAGATTGAGCCCCATATCAGGCTCTGCACTCAGTGGGGAGAGTCTGCTCAAGATTCTCTCCCTCTCTCTCTGCTCCTCCCCCTATTAGCACACAAGTATGCTCCCTCTCTCCAAGTAAAATCTTTTTTAAAAATGTCTCCTAGTACAAAGATTTGTGCCACATAAAAAAATGACACACTTTCTGCCTAGAAGGAGTCTCTCCACAGATAGGAATACCCATTTTGAAAATCTGTTTTGTTGTTTAGAACGATGTCATGAAATCATGGGCCTAAAAAGCTGGGAGTGCTTAGACAGCACTAGGTCCAGCCCCATCCCTGAGTCAGCACAAATATTTTCTGAGTGCCTGTTACATGCCAGACCCTTGGCATGAGAGATGGTGAGGCAGGGTCACTCATTCTGAGAACTTACAGCTAAACTCTTTGTTTTGGAGATGAGAAAACAAAGGTTTAACCAGGGAGATTAAGTAACTTCCCTGAGGTCACACTACCTTGGTTTAATCCCATTTCTGGGTAATGGAAAGCCACTTCCAGTTCCAGGCATGAATTGCCACTTTTGAAAGAATCAGAATGCAATTCTATATTCCTAATGTCACATGATAGGCAAGATAATGGTTCCCCCAAGATGTTCACATCCTAATCCCTTGAACCTGTGAAGATATTGAGAGAGAGAGAGAGAGAGAGAGAGAAATTGAAGTAGCTGATGGAGCTGAGGTTGATAATCAGCTGACTTAAAGGTAAGGAGATTGTCCTGGACTATCCGAGAGGGCCCAGCACACTCATGAGAGTCCTTCAAGGGGAGAGAGGCAGGGAGAAGAGTCACTGTCGGAGTGATGCAGTGTGAGACAGACTCAATGGGCCACCAGCCAAGGAATGTGGGCAGCCTCTAGATGCTGGAAAAAGCAAGAAAAGGGATTCTCCCCTGGAACCTCCAGAAGATAACACAGCCCTAACGACACCTGTGAGACTGGGCTTGGACTCTGATTGCCAGAACTGCGGGAGAATAAGCTCTGTTGTTTTGGCCACTCAACTTGTGGTGATTTGTTACAGCATCCACAGGAGACTAATGCTCCCTGCAATTAGGCTGAGCCTGACAAAGCTCCTCAGGGGGCCTGCTGGGGTCATTCTGAAGTGAGCAGCACTTATCTTTCTAGAAGCCCAGACATTCAATCTCACGTTAAATCTTATTAGTATCTGTTTTCAGCCAGGACACTCCCATCAGCCTTTAACTTTTTCCCTTGATAGGTCCATTTCAGAGTTTAATGCAGAAATAGAGATGACCAAAGAATGCCATTTTTCATAACTTTCTTTCTCAATTCTTCCAGACACTTCTTCCTTGGCCTCTAGATCTCTGTCATTTTATTTTTAGAAACACTCTCCGTGCTCATTCCTTGTAGCCCATGGAAGAAGTGACTTTCAGGGGCCCGTGTTGCTCTCTCATGCCCCCTAGCCTCCTTTCTTTTCTCAGTTTCTGTGTCTTTTGAGACTGTCTTCAGCTTTGGGGATGTGCTTCAGATCCCAGGCCCTCCTGACACGGACGGAAACAAGAGAGGCTTACAGAGAGGAGCCAGGCTTCAGTTTCTGGCATGAGGAGGGGGAACCACACCTGCCCACTGATGCCCATCTGGGCCCTCCGATGTCCTCTCTAGTGCCCATCTGGCCTCTGTCAGGGAGGGGGCCAGACAGCTGAGATGGGAATGGGCCACTTCCAGGAGAAAGAAGGGTGTGTCTGCCGTTTCAGTGAGGGAGGTGGGCAACAAAGGGCTTCTCTGGGAACTTAGAGAATCAGAGCACTGGCTGACACCAAAAAGCTGTTCCTCCTGGGAATGTGAGAGATTGTGAGAAGTGCCTCATCAGTCATCATTCAACAAAATGTTCACTGAAAGCCTTCTTAATGCCAGGTTCTGTGCAGGGGATATAGATGATGACGGTGATCAGGGTGATGGCGGTGGTGCTGCTGCTGCTGCTGATGGTGGTGCTGATGGTGATTATGATGATGATGATGATGATGATGATGTTGGTGGTACCTGATGGTCCTGATGACAGTGCTGATGGCGGTGATGATGATGGTGATGATGGTGCTGCTGCTGCTGGTGCTGGTGGCACCTGATGGTCATGATGATGGTGCTGATAATGACGATGATGATGGTGCTGATAATGACGATGATGGTGCTGATAATGACGTCATGATAATGACAATGACGATGCTGATGGTGCCACTAGGTACTGATGGTGCTGGTGGTGGTAGTAATGGTGCTGATGGTGCATGATAGTCATGAAGATGACAATGGTGGTGCCTGATGGTCATGATGACATTGCTAATGGTGATGATGATGATGATGATGAATGGTGAAATGCTTATGATGACAGGGCTGCTGCTGCCGCTGATGGTGATGATGGGAGAGGACACCCACCAGGTATCAGGCACTGTTCTAAGTACCTGCCAGATACTCATACATTTTGTGTCTTCAGGTGGCAGGCATGAAATATCTGCTGAATTAATAAATCAAGGATGACTTGGTCCCTACCACCCTAAGCTCACAATGAGGGGCAAGAGCATGCAGAGCAGAATGAAGGGAAGATGGGAGAGGGGAAACAGAGATAGAAATGGTAATGAGACACAGAAAGACAGAGCAGTGGTCAGGTGTATAGGCTCTTGAGCCAGACTGCCCAGGTCTAAATCCTATTAACTCTGTTAACTCTCTGGCCCAATTCATAACTCTTTCTGTGCCTGCCTCTTCATTTGTAAGGTGGGGGTGATAGGAAAGTCATGGGGTGATGGATATGTATCCACACCGAACAGATCTGGTGCACAGTAGAGGCTCATAACCCGTGTTTCTTGTCACCTGCTCAGTAGAATTCACCTAAGCCACTCAGGGGAAGACTTGGTTGCTTCAGGTTTCTATTTGGTTTCTCCCCCACACCAGTTCTCAGCATCTAATTGGGAGTCTTTCTCACTTCTATTCTTGCTGCCATCCTGGACACCAAAATCCCCACTTCTGATTAAACTTGGTTTCCCATTTTGCATCTTGATCTCTCTCCCACCAAGTAAGGACTTCATGTGACATTTGAGCTGAGACTTTAGGAATGTGTAATTTCAACAAGGGAAGGCACTATTTAGAAAGGAGCAAGGAACTGTCCAGCCAAAAGGAGAAAGTGGGGTAGGAGAGGTACACTCCTGATGGAAATTCTGGGCAGCGGGCTGTGCCTGAGGATGAGGCAGGAGCCTGGGGGCAGGAGGCAGAACTACATATGAAGAGCCTTCATCAGGACACCTGGGTGGCTCAGCGGTTGAGCAGCTGCCTTCAGCTCAGAACGTGGTCCCAGGGTCCTGGGATCAAGTCCCACATGGAGCTCCCCACAGGGAGCCTGCTTCTCCCTCTGCCCATGTCTCTGTCTCTCTCCCTGTCTTAAATAAAATAAATAAGTAAATAAGTAAATAAATAAATAAATAAATAATAAAATCTTTCAAAAAAAAAAAAAAGAAAGAAAAGTCTTCATACCACGCCACTGTAACATTTTAGAAGGTCAATGGGAAACCATTAAAGTTTCCAAAGCTAAAAAAAAAAAAAAAAAAAAGTTTCCAAAGCTTTATAAACTTACAGTTGTTATGGACATCCTAGAGGGTGGTGTTGATCCTAGTGGTAGCATTCATCCCAGCCCCAGTGGAGGTTGCAGTCATAATAGATTAAGAGCAGCAATAATAATTATAGGAGCATCAGCACGATAGAGACTGAGCACCATCGTTTTCATAATTAACTGTCATTGCACTTGTTATGTGCCATTCTAAATACTTGGAGTTTCAGCTCATGGGATCCACACAATAACCACAGGAGGTCACTACTATCATTATCCCCATTGTTCAGATGAGAAAACAGAGTCAGGGAAGAGTGATGTGACCTGGCAAAGCTGCACTGGAACCCAGACACGCAGGACTCAGGCACAGTGAGAGGCTGCCTTGGCTTGCCTGGTGAGGAGTGGGTGTCAGGAACCTGATACCTCATGAGACAGGGAGGACTCCTGGAGGAGAGGCCCTGAGAGGTGACTGTGGGGTCCTGGCTGAGCCATGGAGCTGGTGGTTGAGGGGCTGCCAGTCCCTGCCTCTCTGATGCCAGAGAGGGGCTGCACTCTGTCCTAGTCAGACAGGCCTGTGATTAGCCCCCTCTGTAGGCCTCCTGCCAGCTGGCGCTGGCCTGCCTGACCATCACCCCCAGGGTGTGGGGGTCGGGCTGGGTCCCCGAGCCTCACTGCTGTCTGCCTGGGGTCTGGGGTACCCGCAGAGCACGGGAGCAGAGCAACATCACAGCAGGGCTGGACGGGTCAACTGAGCCTGACTCCTCCCACCCCATCCCCAGGCTGGACGAGGGCCAAGTGGTCCAGCAGGAGGCAATGACTAAGGCAAAATGTAATTACCTCAATTGCAATTTAGCTCTGCTGCCTGCAAAACATGTCACGTCCCCCTACCACTCCCCCTTCCCTGTGGCGGAGGAAAGAATGTTCCTGAGGACAGCTGGAAATACACGGGGCCTCAGGTGCCAAATGCTTCTGAGAGAGGACCCTTGGGCAGGTGGAGGTCCTGGCCCCACCCTGCCTTCCCCTGGGCCCTGAGAAGTGACTACCCGCCTGCTCCCTATCTATCCATTCCCCGGCTCTGGTAGTGACAGCTCCCCTGTGTCCCCCATGATCCCGGCAGGAGGCAGAGCTTAAAAGGCCTGTTCTGCAGGCTCCAAGGGGACTGCGATGCCATCTTCCGTGCCTTGATTAAGAATGATCCTGGGGCCCTGCTGCAGGAGAGGCTGGCTCCCCTGACAGTGCCAGGGACAGGAGAGGGGAGCAGCGGTGCAGGGCGAGGGCCCCTCTCCCCCAGGGCCAACTGCTCAGCCTGAGGGAGGGGGCACAGGAGGGGAGCTCGAGGCCTGTGGGGGATAATTAGGTATTCTAGAGCCATGGGGGAGGGCCCAGGCTTGGATAGCCTGCAGAGAACATTGCAGAGAGGGAGGGGCAGGTGTCCAATGACCTCTTGGCTCCTGGCCCCTGTGAGGTGGAGCCTTGGAGCAGGGGCCACTGGCTACACCCAGCCCAGGCTGAAGAGTCTTGTGGCCCCCCGCCTTTGGTCAACTGTCAGCAGGGCTCCCTCCGGTATCTGGTCAGCTCTCCTTACCCCTGACTTTCCCAGACGCTTCACCAGCATTTCAGCTCCATGGGTTAGTCCTGCCTTTTCTGCCTGGCCCTGAGATCTTGGAAGAGAGGGATGTGACAGGACTCATCCCACGACGCCTAGTGCTTTCCTGGGAATCCCACCATGCTTCCTAGATCTCTTTTGCTTCCACCCAAGACCCAGGATTCAATTCTCGAGAGGCTCCCACACAGTCTGTGTGCCTGAAGCCGAACAGAGCTCGGCTCGTGTCTGCCTGCTGCCTGCCTCTCTCTCTCTTCCCTTTCTTTTTTTAAGATTACTTATTTGAGAGACAGTGCACGTGAGCAAATGGGGGGAGTGGCAGAGGGCGAGGGAGAGAAGCCCCACCGAGCACAGAGCCCCATGCGGGCCTCAATCTCAGGACCCTGAGATTATGACCTGAGCCGAAACTAAGAGTCAGATGCTTCACTGAATGAGCACCCCCACCCCGGCACCCCTGCCCTCCTTTCTTAATTACTGTGTGGCTTTGGACAAGCCACTTGACCCCTCTGAGCCTCAATTCCTACATCTGTAAAATGTGGATAATAATACCTCCCTTTGCAGGCTTGTTGCGAAGTCTAGAAAGGTAACATACCGTTTCACTTTCCTAGGGCTGTCAGAACAAAGTACCACAAACTCACTGGCTTCAGCAACATGCTTATGGTCTCCTAGTTCTAGAGGCTGGACATCCAGGATCAAAGCGTTAGCATTGTTGGTTCCTCCAAGAGCAGTGTCAGAGAATGTGTCCCACGCTTCTCCCCGAGCTTCTGGTGATTTGCTGGTGCTCCTCCGCACTCTTGGAGAGCAGAAATCATCACCCAATCCCCACTTTCATCTTCACATCTGCAAACCCTGTGTGCATGTGCACGTGCACCTGTGCCCAGAGTCCCCCTCTGTTAATCAGGATGCTGTTATCGTGGACTAGCAGTGCACCCTGCTCTGGGATAACCACATCTGCAAGGGACCTGTCTCCAAATAAGGCAACAGTCTGAAGGACTCTGAAGGGTCACAGTTCAAACCATAACCCCCGGATGTGAAGACACCAAAGATGGAAAAAGTTCTCAAGAAATGCCAGACCCTCTTCCTTCCCCATGAAAGAGAAGCTGCTAGCCTCAGGGGTGACAAGTCTCCAGCAATCTGGGGCTCCTTAGCTGAGGATGCAGGTTCCGCCAGGTGGGAAAGTGCTGCCCGCGAGTGCTGTCAAGGGCTCTGCCTTCGTGCCCTGGCCTCACCCCCACACCAGGGATGCCTTGCCCCAGAGAACACGTCCTAGTTCCACTCGGAGGCTGGTCTCTGCATGACAGCTTCACCCGCGCCGGAGAGCCAAGGGACAGGGAGAGAGGCCAACCGTGCCCGGGGCTTTCTGTCCAGGCGGCCCTGCAGGGGCCCCCCGAAAGCTACTCCTCTGCTCTGGAGCTTGGCCTTTTCCCTCTGTTTTCTATCACGAAAGAGCCTTCTTTTCTCTCCTCCTTGGCCCTGGGGAAGCAGAGCTCCCCTCTCCAGCCCGGGAGGGTTCACATGCTTCCTGTTTGTCGAATATCATTTTGATCTTAACAGCAGCACCGTGAAAACAATACCTACTAAACACTGATGCTCGTGGCAGTACGACCAGCACGAGTTCCTTCCAGATTCTCAGCTTACTCCGCACCAGCCGCCCTCCCTCCACTGGGTTATCTCCTGGAGGGCGACTGGCAGCCCGAGGGCACGGAGCTAATAAATAAGCAGAGAAGTCAGCAGGAGGTTTCCCCCCATGACTGTCCCTGCTGTCCCCAAACCCAAAAAGGTGCCGGCTTGAACTTCGACACTTTTCTTTGGCTGTGTTGAGTGTGGTTGGTTGCCCTCCTCCAGGAAGGGCTGGGCAGACCTCGCAGTGGGGAGAGGGAAGTGTCTAGAAGGGAGGAAGGAGAGAGGATAGGAAAGGAGGCAGGGGACTGTCTGAGGGCCTGGGGCCCAAGACGTAGACGTGGGGGGGGGGTGGTCCACGTGGCTAAATTGCGGGCAGTGGCACCTGTGTCTCACCGGAGGCACGGGTCTCTGGTGGGAAAGACACCACCCTGGAGCCTGAAGAGCCCGAGCACATGGCGCCCTTTTCTCTGGACGAGGCACTTTGTCCCTGACGTCCAGCCTCCCCACCTGTGAGGCGGAGAGGGCTAGCGCATGCCACGCGGGGCTGCGCCAACACCCACATCTCGGTTGGGAAAGCAGTGCGGGCTCGGTGAGTCGCAGTAGGAGGTGCCAGGGGGTGGAGGTGGAGGGAAGCTTCCAGGAAAGGGGCAGGGGACAGGGACCGTTTCTACTCTCAAAATCTCCATTCTCCTCCAAGGGCTTTAGAAACCTAATTTTAGAGAGTCTTCTGGGAGAATTGCTCCTTCTTACGACCCTGCCCCTGCAGCCCCTGGACCCCAACAGGCTGGCACCACGACTCGGTTGTGTTATTGGATGAAATGGTCTATCACCGTCAACGCCTCCATCCCACCCGTCGGCAAGGACTGGGTTCCAGTCGGCCTGCAGCTCTGGTTCTCAACTCAAGGTCTGGGACAAAGGGAATGCCTCGCTGACGTCTGTTGGATGAACAGATGAATGACTGGGGGAAAGAGGGAACAAATGCCTTTAGAAGGAAATGGCTTGCTTCGGCGGCCACATTCCCTCCTGTTTATTAATGTTGTGAGCAGACTGAAGGACAGAGCTGAAGACCCCGCATGTGCACCTGCTCTCATCCACAGGACGCCAAGGGGCGAGGCACGTAGCTAAGGGCTATTATTCACGTTATATTATGAACCAATGGTGGATCCGTGGAGAGCTGGTCTTCTCCTTATCCTTGGTCTCAGAGCATCTGATCCCTTGGCCACAGGAGCCTGCCTACTCAGAGGTCCAGGTACCTTAGGAGGTGTGGCCCCAGCAGGCTTTGGAGCCAGGTGGATGGGAATTCTAATGTGGTTTTGGCCAGTGACTCAGGCTCCCTGAGCCTCTTTCTTCACTTACAAAAGGAGCCATCCAGAGTCAAGGGTGGTTATAAAGACTGAATTTAAGTGAGGCAATTATTTAAAAGCTCCTAGCATGGTCCTGGAAACACTGTCTGTGGCTAACACAGGGCAGCACCCTTTCTCCCCTGATCCTCACTGTAGGTCAAGAAAGCAAATTGCTTTGCCCAACCACGCCTCAGTTTCTCCCTCTGTGAAGTGGGGCCAATAATAGCTGCCCAGCCTCTTCACAGGACTGTTGTAAAGAGATGAAGAAAATGAAAGTGCTCTGTAACATCAATGTACCAAGGGGAAAGGTGTTTATGTTATAGTTGACACCTACGGGCATTTGTTCCAACTCAATTCCTGTGGGTGTGAGAGTATCCGGGGCTGGCTTCCCTGCTGAGTACCACATGCCTCTCCCTCAGCACCACCATCTCTGATCCTGTCGTCTAAGAAATCTGGGGGCAGTCCTATGCCACTATTTGTGCCCATCCCCCCGGTCTGGATGGAATAATATTCTTACCAAAGTGGATGATGTTCTTACCAACCCACTGCAGGGGCAATTTTTCCAGTCTCAGTGGTGACAGTTGGGCTTGTCACCCAGGACAGGGTTGTCACCATCCACCACGGGCCTGTGATAGCCTCCCTCTCAGGAGTACTGACTGGCCGTGGGGACTGGGAATACGTGCAAGTGCCACCCCACTATCTCCCCAAGCAGCCCTGCATTCAAGCAGTAAACCCAGGAAGGTGGAGGAGGGCTGAGGAAAGCAGCTCCTGCGTGTACTAGACCCTGGGGACGGTCACTCCCTTCGGCATGTTAGGGCAGCCCGAGCAAGACAGGGGTAGATACTCAGTGTCTATGGACACAGATAATTAACAAGTGGGTTTTACTTTTGCAATGGGTCAATTATTCCCTAACTGTTGCATTTAATATAATTTTTGTCAAAGCATATCTTACATGCTTCAGGGTAGCTCCCTATGCAACGGAGCCCTGCAACACATTCCAAAAAAATTTTTTTAAGAGCTCAAGGCCGTGGTTTATTGAACTGTTTCATTAACTGGAGACAGTCAGGTGGTTTCCACTTGGGAACGATTACCCAAAATGTCAACAACCGAGATTCGTGGGTAACAGCACACACACATGCACACACATGCACACACACACACAGAGCTTCTCTGAAGTCTGGATTATTCTGAGGACGGCTTCTGGGAATTCACAGCACTGGATCAGGATAAGAACCATTTTTTTTTTAAATGGCTTCTGACCTGTGTTGCCAAATTCATTTTCTATAGGTTGTGCCCCAAGGGAGAGACAAGAGTGACAATCTCACCATATTTTGTCAGCACTCTGTCTTGTTCTGGGATCACCAGAATCTGAAGCCAGATACTATGCTGTGAATAGAGGTATTACAAAGAGAGCTTGAGATATCCTTTTATTTCCTCTTGGAAATCACAGTCATCTTTGATGCTTCTTTCTTTCTTAGACCTCAATGATAGTCACTCACCAAATCGTATGGTTTCTCCTGTGCTAAGCCCTCTTACACATCTTTCCCATCTCTGTACATTCATCTGCAGGGCAGGCCCTTAACCTCCCTGCATGTACTGTTCCAATGACCTCTCTGGGGACCCCCTGTCGGGTGGGGAGGCGGTCTCTCTCATCTGGGTCATCTCACCCAATTCCTCTCTTAAAACAACATTTTGGATGGTGGTGCTGGTTGCACAATACTGTGAATGTACTTAATGCCACTCATCTGTACACTCTGAAAATGCTTAGAGTGGTAAACTCCATGTTATGTTTATTTCACCGCAATTAAACAAAAAATCTTTTGATTGCTTCCCCGCTCAGAGAGCTTCAGGGGCTCCCTGTGTCTACCAGACACAAGTTCAAAGCGTTCAGCCTTGCTTTCAAAGTTCTCCACAAATTGTGACGTAACAGTAATGCTGACGGACGCTGAGCCAGTACTGGGGTAAGCGGTTTACAGGCCCTGTCCTGGTCAATCCTCATGCGGCTCCCAAGAAAGATGGATGATCAGGTGAGGAAATCAGGGCACAAAGAGATTTCTTCCTTTTAGAATCAACGGTATTGTGGGATAATTTACCGACAAGACAACATCCATTTTAAGTGTACAGACGGATGAGTTTTGACAAAGGTACAACTTGTATAGCTAAGCCCCTAACCATCCCCCAAGCCCAAAGAGGTTTAGCCAGCCAAGGGTATACAGCTAACAAAAGAAGTGGCTGAGAATTGGAGGCAGGTCTGATTCTGGAACCAAACACCTGGCCCCTCGTCTCCCTTGTATCTTCCAGTACCTTCTAGTTAGGACTTCTCCGACATGTCTCATTGATGGCAGCCCCTTGTACCTGAACCATACCCTCCATCTCCCACCCTGCACTGGAATGCGACCCCTTCTCCTCCCACTTGACCCAATCCCACCCTTTCTTAGGACCTTGGTTCTAATCTTTTCTCCTCCAGGAAGTCTTTTTGCCTTGACCCAGCTGGCCCAAAGGCAGGTCCCCTCCCCTCTGAATGCCTGTTGCCTTGTGCTCTGTGTCACTCTTTTTTTTTTTTTTTTAAGGTTTTATGTATTTATTCATGAGAGACAGAGAGAGAGAGAGGCAGAGAGGCAGAGGGAGAAGCAGGCTCCCTGCGGGGAGCCCGATACGGGACTCGATCCCAGGACCCCAGGATCACTCCCTGAGCCCAAGGCTCAACCACTGAGCCACCCAGGTACCCCTGTGTCAGCTCTTGGACTCTGCTCAAATAATCGATGGTGATCAAATACCATTTTTATTTGGTGGATTAAAAAAAAATTGTTGGTGGGAATGTGAACTGGTGCAGCCACTTTGGAAAACTGTGTGGAGGTTCCTCAAAGAGTTAAAAATAGATCTGCCCTATGACCCAGCATGCTGGGGATTTACCCCAAAGATACAGATGCAGTGAAACACCGGGACACCTGCACCCCGATGTTTACAGCAGCAATGTCCACAATAGCCAAACTATGGAAGGAGCCTCGGTGTCCATCGAAAGATGAATGGATAAAGAAGATGTGGTTTATGTATACAATGGAATATTCCTCAGCCATTAGAAATGACAAACACCCACCATTTGCTTTGACGTGGATGGAACTGGAGGGTATTATGCTGAGTGAAGTAAGTCAATCGGAGAAGGACAAACATTATATGTTCTCATTCATTTGGGGAATATAAAAAATAGTGAAAGGGGAAAGGAGAAAAAATGAGTGGGAAATGTCAGAGAGGGAGACAGAACATGAAAGACTCCTAACTCTGGGAAACGAAATAGGAGTGGGGGAGGGGAGGTCGGTGACGGGCACTGAGGGGGGCACTTGATGGGATGAGCACTGGGTGTTATTCTATATGTTGGCAAATTGAACACCAATAAAAAATAAATTTATAAAAAATAAAATAAAATAAAATAAAATAAAATAAAATAAAATAAAATAAAATAAATAAATAAAATTGTCCTTTACCTCTCCTGGACCAGTTGATCCCCTGAGTCTTTCTGGCAACGACTGTGATTTTGTGACTGCAAAAATGTAGCTGGGATCTTTGTCAATCAGTCAAAGACCAACCCCACTGGAATGAAAGGGGAAAAATTATATTTGTTGCCATAGTTCCTGGTACCAGCAGAATTCATGGGGTCTTACTCCTTATGGGCAATAGGTGAGGCCTCTGAAAAGGCAGCCAAGTCACACTGAATACCAGTGAACGTGGCAGGTACCATCCTTTCCTTCTCCTGGGAAAGCCTCCCAGCCAAGTCAAACAGGCCCTGGCACAGAGCTTTGGCCTTTTCCTAATGGTATTTGGAAAGTAGAGGCTTCATGTCTCAGGCACCAATATGAGGCAGAAATAATAAGCCGAGAGGAATGAAGGAAAGAAAGAACACAGCAGCCAAAAAAGGAGGGCTTCCTATTCCAGAGGAATTCTCTCCTTCCTCACCCACCTCTTTGAGGCAGTCACCATGTCGGGCACTGGAGCTCCAGTGATAAATAAGCTGATCTGTGCCAGGCACTAGGGTGTGGAGTTAGGAAGTGCGTTTCTGCCCTCGAGCAAAAACCAAGAAGAGATGGATATGGATGCACTTCATTGCAACACAACAGAGAGCCTCTGTTTCCCATCTGTAAAATGGGGATAGTAACTACCTGGGGCAAAATGGTGAACAAACTGGCCTCGGATGATAGATTTCCTGGGTCCAAACTCCAACTGGCCTGTTTCGCAGCTGTAGGACTATGGGAAAGTCACTTAACCTCTCTGTGCCTTGGTTTCCTTATCCGTAAAATGGTGATGATTAAGTGCCTACCACTTAAAACTGTTATGAAGGTTAAACTAGTTCATCCATGTGACATGCTTACAACGACGCCTGGTACAATGTTCTAGAACAATGTTCCATGAACAACAGTGATTATATGCTCTTCAGAGCCCCTTGCAGGGCCTGAGGAGGATATGGTTAGCTTTGTCTTGGGCTTGGGTGGCTAAAGAGGTTTCTCAGTAGGGAGGCTACTGAAGTGGACCTTGCAGGATGCATAGAAGTTTGCTACATGGAATGTATGTGTGTGCGTGCGTGACTGTGTGTGTGTTAGAGGTTGGCCATCCTTTCCTATAAAGGGCCGGACAGTAAATACTGTCAACTTGGTGGGACCATATGATCGCTGTGGTAACTATTCAATTCTGCTGTTGAATGAGCACGGCTATGTCCCAATAAAACTTTATTTACAAAAATAGGTCCTCAGGCCATACTTTTCCAACCTCTGAGTTGGAGGAATCAGGGGACACAGCCCTTATTTATGGCGGTAGTAGGCCTGGCCGTGCTCCATTAGATAAATGGATTTTTTTGTTGTTTTTTTATGCAGAACTGATCCTTGGGCTCTTTTCCATAGCAGAATTGTAAATATTTCTTTAAAACATATTAAAACTGGGGATCCCTGGGTGGCTCAGTGGTTTAGCACCTGCCTTCGGCTCAGGGCATGATTCTGAGCCCCGGGATCGAGTCCCTCATTGGGCTTCCTGCAAGGAGCCTGTTTCTCCCTCTGCCTGTGTCTCTGCTTCTCTCTCTCCCTCTGTGTGTGTGTGTGTGTGTGTGTGTGTGTCTCATGAATAAATAAGTAATATCTTTTTTAAAAAACATATTAAAACTAACTGGCAGGGAAATTAATGCCCAGATAATCATCCCTTTATGCTGTGTGTAGGGGTGGGGGGAGAGGGAGAAAGAGAGAGACAGACAGACAGAGATACAGTACACCTGCATCTCTGCCCATGCCAGAGAAAGCATCCCAACATCTTCCCTCCCTGGCTGATGTTCCTGGGAGCCATGAAGTCTCAAGAGGAGGTAGCTCTGGATGGCACGAAGTCTGTCCTTTTCAGAAGTCCTCAATGCCGGCCACCTTAAGGAGAGAGGCTGGACAGATGCTGGTGCTCTGAACCTCCTCCATCATATCCCAGTCGGGTCATGCCCCCCGCCCCCGCCACGGGTTCTACCTAGAGAGGCTGGGCTGGTATGTGACTGTCCTGTCTGCCTGCATCGAAGCCCTGGCTGCATCCCCCGACCCTACACCCAGGTAGAATGTTCAAATGTTGTCTGTGGAGCCAGGATGGGATTTACAGACGAGGCGTCCTAGAAAGAACATGGGCTTTGGTACCAGGTTCAAATTCCACCTCTGCCATTTACTAGCTCAGTGATCTGGGACTTCTCTCCAAACCTCAGTTTCTGATCTATAAAATGGGTTGCTGTGAGAATTTAATGAGGCAGTGGATGCTAAGTAACCATGGCAAGCACATTATTGAGAATCCAATGATCTTGGTTATCTTCGTGTCATCCATATGAACTCCCAACCAATTTGTTTCCGTGCCCCAGACTCAGACATCTCTGCCCTCTCCGGCTCGTGTGTCTGGCTATCAGGAACTTAGATCAGAAAAGCCCTGTCCCCTCAGCCCACATCAGAGAAACATTTAGAGAGTACAATAGATACATGAAGTCATTGATTTGTTCAGAACAACCACAGAGACAATATTTTCTTTCATGAAAATAATTTCAACCATAGTTTTGTGCAGTCCTGGAAACACTGCTTTCCAGAGAAAGTTATGTTGTATGTCAAGAGAATATGGAAAATAATAATAATAATAAAAAGGTAGAAAGAAAACACTGATCTCACTTATTGCCCTGCAGGTATAATCCCCTGTGGGCTGGTTGAGCAGCTGATTTATTTGCAAGGTTGTTATTCATTCCACAAGTTCAAGCATTCTGCTATGTTCATTGTTCTGGCTTACAGTAGGTAAAAACATGCAGACACACACACACACACACACACACACACACACCCTGAGTCTCCCTTTCAGGAAGCAAAGGGCAGAGAGCTAGAAGAAAGGGACATTAAAGAAAAGGCAGGGAAGCCTGGGTTGAGCGTCTGACTCTTGGTTGTGGCTCAGGTCATGATCTTGGGGTCATGAGATCAAGTCCCACATCGGGCTCCACGCTAAGTGCAGTCTCCTTGAGATTCTCTGCCTCTCCCTCTCCCTCTGTTCGCATACATGCACACACGCTCTCTCTCAAGTAAGTTGATCTTAAAAAAAAAAAAAAAGCATCTGCATGAACCAAATGGCCCTGCTGCTCTGATTTTGGGAGTGGTTCTGTACCAGTATCACCCACAAGCTTGCCTGCCCGGGATACAGCGGTGGCAAGAGAAGGACTAGGATCTGGGGCTGGGGCTGGGGGTCTCCTCCCTTAGTGGGGACAATGAAGATAGCATTTCCTGATTATCTGTTTCTCCACCAGGTTTTTAACCTCTTGAAAACTGCAAGTGGAGAGCAGCAAGTGGAGAGTAAAGAGGAAATGGATTTGAAATCAGAGGGGCTAAGCCTGCTTTACTATATGCTCATCCTGTGACTTTGGGCCAGTTACTTACTCACTCTTGTGACTCTCAGTCTCCTTACCTCTGAAATGGGCATAATTGTATCTATTGGCCTATGGTTCTCCTACACATTAAAGGAGCTGATGTGTATGAAGGTCCTTCTGGAACCCCCGGAGCACACCTCCTTCAGGCTTCTTCATCTTGGTGGATGCGCCCTGGACATCACCCCTCAATGTCAAAAGGCATCTTACACCAAACATGTCCCACACTGACCTGCGACCTCTGACTGTCCCCAAACCTGTTCCTCCAGCCCCTTCCCCATGCTTCCAGTGCTCTGGCCCAAACCCAGGCCTCAGCCTTGACTCCTTGGTCCTATTACATCCCCATCCAATTTGTCTGTTGCCTTCTTTGTTCAGCATAAGCTCAGAATCCAATCACTTCTCAATGACCCCATGGCTACTACCCAGGCCACCGTGTTGTCTCTGACTGAGACTCCTGCCACGGCCCCAGGAGTGGTCTCCCTGCTTGTGTCCCAGCCTCTACCCCCACCTGGGGTCTACTCTCCACAAAGCAGCCAAGTGATTCTGTCTAAAAAAACATGTTGGAGGCAGCCCCGGTGGCTCAGCAGTTTAGCGCCACCTTCAGCCCAGGGCGTGATCCTGGAGACCCGGGATCGAGTCCCACATCGGGCTCCCTGCATGGAGCCTGCTTCTCCCTCTGCCTGTGTCTCTGCCTCTCTCTCTCTCTCTCTCTGTGTGTGTGTGTGTCATGAATAAATAAATAAAATCTTAAAAAAAAAAAAAAAACCATGTTGGGTCAGGTCCTTCCTCTGCTCAAAAGCCTCCAGTGAGTGGACTCCACCCCACTGGGATAAAGGCTGAAGTCTTTGCAATGCCTGTGTGTGGGTGGATCCATTACCCTTGGGGCTCACCTGCCATCTCCTTCCCGGCTGGATCGGTCCCATGTACCATGACCTGGCCCTTCTGCTTTTCCTTGAAAGTTCAGGTGGACTCCTCCCTTAGCTCACCCTTGGGTGAGATACAGACTCAGGCTCTGCCTGCGGCCTCTCCCGGCACATCACATGCTCTCTCCTTCCCCTCCTTCAGATGTGTCTGCAAATTCCACCTTCTCAGAGGCTCTGGAACTCCCTGGCAGAGGCCACAGCCTCCACCCCTGGCATCCTCAATCCCCCGACCCATGCTGTTCCTCCCCACTGAGCTTTTCTGATCTGCCATCCTATCTGCTTGACCTCTTGTATATTCACAGTCAGCTCCACGAAGGCAGGGATGGTAGTGTCTTGTGTTTCCTTCTCCATCCCCAGCGCCAGAATACTGTATGGCACAGAATAAGGACTCAACGGACACCCATGGAAAGACTTCCAGATGTTTCTTTAGAAGAGGCACACTTGATATTCATCGTTTGTTCTGGACTAAAAAGAAACAGCCTGGACCCATCTAACTAGTGCCATCTTGTCTATATCTGGAAAGAGCTCTGGGCAAGCATTTTGGAATCAGACCAACCAAGTTTGTTTGGCTTCTAGCTGATGCCAGTAAAGGAGCTGCCAGTAAAGGGGTCTGCTGGGGAAGAGGAGGAGGCTGCAGGGAGCGAGGGTGGAGTGCCCGGGGAATACGCAGGGATGCCCGGGAATACGCAGGGAATGTCTGCCATGCCACGGGGTCTGAGAACCCACTGGCACCTGGCAAAAGCAGAGACCAAGGGACCCACATGGTGACAGCCATCCTCCCCCAGGTGCCTTACAGATGAAATGGGATTAAAGTAACCATCTAAGGGAGCTGGGGGTGGGGGGTGCGGGGAGGAGCTATCCTACACCTGACCCTCGGCCTGGGGCAGAAGATAGAGAAGGCAGTGTGTGCTCTATTCATATGCACCGGAGGGAAGGCCAGGAGTGACGGTTAAGTCATTTCCCAAGTCCTGGATCCACGCCCTTCTTTTCCTCCATCTCCGAGTCCCTGCCCAATCAACCCCACCTGCTCCTACTCCCCTACCCGAAGTCTCCGATGCCCCTGGGCTGAGCTCTCAGCCCTGGGCCATCCTCCCCCAGCTCCCCACTACCTCTTGCTGCCTTGGGCCAGGTGTCAAAACCAGGGTGGGACCTGGGGAGGCAGCAGCTCTGCCTTAGGAGGCTGTGGCACAACTGAAAGGGCAGGACACTTACTGGCTGGGGGTGATGCCATGTGTCATCCTGGCCCACCCAGTGTCTACTCCCCCTGCTTCTTGAGGCAGCATCCCCCAACTCCCCATGGAGGACCTCTCCTGTCTCACTCCCTGTGCAGCAACGTGGACTCTGTCTGGTTTGGGCTGGGCATCCAAAGCACCACTTCCCTCCAGCAATAGGGGGTTGCATCAGAGGCGGGCATGTTCCCTAATTCAGAGTCAAAAGCACACTCTCAGGGACCGCAGAGAGAGAGACACTTTACGTCCTCCTTGCTTGAAGCTCTGAAGGGATAGCCTGGAAACCCCGTGATCATCTTGCCTCCAAAAAGGGAGGCAATGCCCCAGGTGGCCAGCAGAGCTGAGGATGGTAGAGCAGAGTCAAGAGGTGGCCAGAGGCAGGACCTAATGACATTGTCAGTGTCCCTGGATCCCTCTGTGTCTGAGCTGGAAGTCTGGATGTTTGGTTATTGAACAAAGACACTTGGTTTAATCTAGTCCAAGCAGGATTTTTAATTGCCAGTAGAGCCCACGTGGATACACATCCAGGGGGTGGGCAGGTCAGTTCACCTCCCTGGGTTTTAGTACCTTTGCTCAATGTGGGGGTGGTTGAGGCGGGGGGACTCAGTGATCTCCCAGGCCTCCTCCAGCTCTGTGCTGTGTCTGCGCAGAGGGCCACTGCCATCAACCCAAGTCCTGAATCCCTGCTAACGAGGAAGAGAGGCACCCCGGTGTCCAGAGGGAACCAGGCCACGTGGGTGCTGGGCAGGGCCACCTGGGTCAGGCCTGGGTCCTGCACAATCCCTTTTGTACAGAGAGCTAGGGGATATCACAAAGCCTTCCGGGTCCCTGCTCACCCCACACTATTCTATCACCCCACGGAAAGCTAACTAGCCCTTGGCCTCTTCTGGAAGCTTAGCAGTAGAAGGTATGAAGCCAGTGGTCCTGCTCAGCCTCTGCATATGTGTAAGGCAAGACTTTCTTTTCCTCTAAAGCAGGGTTCTGCATCCTCAGCACTATTGACATTATAGGTCAAACCATTCTTTGCTGTTGGGGGTCTGTTCTGTGCATTTTAGGATGTTGAGCAGCATTCCTGGTCTCTAAGCACGAGATGCCATCACCTCCCCTAGTTATGACAGCTCAGTATGTGTCCGGACATTTCCACATGTTCCCTGGGGGGCAAAAGCACTCCTGGTGGAGACCAGTGCTCTAAGGAATGAGGATTAGCCAAGAGGACAACACTCGGTTCCTAAACCTTCCTTCTTCCCACCAAAATCAATCAATCAATCTCTCCTTGTGCTTCTCTATCCTTGCTTTCATGTTCCAGGCATCACTCCTACAGAATTCTGGGCTGCACGTTTGGGTGTGACCCTTGGGGCATCACCCTGGTGCACCACTGTGGCTCGTCACTGTTTCTGCAGTCAGGGATTCACCTAAGAAGCTGCTGAGCGGACCATTGCCCAAGTCAAATGCTACCACTGCACAAGCTCGAAGGACACACATGTATCCTGCATCTGACTACGATGCCAGAGTCAGCAGGCCCCTCGTAGTTGGAGGCACAGCCATTCAGAGTTCATGGGGCTTAACCTTTCAGACCTTCTAATGGGCTCAGTCATGTCTTTGCCTGATAGAGCAGAATGAACATAGAATTTGGGAGTCAGAAAGCCTGGCTGGAGTGTGGGCAGTATTACTTCATTTTGGACAAGTCATCTGACCTCACCAAGCCTCGGTTCTAGAAAATTGGGAAGACCTCACTGGCTTAGGGATGCAAGGAAAATAAGGCAGCATCAAATCCAATCATCTCCCGGTGTCCATTCTCTCCACTTTTCATTCCACCTGATGTTCCTCTACGAGGCTAATTTTCCTAGAGCACCGGTATGGGCATGTTCTCCTCTCCTCAGAAGCATTCCATGGCACCCTATTTCCTAGAGGATAGTATCCTTTTTTGTTATCCGGTGGGGTCCTGTTCTAACTTTCTACCCTAGCTAACTACTGTGCTTAAACCCTTTCTGAGGTTTTCACCTTTATATCTTTGTTCATGCTGTTCCTGGACCTGGAAAACCTTTTTCCACCCTTACTTCTGTTTATCCTCTAGAAGGCCTGGCTCAGAGGCCAGCGCCTCTGGAGGGAGACACAGCCTCTTCCCATCCTCAGTTGCTGTAGCACTTGGCATCAGAGATTCTGCTGTATCCCACAGCAGCAACTTCAGACGGAAGGTCATCCCTCCGTAGCGGTTGAGAGCACGGGCTCTGAGGCCGACTGTCCTGGATCAAGTCCTAGACACTACTTGCCTTCTCAGTTCCTCTCTGGGCCTTCTCTTCCTGAGCTGAAAAATGGAGCTAATAATAGTGCCTCCTTCCAAGAATTATTGTGTGCATTAAACACCATGTCAGGCATTAAGCCAAGCTATAGGATCTCATGCAGGCTATATATGTCAAATATATATCAAATGCTTATATCACAGTGCCTGGCACTGAGGAGGTACTCAATAAATTTCAGTACTATCACTGCCATCATGAGCAGACCCTGGGGAGAGATTAGGAAAAAAGACTTCCACGGGGCTAAGGTAAATTGATAACGACCAATTAAAGGATGTGGACCAACTTCTAATTCCTTAGTGGCCTCCAGAGGAGAAGAAAATTAGAAATAATAACAGCAAATAGCTACTTTGTGCTGAGTATGTGCCAGGCACCACCCTAAGCACTGTGTATGAATTTACTCCTTAATTCCCACTGCAGCCTCAAAGGTGGAGACAATTAGCTCTCTTTTAGAGACGTGGACACTGAATCCAGAGAGGGCAAGCAACTCACCTGAGATCACATAGCCGGGTTGGGACTTGAGCCCAGGCCACTGGCTCTTGAGCCCCTCTACTCTCCTGCCCTAACAAGGTGTGTCTGTGATATCTCTAGGGATGGAGACCCTGGGCAGCTCTTCGTGGGGCATCCTGGGTCTGGGGAAGACAGCAGCAAAGCCCATGCAGGAATCAAAAAGCTGCCTTTATGTGGGGCTGTCTGTTGTTTAGTCTGAGCTCCGTCCACAAGTACCTGGGATGGGCTACCACACAGCAGGCCCAGAAAACATCTGGAGCCCAGATGTGCCCGCCATTCCCAGGGCCAAGAGAATGTATGCACGGTTTTCCAAACTTGTTGGTTCTCAAAATATTTAAAAATACTCTTTAGGAAGGAGGGAAGAAGCTGGGGGGTGGGAGTGGGTGGGAGGCATGGTTAGAAAGAACATCTCCAGGAAGAATCTCAAACAAATCCCATTTCCCCTATTAGCTTCAAGCTTTTGCAGTCTCAGGCAGTTCAAAGGCTACTATTCCTGGTTCGGTGTGTGTTAGGGCACACCTAGAGCCGCTGGGCCCGAGGCCATTCTGGAGGGCGGTCAGAGGCTGAGAATCTGGGGAATCTGGGGCAGCCAAGGCAAGAACTCCTCTCAGATTCCAGATGATGTTAAGTCAAGAGGCCTCTCTCTGAGATGTGAGATGTGAGTGGCTCCAAGCCCCTGGCACCCCAAACATATTAGTAACATAACATGTAAGGATGGAAGAATGGGGCACCTGGGTGGCTCAGTCGGTTAAACATCTGCCTTTGGCTCAGGTCATGATCCCGGGGCCCTGGGATCAAGTCCTGAATGGGGGGAAAGTCCTTGCTTAACGGAGGGGTGTGCTTCTCTCTCTGCCCCTCCTCCCTGCTCATGTGCATGCTCTCTCTCTCACACTCTCTCTCTCAAATAAATAAATAAAATCTTTAAAAAAAAAAAAAAAAGATGGAGGAATGGAACTAGATTATTATCTGAGATCCCATCCTTCCTGAATTTAAGTCATTGTCTCTTTATTCAGACTCTTCAAATGGTTAGGAAAGGAAAAATGGTTCAGCAGTTTCCACTGTCACTGTCTTAACCTGGATCCATTAATTCTTTTCCATTTTCTTCACACACTTATTCGTTTGCTTGTTCAAGCCCCGTCCCACCCCATTCATGCATCGAGCACCTACTTACTGTGTGCCAGATGCCCGACAAGGCTTGGAGGACAGGATAAACCAGAGTGAGTGGTCCCCTCCTCAGGCCTGACCAAGGGGCCCGGTCAGCAGGCTCCCAGCCCTGCACCCCCTCAGCTCCACCACAGCCAACAGTCACAACTTTCAAAACTCCAACAAGATCATGACTTCTTAAAAAACAAAAATGCATGAGGTATCTCTAAACACCAATTTAAAAATCACTGCATTTACTTTCAGCTATGCGACGAGAATCCCTATGCTAAACCAACCCAAGTAATAAGCAGGAGCAGCGGAGTTGGATGTTTGTGCTTTGAGGGAGGCCTCCCTAGGCTGAGTTAGTACTACAGTACTACAGCAGATGAGCTATTCAACACAAGGCCGGGCTCTTTCTATGGATTTTTCTAGGGAGGCTCTTCTTCTCCACAAAGGGCTCAGAGGAAATCCCCTCGGGTTCCAACATGAGCCATGGTTCTGCTTGTTCTGATCAACAGTCTTGTTTGATGGCCGCTGGGACAGTATAACTGACCAGGTTCCCCTTTTCCCAATGCCTCCCAGGAAGCTCAGAGCCCTGCTTATAGCTCACCAGTGCCAGCATAGGGAGAGGGTGGTAGAGTGTTCATTTTTAAATCATCTCATTTCTGGCTCCTTTTTGTGTCTTCACCTCTGGTTTTCTTTGATTTTTGTCACTGAGTTCACATTGAGTTTATCTTTATATAACATTGAAAGCAAACTTTAATCCTTTTTGGAACATGTTGGTAGGTAAAATAGAATTAAATGAAATGGAATGAAATAAAATGACAGTTTTGAGCTTGAATTTTTTAAAAATTTCAGGTCTACCCATATACCCAGATGACATATCTATAGCATTCACACTAAAAGATAAAGAGTACTGGGGCCCCTGGGTGGTTCAGTCAGTTAAACGTCCAACACTCGGTTTCAGCTCAGGTCATGATCTCAGAATCATGAGATCAAGCCCCGGGTCAGGCTCTGTGCTCAGTAAGGAAACTGAAATTCTTTCTTGCTCTGCCCCTCCTCACACTCATGCTTGCTCTCTCTTTCTCAAATAAGTAAATCTTTTTAAAAAAGAAAGTACAAAGAGTACATTCTAGCATCTTCTTTGCAAAGGCCCACCAATATGGAAATAGATGGGTATTCACCCCAATGGATGGATGCATCAAACAGAAGCAAGTTGAAGTGCTGGTATGTCTGCTAATGACCTTCTCATCCCAAGAAAAGAATAGCTTTCATTGCCATTCTCCCACTAACTATCATTAAAAGGTGGTCAGCTGTCCATTCTTTTGTTTGTCACAGTGATGTCTCTTGACCTGCTCGCTGAACTCTGCATTATGGACACGTGCAAAAGGCAAGAGCTGGAGAGAGGGCCGGGCCCCCCTGACCTTAGTTTGGTCAAAGGTAAGAGACAGAAGTGGACTTGTGCCATCTTTCAAAGCACGAACACCAGGGCCTCAATTTTTTTTTTTTAAAGTAGGCTGCATGCCCAGAGTGGGGCCTGAAATCTCAACCCTGAGATCAAGACCTGAGCCGAGATCAAGAGTCAGGTGCTCAACTGACTGAGCCACTCAGGTGCCACACCAATGCCTCAATTTTAAGCTTGAAGGCCCAGCACGCTCAGACACAGAGCACAGATTGATTTAATTGCCCCTCATGAGCCAGCGTAGAGCACTGGGAGTTCTGGGCACACAGCTCATGCAGATTTCTTCTGAAAGCTGGACCCCCAGCTGGAAAACAAAACTGCTTTCCCTTTAGTTCAATCCAGCAAATATGTATTGAGAGCCTGCCATGCGAACCTCATATTAGGCACAAGTATGTGGATACAGTGAATAAGGAGTAGATGTGTGCGTTTGTCCATGCACGAATCAGCTACCTAGCAAGCAGATCCATGCACACATACCTCACACATACAAGTCCCCTGCCTTCAAGGAGCTCTCAGTCCAGCTGGGGGCAGAGGGACAGACGCTGGCCTACATCCTAGCTCTCTACATTCCGCCAATTTTTATGGAGACTCTCTAATGGAGCTTAAATATCGCCTCCTCTGAGAAGCCTGTCCTGATCTCCTCTCCAGCTTATCTCTGCCCAAAGCAGGTCAGGTATTGCACAGGTCTAGTGACAGTTACTGATGCTCTGGGATATACCCGATGCTCAAGCTGTGCTAGAGAAGAATCTGCAGAATGGAAGAGTGAACAAGTATTTGGGTGAGTGAATGACGTTGCTGTTTTCTCCAGTGACCTGAACCAGGACTATCGTCCTTGAGCAGCTGCTGTGAGTCAGGATGGTGCTGAACGCTTTTCATGTGTTAGTTGCTTCTTACAAGAGACTTATGAAGTAGGAGCTATAATTATCTCCATTTTGCAGATGGCAAAACTGAGACCTTATGAGACTGTCTGATGTATCTCGGTTTCCCCTCCAGGCAAAGGAGGAGCCAGGATGAACCCAGGCCTCTTGACACCCAAAGGTGAAGATGAGGAATAGGGTGATTTCCAAGGTGCTAATTTTCCCTCTGCCAACTGAAGTCTCTGGACTACTGTTGTTTAGAAGGAGGATGTAGGGTCGGGGAGAGCCAGTTTGGTGGCTCTTGGCTCGTACCTGGCTCACCAGGAAGTCTCACCAGGGAGGGGCAGGCAATGGGCTGGGCAGTCTGAGTCAGCCCTGAGCACAGTCTGTTCAGCCTGGATGCCAGGGGCCTCCACAGCCAGCCCGCCCCCTCTGCCCTACCCCTCATCCAGTGGGGCCCCTTCCTTCGCTGTCTCTCTCCCTACCCAGTCTACTGAAGGAAGTGGTGGTTGGATTTTGCAAAACAAATCAGGGATCCGGCTACAGGAGAAATGTTTGCATCTCGCCCCATCCTGCAAGAAATGCAATTGCTTTAATCCCCAGGCACCAAGAACCAATATCTCAGATGCCAACACAGTGGCTCCGGGTGCCTGGGCAACTGTAAAGATGTTCTCTGGCCAGGCCAGGCCTTCCTATTCCTGAGGCGTTTTGCAGCCATCACCTGGCATGGCACGCTCTCCTGTCAGATACTTACCCACAGTGGCCAGGGAAAGGCCAGAGAACAAATCAGTACAAAGGAAGGTACACAGGCTTCGGTGTCAGATCTGGGTTCTACTAGGATCCCTCCTTGTGGAGGGACCAGAGGTGACAAGGCCGGAGCAGGGCTACCAAGCAGGAGGCTGGCACAATAGGCCCCGGTTTGCGCCGACCCTCGGGTTCTGTTACTGGTGCCCCAAGCACCCAGCTGGTGCCCCAAGCACCCAGCTTGTCAGCTGAGTCATGCTTGGCATCTCATGTCCATCACATCCTTTGGTAATCACAACGGATGAATCTAGGTTTTATCATTATTTCCAATCTACAGTTAGGGAAAAACAGGCTGAGAGAGGTCATGGTCAAGTCAGACTTCCATTGAACACATTAGCACACAGAGACTGCTTCCTGATCCTGGGCTTGGGGTGAAACTGTCCCCCAAAAGATACCAGGGGGAGGTCAGTGTGAGAGGGTGCTACTTAAAAGCAGCCCGAGGGAGTCAAGCTGGGATGGAAGTTCATTGCTGAGTGGGGTTCAAGCTGCAGCCTGGTAAGGTGCATGGGAAAAACATCATCCTGAGAAACCTGGTGTTGGGAGAGCCGGGAAGTCAGGGCGTGGGCGGAGGCTGTGAATGTGATTCAAGAAAGCTGAGTCCCTTTATGATGGGGCCCAGTGTGGCCAGAGACTGGTCCCTCAAAAAGGGGGTTTCCAGATGTGGCCCGGCATCAGAAGCACTACGGGAGCTGGTACAAAAATATTAGTCCCATGGTCCCAGCCCAGGAGAATGTGATTCCGTGGACGGCTATGGATCAGATCTCTGTGTCCCAGTCATGCCCAGGGGCACTTCTGCAGCCCTGGGGGGCCGGGGACCAAGCACTCTACTAACGGTTGGTAAAATATGGTACCAAGTGCAGGTTCATCATATTATCTGCCTTGATTCAACATATGTTTAGCCGCTCCCTCCTTATCTATCCTTCCCTGCCAAGGGCATCCTAATCTCAAACCTTTCTGATTTGTCTCTAATACCCTGCCTCCTCCATGTGGCTGACCACCCCCTTCCCAACATTGTGGGTCCAGCAACAAGTCCACAGTCCCAGCCCATCTGCCCCAGGGTTGAAGCCATTTCAGAAAATGGGCTCTGATTTCTTAATCTTTGCTCAAGCATCCCTGCTTCCCACAGCTTTTAATCACTCGGAAAGGGCCTGCTGTTCCGAGCAGCACTCCCTTCAATGTGTCGATATCTTGTTATAAATCTTTGGTGCTGCTCAATCCCCAGGGCCTGATTCAGGTTCACACCCGCATTAGAGAGACAGGGAGCTGAGTTGGTGCTCAGCAGCCGTAGCTGGCTGGGCAGCCCTGCAGAAGATTTAGCTCAGAGTCCATGCTCAATAAATGTGGGTGGAGGGGCTCCCCACAAGCCTGAGGAATCAGCCGTCCCACTTGCAGGAATATACCCAACGGGACCATGGGCAAACTATCACCAAAAACGGGTTCTAGAATGTTCACAGCAGTACCGTACATGGTAGCCCCAACCTGGAAACAACTTAATGCCCACTAGTAGTTGAATAGATCAACGTGAGGTTTCCTTCTCCAATGCAGCAAAATACAGCGACACACAACAACATGGATGCATCCAATGAACATAATATTGAACAAAAGAAGCCAGGCGCAAAAGAGTACACACTGTAGGATTCCATTCATGGGACATTTACCAAGAGGTGACCTAATCTACACTGTAGAAGTCAGGATAACATTGCCCTGGGGAGCGACAGTGACTGGGCGAGGGGACAGGGAAGGGGATGCCATGCTCTGAGTCGTGGTCTGGGGGCAGGGGACACAGGTGTGCTCCAGTGGTGAGAATTCACTGAGCTATACGCTTTTGATGTTTGCACTTTCTATATGTATATTGCAGTTAATATATATAATATATATAATAGAATATATATATTATAAGTTAAAAACAATCTCACCCCAGAGATGTCCATTAATGGAAAAAAAAAAAAGGGCACCAGGGATCCAAAAAATTGCCACATGGGACTCTGTCCTCACTCAGCTGCTAGCCTGTGGTGGCCTCACCTTGATCCCTGGGCCTCCAGGGGCCTCAGTGTCATCCTTCACCCATACAGTAGAGGCACTAGAATGTGATGACCTCTGGCACCTGGTGGGGACCATCTCGGATGATGGTGCTAAGGGACATCCAAAGGCAAAAGTCATACCCCAGATACCTCTGGCTTCCTCAAATAACTCGGTGGAATATCCCCGGAGTCAGCCAAACCTCCTCAGGGCTCAATTTTGTCATTATGTCCTGTCTCACCAGCCTGTGAGTTCCTCCAGCGACCATTCACCTTTGCACCATGAGGGCCCAGCCCCAAGTACAGGATCTGATACACTTCTGTGGAACCGAGCAGCCAATGTTGTCACCAGGTGCGGTAATGACAAGAGGAAGAGCCAATGTCTGTACAACCTTTACTACGCTTGTGCCGGGCACCGTTCTAAGCCCTTTCCAGGTATATCTTATTTAATCACCGGAGCAGCCCCGTAAGGCAGGTTCTACCTACTGGCCCATTTTATAGTTGTAATCTGAAGAACAGAGGGGCCAAGTGAGCTGCCTAAGGTCACACAGCTAGTAGGTGGCAGGGCAGGGGCGTGAATTGAACAGTCTGGTTCCGGGGTACCTTCTCCCTAAAGCTGTGCATTGATTTGTCCTGGCTCTGGCATTTACCATCTTGGTTACCTGCCCTTCCCTTCAACACCTTATAGGTCGCCATCTTGGCCGCTTTTGGCCTTAGTCCTCCTAGACCGGACTGGTCTTTAAGTTTTATCTGTACACAGTTGTGGCAGCCACTCAAGAGCTCTTCACCACGTAACTGCCTTGCTCTGGACTTGGCCAGCCTGGGTCTGTCTTTGCCGTAGAAACAACAGGGATGGATGGAGAGGCTGTGTCATGGGCCCTGTCACACCAGACATGCGCCAGAGCCCCTTGGTGTTTTCTCTTTGGTTCCCAGCATCCTTCCTGGTAATGACCAGCTACTCCAGCTCTAGCTTCAAGACGTGTTGAGGAGCCACAGAAACTACATGGAGCTGGGAGCCCTGGGTTCTAGTCACCCCAAATCCCTGTTCTAAAAAGCAGTTCTCTCTACTCCAAAGGGCAGGGTTATAACCACGTCCAAGGGGAAGGTCTGGGAACCTCCATGACCGGAGCCCATTTGCAGCTGTCTAGAAAGCTTTAGGGGAAGGGAACCAACATTTCAGAATTCCAAGCACTAGGGGGAAGTCGGTCTCCCAGCTTTGTGAGGGAGGCACTCTGAGTGCCATTTTGTAGATGAGGATAGTGAGTGAGTGGAGAGCTCACCCTGTCATGGTCGTCAGGACAGATCAGCCCAGGGAGCCCCAGGGGCCCATCTTAAAGCCTCACCTGCTGAATCACAGAGGGAGAAGCTGCTGCTGTATCTCTCTCCTGGAGACTCCAGGGCCATTTGCCATGAGTCCCATTGGTAAAGGCTACACCCCGGGGACAAACCTCGAACAAACCTCACAGTATTATTACTCTGAGGATTAAATAAATTGAAACAGCTCAAGGCTCGGTACAGAACTTGGCACACACTAAAAGTTCAATATCTACTAGCATTACTAGCAGTGGGAGCTCCTACTTCCGTCCCTGATCCCAAGAATCCAGGAACATGATGAGCAGACCCTGGAAGAAGACTCACCCATATAACTCCTCTAATCATGTGATCCTTCTCTTATCCCTAACACTCCTTAGTCATATGACTTCACATTGGTTAAAGTCTCTGTGCCTTGCTCTCCTCATCCATAAAATAGGGTGATAATATCTTTTATAGAGTTCTTATGAGAATCCATTGAGTTAAAATATGATAAATGCTTGGGGTAATGCTGGACTTAATGCACTCAATGTAAGGATTTGTATTCTAATGTATGTGAAAAAGCCTCTGAGCGCCAGCTGTATACATACAGTCCCACCCACCATGCATCAAGCCATTCCACAATCTATTATTTATCGAATGACTCCTTCATGCCTGGCACACTTGGTATTTCACATCTGTTCTCTGACAGCAGCAGTTCCCAACAACTGTTCTAAGGCGCCGTAATACCAAAGGGAGTAAGACCTTCACAGCTCACCCTCCCTCCCCTGCCACTCCCCCATTAGACCAGGCTCTCATTTCACCCAGATGGCCAGTGAGGCGTCTGGCTAACTCCAGCCTTCCAGATGGCTCAGCGCCTTCTCCCCTGAGTCTCCATTCTGGGTGGGTTTCCTCCTCTCTGGCCACCATCCCAAGAAGCAAAGGCAGCTCCTCCCTGCTGAGGTCCAGCCAGCCAGAGACAGAGCCAGAGCCCGGCACTGGGCGAGGTGCCACCAGACCGGGGCGGTCAATCTTGCCTTTCATTAGCATATGCGCTAAGAGACAAGGCCGAGGGGTGACCCTACAGATGGTAGCCTGCTTGGCCACGAGTGATAAATTGGGTGCATCCAGTTCTGTGAAGGGCCGTGTCCATGCTGGTTTCTGTGACTGCATTTCTCACACCTGCTGCTTGGGCACCACGGAATTGGGGGGTAGTGGGGCCAGCCCAGGTCCTCCTCAGTGCCCAGAGCCCAGGCTCCTGACCAGCAGCCCAAGGGACATGGAGCCAAAGTGGAGGCAGGGAAGGTGGGAATCTTATACCAACCAGATTCTTCAGGAGGAAGGAACCAAACATTTAACTAGCCCCTGCCACAAGCACCTTGCTAAGAAGTAATAACTACTGGGCCAGACCATAGGAAGTTGCCATGTCTGTAGGTAAAAAAAGAACTGAATATGGACAACCTCATATGGTTCAAACTATTATTATCTATCAAGTGCTTTCTATGAGTCAGGCATTGTTCTCATATAACCAGCTGAATCTTCACAACAACACTCTGAGGTGGGCGCTCCTTGCAGGTGGGGGGACCTCCTCTCTCTGCCTTTGTGTTTCTGAGTAGAGGGCTTCTGTGGGAAGAGCCAGCCTGTTCCCTCACTCTCTCCACCGCGGTGTGTTCCAGGCCCTGTCCTAGGTGACTGACGTGTGTTACCTCATTTACTCCTCACAGGAATCCTATGAGATGGGTGCCCGTGTTGTTCTCATTTCAAGGGTGAGAAAAGCGAGTCCCAGAAATGTTGAGCACGCTTGTTCCAGGTCATGTGCCTGGTAAGGGGTAAAGCCAGTGCTGGAAGCCAGGATACATCGTGTCAGTGGGAAAGAAGCTGAGCCCCTTCCTCCCTCCTTTCTGGTCTATTTCTGGGAGCTGCCAACAGGAGACACATGTTCTGCCAGTGGGATCCCTTTATACAAAACATCACAGGGACAGGCTCCATGCCTGTGGGGGAGGCCCATGTCCATCCAGAGCTGCTGAGGGCTGGGGTGTAGCAAGAGGAAGCCCACTGTGGCCCCGTAGGAAGGCCACCTCCTCCCACCCTGCCTTCCCCCATCAGAAGGGAGATATCATTATCCTTGTCTGCCTGCCTAGTTGGGTGTCTGTCTATCATCTATCTATCTATCTATCTATCTATCCCAAATTTAGGGGGTATAGGAAGAGAAGTGTTATTTATTGAACCCCTAAGACCCATACACTAACTGTCCCTGGTTCACAGATGAGGAGGCTGAGGCATGGAATGTTTGTGTGACCTGGATGAAATTCTCTGAGGTCAGATGGCCCTGCTCATGTCTGCTGGGCCACATTTCAGGGAGGTGACCTGGGTCTAACGGCTCCAAGCCATTATGTATTTGTGTACTTAGTCGTCATCCTTCCCCAAACACAGAAATGTAAGCTCCATGACGCAGGGTCTGCAATATCTTATTCATCTCTCCATCTCCCTTGCCTAAAACAGTGGCTAACACATAGATGCTCAATAAACCCTTGCCGAACAACCTTATGTATTTATAACTGATGCTCCTTTCCTTTTCCCGAGTGTGAAGAACACCCACCTTACAACCCACAACCCAGGAGCTGCTCCTCCTTACACCTTGTCCTTTCCCACCCAGCCTCACCCACAGTGGACTTTACAGAGGACTGTGGCTTCTCATGGTCATCCTCAAGGTCTCCCTCTGCAGCCTGCAGCCCCCAGCAATGTGCTGCTCACACTCGTGACCCCGGCACTCTGCAGCTTCCACGGCCCTAGTGGTCCCCTGCCAGCCCTCCCTGCTCCCGAGGCCCCCATCTGGCCAGCTTCTCTCCCTCCCAGCACAATGGGGGAAGCAGCCCTTTCTCCCACCAGGCCCACAGAAGGGAAAAATGAACACCCCACGCTGCTGGCTGGCTCCAGCTTCACCTTCACTGCTGCAAGGGAGCACTTGGTCTGTAGATTTTCCCCTTTTTGGCTTAATACAACGCCAGTTTCCTGCTGCCCAGTCTTCTGAGAGGCATGTTTCGCTTTTAATTCAGCTGACCTCAGCTCCTGCTGGAAGGGCTCCTATGTGAAAATCTGGGGGCAAAGGATGGATTTGGCGTGCCCCAGCTATAAAAAGCATGGACAAGTTTTAGCAAAGCCCAAGAATCTTTCAAGTCAAGGCAAAGACCAGGGGGTCTCTGCTGGCATTTCCTTTTGCTTTTTCCTGCACATGGGATGGGGGGTGGGGGTACTCCTGGTTCCTTCAAGCAGATCACATCGAGAGGGATGGGCTGTTGGTCACATCTGGAGCCCCTGAAGCCAGCCATGCCTCTGTTCTTTGTTTACTCATGGGCGGCAGGCAGCAGAGGGGCTCCAGAAAGGGGGAAAAAGTGCATAAGGAAACAGTTCTTCGTAAACAAAAGGTGGTGATGTGAAACAAAGCTTGTTCTCCTGGGCCTTTCCCTAGTCTCTTTCTCTGATAGAGAAAAGCAGAAGACACAAGAGCGTCACTTCAAGAAACTGGTGTCTCCCCATCCCTGAGTGGGTCAAGGTATGGAGCAGGTCCTGGCCTGTGCTTGTGTGCAGGTGCACATGAGCGCGTGTGCATGTCTGCGGGCTGTGCAATAATGCAGCTCTAGAGTTAGCGTCTGCTCAGAGTCAATAGATAGGATTCAACCCAGTGAACAATTATTGAATGCCCCAGCTGGCGCGGAGGACAAGAGGGTGACAAGACAGCGCAGGCTGCCAGGAGCTTGCAGGCTGTCTGTAGCACACCAGGCCAGGCCGGTGTTGCTGCGGGCACGGGATGCCCACTAGGAGCACAGGATGCCCACTGGGAGCACAGGATGCCCACTGGGAGCCCGGGCCAGAAGTGGGCACGACTGCTGGTCTCCACCACCTGCACAGCACAAAAGCCTGCTTTTATATGGTCTCAGCTAAGCCGAGGCCGGCCGTCACACAGATGCTGTACTATCCCACCTGGCTATTCTGTTCACAGCACCCAACTCTGCAGACAGTGAGCTTTGGCTAAGGCTCTGGCTCACCCCACTAACAACGTGGACGGTTGCCATGTATTGAACGTCCACCATGTGCTGTCTGGCACCGCTCTAAGGGCTTGGTTTGAATAAACTGCTTTTTATCCCCCTCAACAACCCTATGAGATTGACGTGACAGACGCACAATCCCTTTTCCACAGCCCATGGGGCCAGATGTGGTTCAGAATTAAGAAATTTTTGAATTTCAGAAGGATGATATAGCAAATATGCTGCATATCACTAACATGCACAGAGGATCCAGAAAGTCGCTGGTAAACAATCACCTTAGAGCTTTTGGGGCAGCTCGTAGGAATACCCTCACTTGGAATAAGACAACTATAGAGAAGCCTGTGTCTTTTGGGCCAGGTTGAGCTGTCAAATGAATTTCTGCCAGTGTATGGAAAAAAACCTTTCTGGTTTACAGAGCTTTCTGGGTTTTGGAATTGCAGATAATGGAGTACGAGGCTCTGCTCTGCAGAGAAGAGTGGAAGGCAGAGAGGCAGAGCTGGGAAGGAGAAGCAGGCTTCATTCGCAGGCCAACCAGCCTCAGAACTGAGCTCTCAGCCTCTGCACACTGCAGAGCCTCGGTTACATGTATGTGGAACTTCTGAGAGTTACCTTTACGGATGTAAAGGCCTGTAGCTACTGCTCCCAGCATAGCTCCCCAGACCTAGTGCTATTCACCCCCTCTTCTTCCTACCCTGGTAGCCAACCACACAGGCTTCTGAACACACCAGGATCTTTCATTCCTGTGGCTTTTGCAAATACTGTTCCTATTGCCTTGAATGCTCCCAATCCCTCCCACACTGTTTAGCCAACTCTTATGCATCCTGTAGGAGCCACTCAAATGGCCCTTCCTTGGCGAGCCACATATGGATCCCAGTGGGCCCAGAATGATTGGTTGTATCCTTCTTGACCCTGATCAGAGCTTCAAGGCTCCTTATTAACCCTCCAGGAACACTTTCCACTGAGCATCTAACCAGATGCCAGGAGACTCTGACTGCTTTTGGGATCTGGACAAGCCAGGCACTAGCTCCCAATTCCATACCCTTCTGAAATCCCAAGCTCCTAAAGGTGGCCACAGAGGCCAGGGTCTGCTACCCACTGCAGCCCCCAGTCTCCTTCCTCTGGGCTGTCTCATTCCAGCCATGTTTAAAACTCATGAGTTTTAAATGAGTTAAAATGTGCCAAGTTTTCATGGTAGCCAGCACCTTCCCAAGGCCCACCCATCCACTCCACAGAGCATCTGTGAGCGCAACGGCCTTTGCTGGACATCTGCAGTGGGGTGGGTGGAATAGAGGTGATGTTTCCACTGTAGGAATACCATGCATCTCAAACTGAATGTAGGTCCTGTTCTTAAATGTCCCTTTGAAAAGTGTCACTTTAAGAAATTGGTTTCTCCCCATCCTTGAGTGGGTCAAAGTATAGATGGGGTCTTGGCATGGGTTTGTGTGCACGTGCATGTGAGTGCATGTATGTGTCTGGGGGTTGCACAATAATGCAGCATCCCAAGCAGATCTAGAGTTAGTGTCCCAAGCCTTCCACCATCTCGCTGGGGTCCCCCACACCCTATACCCTCTTCTCTGCTCTCTTCTTACCTCTGCTCCACCTCTCAGGAGCATATCTGACTCTGACTCCTGATCCGACTCTCCCCCACTTTTCCACCTCACAGGCCCTTCTCACCACCCTCCCACCCCAACCCCTGGGCCTCAGGCTCCCACCTTCTAGCACAAGCTGCTCATCCAGACTTTTCCACCAAAGCAGGCAGCATCCTTCTGGGGGATTGGTTATTTAATAGCCTATTATAAAACAGCTCTGCTTCTTACAGTTGTCTACTGTCTTCCCCCCTGCACTGGCCTGCTTTTGCTCAGCTGGGTGTTCTAACCTGTCTCTAGCACAATGCTGGATGCATAGTAGGGCTTTGATAAGTGATCTTGTGGAATCAATGAAAGATGACTGAATAGCCCTGTGAGGCAGTACAAAATGCAGAGTTATTTCCAAAACAGCATGGAAAACAAACAGAGGAGTGTGTGTGTGTGTGTGTGTGTGTGTGTGTGTGCGTGCACACACATGCACTGTGTTTTCTGGGAGTGGGGGTCATGGATGTCCGGCCTAGGAATATGTAAGTTGGGAAGAGACGAGACAAGGTGAACCCATGAGATCAGGGAGACAGGCCCAGAGCCTGAGGCACGAGCCACCAAGAGCAGCCTAGTGATCAAGATCAAGAGACAAGGGTGGGTAGAGGTCCTGGTTGTGACTTTTCCTGCCCAGTGTGTAAATGAGGAGAGATCTCACCCACCTGTCCTCCAGCACTCTCTTCCCCTAAGTCGATGCCTATACTTTCAGAATGAAGGGACTGAATTTGTTTTTAAATCTAAGAACTGCACGCCCATTTATGTGTAATAAGCCATGACGGAGTCCCTACCATTTGCCAACCCCTGTGTTAGGTGCTGGGGATACAGAGGTATTAAGGGTCCCCAGGTGTGGTGGAAGAACAGAGACACACACAGATGACCCTAAGTCAGAGAGGGGAGCCCAGTGGCCATGAGCTTGCACTCTGGAACCAGACTGGTTCTACCACCTATACATGTGACCTTGTCAGAGTCACTGCACCTCCTTGCCTTGGGTCCTTCATTCCTAACATGGAGAATAATGGTGCCTACCTCACTGGGGAATTATGAGTTTTAAATGAGTTAATATGTACCAAGTTTTCAGAACAATCCATGATTTGAGCATACTCTGCATGAGTTTGATCTACTCCTGCTGATGACAGGCATTATTATTACATTGTGACAAACACTATTGCAATCTTTGGGCCCCATCTAGCCCCTTCCTGACCTCAACTCTCAACAATCCCCCCGCCCCATCACTGTAGACCAGAGTTTCTCAATCTAAGCATTATTGATACTTAGGATTAGAGATCATCTTTGGGGGGGCGCCTGGGTGGCTCAGTGGTTGAGCGTCTGCCTTCAGCTCAGGTTGTGATCCCAGGGTCCCAGGATCAGGTCCTGCATCAAACTCCCCACAGGGAGCCTGCTTCTCCCTCTGCCTGTGTATCTACCTCTTTCTGTGTGTCTCTCATAAATAAATTAAAAAAAGAGAGAGGGAGAGAGATGATCTTTGGTATGTGTGGTGGTGGTGGGGGACTGTCCTGTGCATGTAGGATATTTAGTAGCATCACCCTCCCCCACCCAGTTGTCATCTAAAAACATTTCCAGATATTGCCAAATGTTCCCTGGGCAGCTAAAATGGCCCCGGGATGAGGATCACCACTCTAAATACACATATCTCCTTGCTACTCCTCAAATAGATAAACCTACTCAGACCCCAGGATCTTGGCACCTGCTGTTCCCTCTACGTGGTGTCCTCTTCCTCAGATAACCAGATGGCTCAGGTCTCTGCCCAAATGTCTCCACCTCCTTAGGGGGGCTTTCTCTGGCCACTGCAATATGCAGTGCATGCGTGCGCATGTGCACACATGTGCACACGTACACATGGGCACACACACACACACACGCACATACACACATACACACACTTCATAGGTTTCAAACTCCTTTGCAGCCTTCACCCTGTAGCTAACCTACACTTGGCCAGAGTTCTCACAAGCCTGACTTAGAAAAAAAAAAAAAAAAGCCTGACTTAGAAGGCTGTGGGTCCTACACCAGGTAAGATGCAAGGTGAGGCTGCAGCTGCCCCCAAACATGGCTCCACCAGCCCCTCAAGCCTGCGCTTCCCTCCCCAGGCTGACTCCAATAAGGAGCTGGTCTCCTCCTTATTTTTAGCCAGAACAGCGGAGGGCCAGAAATGGGGCAGAGTCCCCCAGAGTGACAATAGGGACCAGAATCCCTGTCTCTTCTGATCCCAGGCAAGAATGGCATCCTCTAGAAGCAAAAACTGAAAGAGAGGCTGGTTGAGGACCTTTAACACAGCATTAGGGCAAGCTCTTTATCTGCAAAATGAGGGTAAGCCCCTTGTGGGGTTGTTGAGGAGATTAAATGGGAATGTTTATGAAGCACCCAGCACATGCCTGGTGCAAAGTGGCAGCTTAACAGATCACATCTGTTATTGCTGTTCTTATCATTGTTATTGCAGGTCCTTATCTCATACCGAGTTTATGTGGCTTAGGTATAGGCTTTGGAGTCAGCCTGCATTAGTGCAAATCCCAAATCTGTTGCTTCCTGGCAGTGTGATTCTGGGCAAGGGTTTTTTTTTTTTTTTTTTTAACTCTTCTGTGCCTCAGTCATCATGTGCATAAAATGGGGCTAATTATAGAGCCTACTTCATGGGAAGCTTACAAGGATAAAATGAAATTATGTATGCAAAGTACTCAGCACCATAGCCAGTGCTCACGAATGGTTACCATCGCCACCATCATCAATGACCACAGCCATGACCATGACTACCACCACCATCACCACGACGTTCTCATTATTCCCAAGTGCTCATGCAGTCTGGCACCATGCCAGGCCCCCAGAAGGGCCATAAAACTCTGGGTTGCCTGCCTTTCAAGTTCCCACCCCTTAGTTCCCGGGAAGCTTTTGCTTCTCCCAAAACACATGCTCAGAGGGTTTCTCCACTCTCAAAAACTGCTCTAAGAGAAATCACAGGGGGGCCTCAGAATCCACTCAAGATAGTTTTATTCATTGAATATTAAACTAATACTAAAATCTCACTTCTTTCAAAGCATGAATGAAAATATGGCTTTGATTTTTCTGCAAAAAAAGAGCGCAACATTTACAAAGATTCCCAGGGTTTGCAAAGCCCCACCCAGTCCTCTGCGGAAGGGATTTCTAAACTGCAGCTGACTGAAGGCTTGCAATTCTCCCCCCAGGGACCTCCAAAAGGAAACAACCAACAGAAAGGGCTTGGACTCCTCTTAGTCTCAGACCATCTTCTCTTGGGACACCCTCTTCTTTGCCCCAACCCATGATGCAAAATCAGATGGAACTCTCCAGAGAAACCCTGGCTCCGGTCGGCTCTTCTTATTTATTCATTAGCAACATTAAGTCTAGCTGACTGTGGAATCATGCCAGGAGGGGAACACTTGATTATGCTCAGAGTTTCTCTGCTTAAGGTTCTCGGCCCCAGGCCTGGTTTCTTTTCTATCTTTGGAGACTTCAGGTCTGCTGTGAAATCTCTTAGGTTTGAGTTTTGGTGTCCTTCCCCTCCCCGACTTCCCTACCCTCAAAGCTGTCTTTCTTTTTCTGGGCAAATAGAAAGTAGAAAGTTGATTATTAGGAAGCCCTAAGAGTCAAGGATTTGAAACCAAGGGTAGAGGTGGGGATTCGTCTTTCAGGGCCGCTGTAACAAACCCCCACAAACTCAGTGGCTTAAGATAATAGCATCTATTCTCTCCTAGCCTGGAGGCTACAAAGCTGAAATCAAGGTATCAGCCAGGTCATTCCTTCTGGAGGCTCAGAGGGAGAATGGGTCCCAGCCCTCATCCAGCTTCTGGTGGCTCTCAGCAGCCTTAGAGCTCCATGACTTACACTGTCCCTCATGTGTGCCTGTCTTCACGTGGCCTGTGTCTGTTTTCTGAGTGTCCTCTTTTCTTTTTATAAGGCCACAGGTCATACTGGATGAGGGGTCCATCCTGGTCCAGTACAGCTGCATCTTAACGAATTACATCTGCAAAGCCCCTAAGGTCACTTTCTGAGGTTCCAAGTGGACATGAATTTTGGGTGGGGATAGTACCTAACCCAGTACAGGGAGCAAGGGCTTAAATCATCTAGTACCTCCCCACACTGGGACCCTCTCTGGATGCCTCACATAGCCCTCAATCCCCCAAGGTAGCACAGTTCCCCCGTGTGGTCCCTCCGCGGGAGAACGTTGAGTGTTCAAACCATTTGAACAAACCAGTGTGATCTCATGATGACCGCGGAGGGAGCCTGGGCTTCCTCAGCTTCCAATGAGGCAACAGCTCAGAGAGGTTAGGCCACTTGCCTAAGGTTACACAGCTGCTAAGTGGAGAGTGGGGCCTATATCCCAGGCCTTCTCCCCCAAATCCAAGGCTCCTTCTATCTCTCCATTTTCTTACCGGGGAAGACACAAGGCTGGTGAGTTTGCAATAGAAAACAGGTGGCTTGGAAACCCATTTGGCGCCTGGGGAGAAACTACTTCTGCAGAAAGTAAAAGGGAGTAAGGGAGTGTCCCAGAACATAGTAGCAGGGTCCTGGCCGGGGGGAGGGAGCCGGCTTGTTTTCCCCCCAAACGAAAAAAATCAAGAGGAGCGGGAGTCTGGTGGTCCCCCTTCCTGCAGTTCCCCGCAGAGGCTCTCCTCAGGATCCTGCTGCAGGCTCCCCTGTGCTAATTCTGTCTTGACCGCAGTGCAGCTCTGCCATCTGCGGAGGGTGTCTGGGGCTCGGGAGGCATGAGCTCAGCGCGCCTGCGGGGGGCGCTCGGAGGGCCGGCCGCCTCCCTGGACCCCCAGCAAACAGGGCTGGGCCCCAGGGATGCGCCCCAGAGCCCAGCCTGTTTCATAAACGTCTCTAAGCTCGAGTCTAATAACCCGCCTCTGTGCTCCCACCCACCTTGGGTCTGCCGCACCTGCTGTTCCCTCTGCCCAGAACATTCTTCCCCTCGACGGGCACATGTGTGCTTCCTCACTTGCTTCAAGGCTCCAAACCACCCATCCTGGAGGTTGTCTCCGACCAGCCTTCTTGAAATCCAACCCCCAGCACTCCCTAGCTCCCTCTTTGCATTCTTCTCCAACGTCTTATGTATTTTAGTTTTTATTTTTGTCTATAACCTATCCCTCTACATCAGAAGGTCCAGGAGGGCAGGGATTTTCATCTGTTTTGCTCACTGTTGTAGCCCTCCTGTCTGTCATGTTACCCACACCTCAATAAATATTTGTTAAATAAGTCAATATGTGAATGAATGAATATCCTACAAGATTCAGCATGGTAATGTGAGGCTCTGGATTCAGATTCTCTAGAATCAAATCTAACTCCTCACTGCCTGCTGTGGGACCTTGGACATATTACCTAAATGTCTCTGGGCTTCAATCTCCTCATCTGTCAAATGGGGATCATAAGAGGACCTATGCCACAGGGTAGTGAGGAGGTCAACTGAGTGAATGTGAAATGTCGATAGCCCACCTTTTGTGCACGTACCGGCTATCATTATTTTTTTTCATCTATCATTATTATTGCATTTTTATTATAATTTGGGAAAGAACACTGCAAAGTTCTACAGGAGAGAATGAAGTGAGGGAGACATGCCCCCTGTCCTCAGGGGCCTTAGGAATTTCAAGGCACCCACCAAGCTACCCACATCTCTCCCAGTGCCTGGCACACAGTAGGCCTGCGGGGCGGGGGGCGGGGGGCGCAGATAAAGAGAATGTGCCTTATGTCCTGACAAAGGATGGTTCCATGTTCCATGGCCCTATTCAAGGGAGGCAGCAGATAAGCCCGTGGGGAGGGTGGGACGTGTCTAGATGAAGTGGGTCACCTGTTGGCTTTCCCTCACCTTTGCCTGGCCATGGAGGCTCCCTCAGACATCTGGGGTTCAGGTTCTGGCTCTGTCCCCAGCTGGCCTGATCTTGCCAAGTTTCTACCTTAAGGACTTTCAGAAGCAGACCCATCCCACCAGCTCCATCCTGACCCATTCGGCAAGTATCCTTAGGGCTGGTGCTCTAGGTCCAACCCCACTCCCAACTGCCTGAACGGTGTGGATCTTGGTCTTAGCACCAACTGGGCTCCAATCCCAGCTCTGCCCCTGTTTGCTGAGAGGGATCCTAGGCAAGTCACTCAATTTCTCTGACCTTATTGCTTCTCTTCATCTGTCAAAAATTAAAAAAAAAAAAAAAAAACGCTCCAAAAAACCAAAAAAACGCTTCACCCCAAAGAGGGGTGAGACAATAAAACAACAGGGCCTGCATAAAACACCCATGATGCTGTCAGGCACATGGCAGGGCCTGGGGACACAGGGCTTCCCTTTTCATACAGCCTGGCAGGAAGTGGGAGTCTGGAGGGAGCAAGAGAACAAAGAGAGCAGGAGTGAGCAGTCCCCACCTCCCTGCCTTCTCGAACCCAGCCTTGCACGAAGTTAAATGCATTGCCCATTTAAAGACCTTCACAACCTTAATATTCCCATTTTACAGTAGAAGACACAGAGGCCTGGCAAGGTCAAGCAAGCTGCCCATGGTCAAATGGACAGAGCGGGGACTCAAACCTATTTCTTCCTGTTGCCAAAGCCAGGGTTGCAACGCACTGCCTGCCTCTCAGGGATCGGGCCCCGAGCCAGCGGTTCCCGCAGCCCATTGGGCCAAGTGGGAAGGTGCTGGGGATGGGGTGGGGGTGGAAACAGGGCAGGAGGCCTGGCACCCAACGGGTGACTGAGGTCATGCCTCCAGGGCTGAGGGCGACATTGCAGCTTTTTTTTTTTTACGCTTCAGGCCATGTTCTCGCTGTCTGCCCAGAAAGACTCTGCTCCTCAGCTGGGAGCTGGGACAGCTCCGAGCTCCCAGAATCCTTTCTGCTCTAACCAGATTGAACACTGTGAATCTGTGCCCAGAGATCCCATCCATTAGTTGATTAAAAGCCATAGATCAGCATGCCTGGGACCCGCCAGCACCATCATGAATAAGAAGTGTCAGGAAATCTTTGGGCATAACCAATGTCTCCGAAATTGCCACGGTGACAGTTCATAAACTTGGGAGTCTATCTTTGGGCAAGCTGGCTCTGCTGCCAGGCAGCAACATTTGGGATAGCCTTTGAAACCATTTGTATTTAAATGAGCCGTGAGTGCCATATCTCAAAGTTCCACGCCCTCCAATTTAAAACAACCACTGTCATCAAAAATGAGCTTGTCAAGCAATTATTCCCAGCCAACAGACGCAGCTGTGAACAACATTAAGGGTGCCCAGGATTAATGAGAGGCAGTAGGCCTACCTCAGTGGCCATATACATGGTTACCAAGAGACAAACTGCTCAAGTTCAAATCCAGTCTCCACCCCCTCCCCACCTGTGTGAACTTGAGTAAGTTACATAACCACTCTGTGCTTTAGTCTCTTCACGTATAAAATGGGGTTAAAACTCAGTAACTATTTCAGGGGGTTGTTGTCAGAATTCAATGTGTTAATACTGATATCTTAGTCCACTGGGGCCGCTATAACAAACTACTATATACTGGGGGGCTTATGAACAAGAGAAATTGAGATCTTACAGTTCTGGAGGCTGGGAGATTCAAGATCAAGGCATTGGCACATTCAGTGTCTGGTGAGACCCTGCTTCCAGGTTCACAGGATGTTGACCTTTTACTATAACCTCACATGGCAGAAGGAGCAAGGGAATTCTCTGGGGTTTCTTTTATAAGGGCACAAATCCCATTCATGAGGACTCTACCCTCATGACACAATGACCTCTTAAAGGTCCTGCCTCCAAACACCACTGCTTAAGGGATCAGGCTAAACAAATTTTGCAGGGGGGTATAAACATTCAGTCTATAGCAATGAAAAAGGCTTAGAATGGTCCCTGGCACATATTTAGGGCATATTCATTTACTTACAAAACATTTATTGTGCACTGTGTCTCCCATTTCTCATACCTCTCTGATCCATACTCTGGTATCTACCACGCTGACTCTGTGCTGGACCTGGTGACTCCATTTGGCCAAAGAATGCAGTGGATGCGATGGTGCTCTGGTTCTGAGCCTAGACCTAGAGATCTCTGGTTAAATTCTCCTCCCTCTCTTGGGGGCCAAGCACAGCCCTGTGAATGAACTTGACTAGCCTGCTTCAGGGTGATGGGCTGTGGAGGAGAGCCCAGCTGACTCCTACACCTGTAACAGCCCAGCCCAGAAAATAGGACAGACTCCCCCCGACCTATAGCTGATTCTGAGGATGCATCAGAAACCGTAGTGGAGACCAGAAGAAACATCCAGCTGTCAAGAACAGAAGAATTAGCATCCACTTATTATTATTACTTGTTATAAATCAAAGTAATGTAATTTAACAGAGAAATAATTTAATATTAACAAATATTAGAGGAGGGGTGCCTGGGTGGCTCAGTCAGGTAAGTGCCTGCCTTCAGTTCAGATCGTGATCCCAGGGTCCTGGGATCGAGTCCTGCATTGGGCTCCCTGCTTAGCAGGGAGCCTGCTTCTCCCTCTCCCTCTACCCCTTCCCTCTGCTCATGCTTGCTCGTGCTCTCTCAAAATAAACATGAAATCTTTTTTAAAAACCAAATATTAGAGAAAAGGGGGGAGAAAGGGAAAGCAGTGAAAATGCATCCCCTCCCCCAGCATGGGGGCTTTGAAGGTCAAGGGCTGCTGCTTCGTCCCGCCCCAGGAAGGACAACTGCCACATGAGGGCCTGCCTTCCCACCTCCGATGTGGCTCCTGCCCGCTGGACCAGGCCTGCCCCAAGAGACGGGAGGACACATGCCCCAGGAGAGACTCACAGCTGGACTGCTCCCTGAGATGTGCAGCTGCACACAGTCCATCCATACTGGGCTCCCTGCACATCTGGGCTCCTGATGCCTCTAAAGAAAGTTCTTCAGACTTTATCTCAGAAACCCTGGGTGGACTCACGTTTGCCTTCAAGAGGTAGGCGTCCTACCTAGAAGCAGAGCCTCTCCTGTCGCAGAGCCTCGCATGCTGGGTTGATGCTCTGCTGCCACTGACTTGAATGTCTTAATACTTTCTAGCCATGGGCCCTGCATTTTCTTTTTCTTTTTTTTTTTTTCGGGCCCCGCATTTTCATTTTGCACCATGGCCTGAAAATCACTTAGACTTTCCTGCTTGCAGGCTGTTCAAGTGTGGGTCCTCTGGGCATCCCCAATCAGATCTGCAACAGCAGGTGTCAAGCTGCAGCCCAGTAGACTTTGGTCAGGTAGACCTGGGTATGTACGGGATTCAACAAGCATTTAGGAGCACCTACTATGTGCCAAGCCTAAGCTACGTGCTGGGATACATAGAGCAAAGGAGACAAACACAACTTCTAGGAACTTGGCACACCCTGGCCGTGCTCTTGCCTTCCTTTCATCCAGCTCCCTTTCGCCTGCCCCTGCATGTCTGCCCCTCAGTCAACAGTGTCATCATCCTCTCAATCTCTTCAGCTGGAAATCCAGAATTCATTGTGATTCCTCCAGGCACCTCACCCCTGCATGCAGAATAACAGCAAGTCCTCTGGGTTTCACCTTCAAAGCTTAGCTCCCATCTGTGCATGTCTTTCTATCCTCACCGGTATTCCTTGCTCCAGACCACCAAGCTCTCTCACCTGGGGGCTCCAACAGCCCTCATCTGGTCTTATCACATTCATTCCTGCCCCTTTCCATTCACTTTCTTCTTCTAGAAAAATTAACATGTAAATAAATTGTATCACTCCCTTGTTCAAAGCCCTCCAATCATTTCCTATTGCCCTTAGTATAACATTCCTGCTCCTAACCTTGGCTCAAGCCCCAGTCTCCCAATGTCACCATATGCTGCTTCCCCTTGCTCATGATTACCAAGCCAACAGGGCCTCCTTTCAGTTCCCTGAGTGCAGCAATCCCTTTCCTGCCTTGGGGCCTTTGCACAAGCTGTTCCCCAGACCTGGACCACTTTCTGTGGTCCTGGACCCTGCTGTCCCTTTCTCTCCTTTAGTTCTTAATAGAAACATCACAGCTTCCAAGAAGTCTTCCCTGCCACTCTGTCTAAAGGTGTTTCAGCCCCGCCCCATTACCCCGTATCCCATCTTGGTTTTTTCCAATCATCTCTTATCATGACCGGTGATTATTTTGTTGATACAACTTTATAAATTTTTAAGAATCTCTCTTCCATGACCTATTCCTGGAGACTATAAGCTCCATGAAGACAGAGATCTTTTCATCTCTGTGAGTCACTCTTAATCCTAGTACCAAACACAGTGCCTGACACAGAATCGGTGCTCACTACTTCCTTGCAAAATGAATGAATGAGTGAATGGATGAATGAGCCCAAAGCTCCATGCAGGAGGTAGAGAAGTAAAGCATCAGTTACTATCCAGTCTATACCAGGGATGCTGGAGCACAAAAGAGGCACATCTTTATCAAAATGGGGAAAACGAGAGTTAATAATGGTTTGACTATTCCCATTTGGCTTCCAGTTTGGCCGGGGACACTCCACAAATGTAGTATATACGAAGTGCTTAGCTCTGTGCCTGGCATGCAGTAAACACTCAATACCTGTTGGCTATTGTCATCGTGTTATTATTATTATTATCCAATATGTTGATTGTCAAGCAGTCTCGAGGAGCAAATGGGATTTAAACAGAGAGGGTGGACATCCCAGCAGAGAGGCCATGGAGAGTAGGGAGGCAGGATAGGACAGCTAGGGAAGCAGCAGGGTTCAGACCTGAAAGCCTCATCAGCCACACTAAGAGGCCCAGACTTTGGGGCCAGTGGGAAACCCCTGGAGAACTTGAAATAAGACACGATCTGTTTTTGACAGTGCGTTGTGGTGGTTGTGCAGAGGTGGAATTAGAAGGGGCCAGGCGAAGATAGTTATTTCTGAACTCCAGGGAGTTCATGCATCCATTTCATGCAGTCCTCCAAAGGGCTGAGAATCACGTACAGCAGCGGGAGGGCGGTGGGGTGTCACAGACAACCTTGCCGTCAACGTGCTGTAAACGGGCTCACCTTTGGAGTCTCAGCCTCTAGCTGAAATAGAAATGAGGTTTCCACCTCACATTTTGCAAGGAAGAGGGTGAAGAGAGGTATCAAAGTGCACCAACCTCATCCCAAATTAAGCTGTGAACAGGGAAGAAAACCCATCCTCTATGGTGCCATATTCTTCTCTCTTTAATGCCACTTCTTTCAAACCTATCAAAGCAAAACGTGCTGTACACAGTGGTTGTGTGATATCTTGGGAGCTGCTACATGGAGTCCATCCGCCTTGCAAAAGGGCACCATTCATTTCTAATGTCCAATTCCCTGATCTGAGACTCTTCAGAATCATTTGCTCTTTGAGAAGAGAATCATTTGCTCATTGAGAATCACATGCTCTCTCTCTCTCTCTCTCTTTTTTAAAGTTATATGTATCTTTAACCCAGTGGGGGAATTCAAATTTTCTTCTGCTTTCTTATGGGAAGAGATGGAAGTGTGAAGGAAGGAAGAAGGAAGGAAGGAAGGAAGGAAGGAAGGAAGGAAGGAAGGAAGGAAAGAAAGAAATGAGAGAAAAGAAAAGAAAAGAAAAGAAAAGAAAAGAAAAGAAAAGAAAAGGAAAGGAAAGGAAAGGAAAGGAAAGGAAAAGAAAAGAAAAGAAAAGAAAAGAAAAGAAAAGAAAAGAAAAGAAAAGAAAAGAAAAGAAGAGAGAGGAAGAAGGAAGGAAGGAAGTGAGGGAAGGAGGAAGAGAGGGAGGGAAGGGGGACGGAGGAAAGGGGGAAGGAGGGTGGGAAGGAGTGGAAGAGAGAGAATCAAGAAATCAGTGAATAAGATAGATCAGAGAAAAGTGACCTCCAAGAAATGCTTCCAATCACTTCCTACCCATCTCCGTGGGCTGTTCATGACTCAGAATTTCAGCAACCATACACAAATCATTTGGACAGCAAAGATTTACTATTAAGGGAAGCAGAGCGCTGACATTTATTAAGCACCTGCTGCATACCAGACACGATGCTAACCTCGCCATCTCAATTAAACTTCTCATCTTATCACTCTTATTTTCAGATGCACAAACATCCTACTGAAAGATTAAGTGATGTGGCAAAGGCTTGTGCAGATGGCATATGACTATTGACGCTATTAAGCTCCCTGGCCAACATGGGGTGGTGCTTGGAAGGCTTCCAAAGATGAGGAAGTCGGTGCCCCTCCCTCAAGAAGCTCAGTGCCCCGTGGGCCAGTAAGGAAGGTGCAGGCAGTGCCTTGAGAAGCAGAGGAGGGGTTCCCCAGGGCCTACACTTTGGGACGTCCATTTGTGACTTCTCCCACAGGCCACCTGGAGAGAAGATGCTGATGAGGGCTGTTTAGGTATCATGTGAGCTGCTTTATCGAAGCACACCAGGCCTGGGGGTGCTCTGAAACAGGTCCTGCGCAGGAGGAAGAGAGCTGACTGCAGAGCCTCCCCCTCCCCAGCGGCCTGGGCCTCCTGGAGCCTCACACGCTGGTTCTAAGGACTCTGGCACTTGCAGTTTTACAAGTGGGAAACCTAACAGCCCAGACACGTGAATGTCTCATCCAAGGTCGCACGCTTGGCAAGCAGCAGCCCAAGAGTGGCTCCAGGTTGTCTGGCTCCAGCCAAGGCTTCCTTGTATTCCTCTTCATGCCTCTTCCCTCTCAGTACCAGGCTTCTTCATGATTCTCCATGATTCTTCATGACTCATTCATTCATTCATGCATGCATTCATTCAAGAAACCAACGTGTGGTCCTGAGGTCCCACAATGAACAGCAAGATGCAGGCTCTGCCCCAGTTCACAGGCGTGGCTGATGGGGGCTCTCCAAACTCGCCTCTGGCTCAGTTTGGAGCTCTGCTCTAAGTTGAAATTACCTTGTTTCCACCCCCTCTAATTTCTCCGGAATCAGTCCTCCCTTCCTTCTGGGTGCCACCTAAGGTGACCCCGGTGGCATCAGAGCTCAGACTCTGAACGGCGCCCCCTGGGGGCAGAGCGGTCAAAGGCCCAGGCCGAACCCTAGGGTGGGACTCAGGCAAAGGGACCACCCACACAGCTGGCATTCCCCGGAATTCCCACCCCAATGCTGCACTTTCACTCGTTTGTCCTCACAGCAACCCCTGAGGTCAGACAACGGTCCTCATTTTTGCAGGCGAAGAACCCGAAGCCGAGAGGACGGGTGCTCTGTGCGAGTCACACAGCTCGCCTGGGGTGGGGGGGAGGCAGAGCCTGGTTTGGGAGATGGTTTCCAACTCAGGTCAGTCTCTCTTCCACCCCGGCCTCGTTCTTCTAGCCTCTAAAACGGGGGCTGCAGAACTTACTTCTACGGAGCTGCTCTGAAGTGCATTTAAGACAGTTCCGGAGGGGCACCCGGTGGCTCAGTCAGTGTCTGCCTAAGGCTCAGCCGTGACCTCAGGGCCCCGGGATGGAGCCTCGGGCTGGGCTCCTCGCTCAGCGGGTGGGGGGGGGGAGTCTACTTCTCCCCTCCCTCTGCTCCTCCCCCTGCTCATGCTCTTTCTCAAATACATAAATAAAATAAAATAAAATAATCCCAAACAGTTATGGAGAAGTCCTCCACCCATGCTTGGTTATCAGCTCTTTCATGAGTATTTGGGAGAGGACAACATCCCCAGGCTTGGGGGAGTGTGGGGCCCCTGGGGCATGCCCTGGCCACCATCACTGAGCCCACATGAATGTGGCTCCAGTTCTCTCTCGACCTTAATAAGCAAGTTCAAATTCGCATTTGTATCTTGCAGGAGGACTTAACAAAGAGGCTGTGCCTGTTGCCTCTCATCTCCCTCTCTCAGCAGAGACCAGGGCAGGCTCCATAATTCATTGGGACAAAACCCATACATGGGCTGACCTTTCTTGATGGTAATTGTGAAAGTTAATACAGTCTGGGGAAGTGCTACAGCTATTTAAATTTCAAATGTGGCCAGCTGCCCAAAACATCCTGGAGTGCAGACCGGGGTCCATTTCACTCTCTCACTTACCCCTACCCCCAGTCACTGGCTTGGGGTGGAGGTTTGGCGGGACCTGGGTTCTCAGGTAACCACCCACATGAAGAACCAGGCAGGGGTTAGGGAGGCAGAGAGAAGATTTAAAAAATCAACCTGGGCTCCTGGGTGGCTCAGTGGTTGAGCATCTACCTTTGGCTCAGGGCATGGTCCTGGGATCGAGTCCCACATCAGGCTCCCCAGAGGGAGCCTGCTTCTCCCTCTGCCTGTGTCTCTGCCTCTCTCTCTCTGTGTCTCTCATGAATAAATATATAAAATCTTTAAAAAATAAAATAATGAAATAAAATAAAATAAAATAAAATAAAATAAAATGTCAACCCAAGGGCCTCTGCCTTGTCTCAGCCAGGGAGCAGAGGACTGGGGCCACACATTCTGTTACCATGAATGTTCTGGAACATGCTAATCTAGAAAACACGAGCAAAGTGAGAAGAGCTATAAGATCCTGAGTGGATGACCACCTTTCAAAGAATTAGAATATGCTTTTAAAAACTCTACTCTTAAAAATTATAAAGCTGTTATTTGGAGGTACTTCTCAAAGCATTAGATCATCAAATTTCCCTGGAGTCCCCCTTGGAGTAGTATTTATTAATTCCGTTTTTTAGATGAGGAAATTGAGGCTCAAGGAGGTTAAGTAAACTTCCCCAGGGCCACACGGTATGGCAGTGAGACAGTTGGGATCTGGGCACAAATCTTCAGAATTTGAATCCAGCCTCTTCCTGCCCTCCCCCTCTCCCCCATGTCTACTGGACACTGCATTTGGAAGGCAATTCTTTTCTCTGGGACTAAGGACTTTACTGACATCACTGGTCACTCTGGGGACAGACACAGAGGCTGATGGAGCTGGGCTGAAGCTCTTTCAACCCCAGGAAGGACTGAGGAGCTTCTCTGACCTCCATGTGGTCACCTGGGCCTGCCTCCCTGCCCACATGGTGAGGGACACAGCGGAGCAAATGATCCCGGTCTTTTGAGATGTCCTATTTTTTTGTTTGTTTGTTTGTTTTTTTAAGATTTATTTATTTATTTGAGAGAGAGAGTGAGTCCGTGTCCATGAGTAGGGGGAGGGGCAGAGGGAGAGAAAGAATCTCAAGCACTCTCCTCTGAGTGTGGAGCCCGATGCAGGGCTCTATCTCATGACCCTGAGATGATGACCTGAGCTGAAATCATGAGTCCATCACTTAATCAACTGAGCCACCCAGGTACCCCTTGAGGTGTATCCTTTCTTGCATTTGGCATCCATGCTCTAGTGCACATTGGATTTCCAGTCTCTATAATTTATAAAACCTGACCAAAGATGTGCCCATCCCTCCTCCCAGTCTGCACAGGACAAGGCCCTCCCCTGTCTCCAAACTGTCCTCCCTTCATAAGCCACCACAAATAAACACACCATGCAAATCCAGTCTGCTGGATGGAATATGGTAGATTTAGAACCAGTCCCCGGCCCACCTTTCTACCCAGGCCAGCCCCCAGGCCTTCCTATCTAGGAACTCCAAAAAGCCAAAAACCACTTCTCACCTAGGAGGGAACCTGGAAAGGCTCTAAGTCTTCTTCCTGAGCAGTCACATATTACTGATACTACATCCGCCATGCCTCTGTTAAAGCAGTTTCTCCAGTCTGGGATGCCTTCCCATCTATGGCAAGTGGAATAATGACCCCCAAAGATGGGGCTGGAACCTATGGAGATGCTATCTAACAGGGCAAAAGTGACTCTGCAGGTGCGATTAAATTAAGGACCTTAGTTCAGGATGGAATGATTATCCTGGATTGCCTGGGTGGCTCGGTGTAATCACATGGGCCCTTATAAGAGGGAGGCAGGAGGGCCAAACGCAGAGAAGGAGATGGGACAACAGAAGACATCTGAAGATGCTTTGCTACCAGTCTGAAAGAGGGAGGAAGGGGCAGCAAGGAACACAGGTGGTCTCTAGAAACTGGCCAAGAAGTAGATTCTCCCCAAAGGTCTCCAGAAGGGACACAGCTCCACCTTGATTTTAGGGCTTCTGACCTCTGGAACTCTAAGTTCCTAAGTTAGTGTTCTTTTTAGAGCCACTAAATTTGTGATCATTCTTCACGAGAGTCTCTGTCTCAGATTGGCTTCTCCAGAACCCAATTCCCACCAAGGATTTTGCTCAAATGTGAGCTTCTCAAGGAGACCTTCCTGGGTGCCACTTTCCTTGTCCCAGCCACTCTCTGCCTCACCTGTTCTGGCTTTTTCTCCATACAACTTATCAACATGCAACAAGTTTTGCATTTTACTTAACTTATTTACCCAATTACCTATCTATGCATTTATGTATACATCTATTTTCTGTCTCATCCCCTAGAATATAAGCTTCAAGAGTTCAGAGACTTTGTGGTGTTTGTAGCTATAATCTTTTCTAGGCACTAAGGCCAAGGCAATCAGTAAAACGATGTGGGAGTTGATCAATAGCTGTTGAATTAGCAAATGACTAATGAGTGAATGAGTCAGTGGCTTGTCCTTCCAGCCACATGCTTCCTTGGTTGACTCTTCTAGTTTCTGGCTTCCCTCTCTGCCTGTTTCTCCCTGATGGGCAGTATGGGGCACCCCAGTCCCTCCGTCCCACCTGCTGCTTGTTCTCCCCAAGTCTCTCTGTTGCTCTTGAGAAATGCAAGAGAACAAGTCATGCCATCTTATTTTTCCAACTCC